>NC_134858.1:75016650-75359150 GCF_049852395.1 Peromyscus maniculatus bairdii
CTGTACTAGGATGACAGGATGCTTCAAATGTTGATTCTAAGATGCTAATATTTAGTGGAAAGACCTCCCATGCTCATGGATAGGTAGGATTAACATAGTAAAAATGCCAATCTTACCAAAAGCAATCTACAGATGCAATGCAATCCCCATCAAAATCCCAACACAATTCTTCACAGACTTGGAAAGAACAATACTCAACTTCATATGAAAAAACAAAAAAAACAGGATAGCTAAAAGAATCCTGTATAATAAAGTAACCTCTGGAGGCATCACCATCCCTGACCTCAAGCTCTACTATAGAGCTATAGTAATAAAAAACAGCTTGGTACTGGCATAAAAACTGACATACAGGCCAATGGAATAGAATTGAAGACCCTGACATTAATCCACACACATATGAACACCTGATTTTTTACAAAGAAGCCAAAACTATACAATGGAAAAAAGAAAGTATTTTCAACAAATGGTGCTGGCATAACTGGATGTCAATATGTAAAATATTACAAATAGATCCATATCTGTCACCGTGCACAAAACTCAAGTCCAAATGGATCAAAGACCTCAACACAAATACAGTTACACTGAACTTGATAGAAGAGAAAGCAGGAAGTACTCTTGAATGCATGGGCACAGGAGATCACTTCCTAAATATAATACCAGTAGCATAGACACTAAGAGCAACAATTAATAAACGGGACCTCTTCAAACTGAGAAGCTTTGGTAGGGCAAAAGACACGGTCAATAAGACCAAAAAGACAGCCTACAGAATGGGAAAGACCTTTACCAACCCCACATCTGACAGAGGACTGATCTCCAAAGTATATGAAGAACTCAAGAAACTAGACATCAAAATACTGAACTATCCATTTAAAAAATGGGCTACAGAGATAAACAGAGAATTCTCAAAAGAAGAATCTCAAATGGCTGGAAGACATTTAAGGAAATGCTCAACATCCTTAGTCATCAGAGAAATGCAAATCAAAACAACTCTGAGATACCACATTACACCTGTCAGAATGGCTATGATCTTCTCCTTTTATTGTTTAAAAAAAAAAAAAAAAAGAACTGGTATTTATATAATGATCCAAAGATACACTGCCTTTTAAAAAGCAAGTGGGCAACACAAAACAGACAAAACTTTTCAAGTCTACTGATAATACTACTGGGCGCCACTCCTCATTCTATAAGTGAAAATAGCAAAAATAAGCACAGTACATAAATATATCTTTACATTATGATGTTAAAAACTAGGAAGCACACTGTGAGTAAGGAAAACAGACTAGCCAGTTGTTACATAATTTGGTATTATGCAAATAATAAAAATGATTATTAAAGACACAAGAGAACTTGAAAAGGGTTACCATGCAAACAAAATTCTAAAAGAAAACAAAGTTCCAGGGTCTCTGTAAAAAGCCATGAGACCTACAGGAAGAGACGGCAGCAAGAGAGCATTGGGTGGGATAAAGTAGCTCACACTGAGGTCACGTGACAAGAGTATTGCATGAACTGCTGTTTTTAAGATAAAAAAGATTATTTAAATGAGCTATATATCTGCACAAATGGTTCTACTAATTGGACGTATTTGTTAATGAAGAAGATGCTCAAAGGGTACTAATCCTTGAGATTTCTTTAACCATCAGTCGAGATTTAAGGGACCGCAATCTCTTTTTACTAGTTGTACTAAAGCATCACCAAACACAAAAGCCATTGAAAAGAGTCACATATTTGAATAACTGAGCCGATGCCAATTGTTCAAAGAGTCTGACAGTTTCATAATACATCAATGTGTTTACTCAAGCATGAAAAGCTTACTTTGTTTTCCAAGAAAGGCGTAATAGCGAAAGTACAAAAGCCATCACCAATTCCATGCATCCAGGGCCCGTCCATTATGTCACACACAAGAAATCAAGTAAATCGGGTACTCAGGTCTGCAGCAAATGACAAAAATGGTAGCCTACAGATCTCCATGTCTAACAGAAGTCCTAACGAGCAAACAAATTAGGGCTTCGTTCCACGGGTTGTATGCATCCTCACCTACACCATGTCCCAACTGCTGCTTCAGTCAACATGGGAAGGTACACAGTAGTTGTAAAAATGCAGTGTGCTATGATCTCAAAATGAACCCAATAACTCCTCAGTCCTTTCCCCGCATTAGCCTGATGGATCTAAGCAGATGTTCAAATGTTCTAAATCATCTATTTTTCTTAAACAGTTGAGGAGATGTTACTCAAACTATATTACATTGTAAATTTTCAGCTTACTTACATAGTCAGAGAAAAGAATTCATAAGCTATAAACCCTTCTGCCTTGTTTCTGAGATCAGCCAGGGCACACGGAGAACAATTTGTGTAGCTCTTCTGGCAGGGTGCCTGAGCACTGAGCAATCATATGACAGAGGACACAGCGACACTATTCTTCAGATCTACATGTTTGATTACAGCTCACTGACCCACTTAGAGCACATTTTGTGCAATTATATTCGGAGAAACCCCAATTGCTCTGGGTTGTTACACGGCACCAGGCTTCTTACAGCCACTATTGTTCCTAGTAGATACTGAGCCTTTCATTCAACAAAACAAAATGTTGTTCCCATTCTCCATCTGACAAGGTCTTTGCCCTTTTGGTACTAGGAATCCTTTTGTGCATCTGAGAAAGGGGCAACGGAAACCTCGGTTCTAAAAGGGCTGCATCCTTTCATGTTACTATGTGGCCAACCATCAATCAGTTGTACCCAAGTTGCCCAAATTCCTCCACCAAGTAGAGAAGAACCACTACCGTGGATTCCGGTGTGGAACAACAGTGTCGAGAATGCCACAAACCTCTGAGCTACAATGACGCCGATTTCCACTTCGGAGGCATTCTAACCCTTGACCAAAATCTTTTACCTTTTTGTATTTTATATAACTTAAATAAAATCCCTACCCCTGTCCTCATCAACTTGGGCTGCCTTTTTGATCAATTACATCTATAGATATTGTAAACCAAAAAGTGTTTCCTACAAAATCAGGAACAAGACAAGATGCCCACCATCACCAATCCTATTCAATATAGTGCTGGAAGACTTAGATGAAAGAAAGATACCAGAAACAAAAGGGATAGACAGAAACAGGAAGGGCCAAACTGAAAGCATCCCTGCTTGTAGATGACATGGGGAAAACACCAGAAAACTCTTAGACACCTTCAGAAAAGTGCCAGTATTCAAAATCAACACACAAAACCCAGTAGTCTTCTATACACTGGTAATGAACTTGAAGAGAAAGAAATTAGAAGGAAAAAAATCTCAATCACGGCAGCTTCGAAAGAAACAAAACTAAACTGTTAACAAAGGAGGCAAAAGAGAGGCCTATACTCTACAATGAAAACTCTAAGACACTGAAGAAAACAAAACACCAGAACATAGAGAACTCCCACAAAAATAATCCACTGAGTCAACCCAATCCTTAACAAAATTCCAATGATATTCTTCCAGAACTAAGAAAAAAAGTTTCTAAAATTTATATGAGAGCATACATTATCCCAAGAAAGAGAGAGGGTAATGCTGTAGTACTGCACACCTGATATCAAATTATACTAGAGCTATCAGAACAAAAATTGTATGTTTTGGCACTAACGTGGAACAGACATGGAACAGAATAGAGAATGTAGAAAGTAAGCCCACACAGCTACAGCCAGACATCTAACGCTGGACAACCACAGTGTCAGACAAATATTGGGGAAAGCCAGTCTATTTAACGAGCATGGCGGGGAAGTGGGATTTCCATGTGTTGAAAAATGGAACTAGGTCCATCTCTCCCCTCCTACACACACACACACACACACACACACACACACACACACACACACACACAATTAAAAATTGGATCAAAGACCTTAATATAAGACCTGAAACCTTAAAAAAGAAAAACCTAGGTAAAACACTACACTTCAAAGTCATAGACAAAGATTTTCTGGAAGACCCCAAACAGAACAGGAAACGGTCCCAAGAACTGACAAGCAGAATCCACCAAATTAAAAAGTTTCTATACAAACACAGGTAACCACCACCCAAGTGGAAGAGATGGCCTATAGGGTGTGGAAAGGTCTTCCAACCACACAGCAGACAGGGAATTAACCTCTAGGATATATAAAGAAGTACAAATATAAACATCAAAAAGTCAACCAATCAATAAATGGACTAACAGAAAAGAGAGTTCTCAACTAAGACATACACAGGTAGAGAGGGTTTGCAGAAAGAAAAACTCCAAGGATGTTTTAAAAAGCCATATGGTAACCTAGTATGTTATAAGCTTCTTATGTATATTTATGTATGAAATATTCATATAAAAGTACTTAATGAGAGTTACCCAACACTGAGGATTATGCTCATCCTAGAAGCCATAGATTGCCAAATAAAAAGCCCAGGGCCAGGTGTGGCACAGAGAGGAGATGGTGTGAATATGCTCAAAATACATTGTATGAAATTCCAAATATATAAGACATACATAAGGCCAACAAATCTTCAAAAAATATTCCAACACTCCTACCTAGCCATCAGGGATATGGAAACTGAAGCTGTGGAGATGGGGATACTATTCAGTTGGTAGAGTGCTTGTCTGGCATGCATGAATCCCTTTGGGGTCAATTCAGTACAATCTGCAATGCCACATAAACCAGCCACAGACCTGTAATCCCAGCAACTGGTCAAGGTCATCCTTGGCTACAAAGAGAGTTAAAGACAGTCTATGCTACAAGAGACCCTATATCAAAAGAAAAGAAAAACTGGACTGATTACCTCAGGAAGAACAGCTATCAAGAAACCAAATGACGGCCGGGCGGTGGTGGCGCACGCCTTTAATCCCAGCACTCGGGAGGCAGAGGCAGGCGGATCGCTGTGAGTTCGAGGCCAGCCTGGGCTACCAAGTGAGCTCCAGGAAAGGCGCAAAACTACGCAGAGAAACCCTGTCTCGAAAAAACCAAAAAAAAAAAAAAAAAAAAGAAACCAAATGACAAGAAATGGAGGTGTGAATGTGGGGAAAGAAAACCACTTAGTGATTGATGGTAGGAATATAAATGTTACAGCAAATATGGAAATCAGTGTTGGGAGGTGGGGGGGGGGGCATCCCTCACCACCACCACCCACCCACCCCACCCCACCCACCCCCGCCCCCGTTTCCCCAGAGTACTCTTGAGTAGGAGCAGCAGGAGATATTAGTTAGAAAGATAGAGGGGAGAAAAACAGATAGAAAATACAGGATAGCCTCGAGAGGGCCTTGATTCTAATCCCTCGGGTCTTGACTGTCTCTGCCCTGGGGTATTTAAAGGAATGCCAAGGGGTGAAGCAAAAGACCTCCCCCCAGCACAGCCAAGTGCAGACCATCTCAGACACCTGCACTCAGGCCTGTGGTCCAATCATCACCTCTATGCAGACCTGCTGGGTAAAGCCACTAGGAAACCTAAAAATGGACTCCAACAGAGAGGGTCCTCAAAAAATAAAAGTTAAAACTAGCATGTGACCTAGTTATACCATTCATGGTTTTACTACCAAAGGACTGTAAGTCAATGTATCCTAGAGACAGGTGCACAAACTTGTTTATTGCTGCACTATTCATGATAGCTAAGAAAAATGGAACCAATTTAGATGTCCTTCAATAGATCAATGGATAAAGGAAATGTGATGTGTGGGTGAATGGATGGATGGGTGGATGGATGGATGGATGGATGGATGGATGGATGGATGGATGGATGGATGGGGGTGGGTGGGTGGGTTGGTGGATGGATGGATGGATATGGGTGGGTGGGTGGGTGGATAGATAATGAAATTTTATTCTGCTACAAAAAAAAATTTACAGGAAAGTGAATGGAAGTGGGGATCAGCATGCTAAGTGCAATAAGCCAGAGTCTGAAAGACAGATGCAAGTTTTCTCTCACAGGTGGACTCATTTACATATGTGTATATATGTACAAATGTGTGCATGTGCATATGTGTGGGGACTATGAAAACAGAAAGGGGACCATGAGAAGAAAGAGATGACTTGACCTGAGTGATAAAATAGGAGGTGTTTTAAGATCTAGCCCCAAGAGTCCCATGTATATCGAAGGAAGAGGATAAAGGTCTTGGGAAGAACAGAGGCACTTCAGAGGAGACACTAACTGACAGAGAAAGACTGGCAGGGTAAATGGCGGGAGAGGGCATAGGGAAGGAGGATGATGCCTCTTCTATCTTGCTAATCTTCATCCCCCCCGCCTCCAAAAACTCCTGGGGGGGTGGGGGTCTGTGTCTGTGTGTGGATGTGTGTGACGAAAAGGACCCAATCCAGGAAGTTGGAAAATAGTCTCTGATAATAGATGGAAAGGATAACAGAAAGTATGTTAAAAAGAGTCATGGGAAATGTTGCTAACCTAAATGGTCTACCACAAAACAAGGTAGAAAGATCCGTTACAGGAGAGCATATATTAAAACTGGGTAATACATGTTACAAAATTCTGCAGTTAATCAGGAGTGTTGACTTTTCTAATATAAATTAAGAGAGAAAGTAGCTGAATAAAACGTTTCATAATAAACAAGAAAGTTTTTAATAGACAAGAGGGAAAAATATTTACAGAATAGTAAAAGGCCCAGCTGAGCTAAGCAGAGAATTAAATAACAGCATCTCACGTATGAAGGGGATTTAGTGAATGCCCAAAACGGAGAACCACTGGGAGCTGGAAAGATGGCCTAGCAAGTAAGAGGGCTCGCTCCAGATTCTGGATCCCAGCACCTGCGCAGTGAGCCAAATACTCTGCACACACATACAGCAGCAGTTCTGAGGAGGACAGAGACAGGAGGATTGCTGAAGTTGGTACCTTCCAGTCTACCCAAGAAAATCCCAACCTTGAGTTCAGAGAAAGACCCTGCTTCAAAAGAACAGGCAGAGCGTGCTGGAGTAGGTCACCCAATACACTCTTCTAGCATCCGTGTGCACACACAGGCACCAGCACATAAACTCTCACACAGCATCCCCCACCCTCTCCTACTGCACAGCACGGTAAATATAACTGTGTATGATACATTTTGAAATAACGAAGAGTAACTTTCCAATGTTCTTAGCACATTCTAAATGTTAAATGTTTGAAGTGATGGATACAACTATATTGATTTAAATGTTCTACCTCGTATTCAAAAATCATACCATTATTTTGTATCCCACAGACTTATATAATTATAAACTGTCAACTTATAACAAAAAAGAATTTGGAATACTGACTCACAAAATAGAAAACTCATATCCAAATACTCTAGAATAGGAAACAGCTAATATAGTTAATAAATACGAAATGAGACAAAAAGCTCCATCCCTTACTAAAACTATTTCCTCTATAATTGAAAAATATTTTACTTGCCAACTTATTTGTTGAGAGGACAGATTACTGCTCGAAAATGTAATATTTAATAGGTGTGTGTTTTAGCTGCACAGGAAGCCTTTGTACAACAAAGAAAAGACCATTCGCTCATTTCTTTCCATGTCCTGAAATCTCAGCTGAGCCAATGTTAACCAGACAAATCCGCTCCTGCTGAGGGCTGGCAGGTGTGCACGTGGGCATTTGTAACAAAGGCACTGCATTTATTCTGCTCAAAATAGGTCTCTAATTTTTTGGAATTTTATCCCTGCTGATAATTTTATCCTCTTATTTGCTGGCATATTGGAATAGTCTCACGACACTTTCATGCCCCGTTACCCTTTCACCATTAATGTATTTAACAAAGATATAAATGCCCAAGGTTCCCACCACCATTGTTGAAAAAGCTCAGGGATAAATCACGTTGAAAAATCATCAAGCCAGGCCTGCTCTCTGTGCTTGATCAGAAGTGGACAGTTGACAGCGCCATTTGCGATCACTTGGACAGAAGGAACTCTTAATTAAAACCAGAAGACATTAGGACAGTATTGCTTTAGTGGGAGCCTGAAGAAGCTGTTGGCATGGGAAGACCAGGCTGCTGGTGCCACAGAAGTGACAGGAGTGGCAGGGGCTAAGCAGAGCAGCATGGTCCAGGAAAGATCAACCAAGTAAATACTATCAACCAAAACATTAGCAGCAGCAGAAGGAGATGAAATCCATGCATCTGGAAAATACTTGATAATACACATATGCATCCCAAGGTTAGGAGGAAACAAAGTATAATTATTTATACATACATATAAACATGCATATATATATATATATATATATATATATATATATATATATATATATATATATACCTGATTTTACTTAAAGGTGTACTAGAGATATATGTACGAGAGGACAAAGGATAAATCTGTTGCAAGAAAAGTTAAGCCAAATGACTGTGGCCATTCAACTTCTATACTGATGCTTTGTATCACGAAAATCAAAGAGGCCCTGCCTGGAGAGTGTTGCTTTTTCCTTTGCATTTTCTCTCTTCTGCTGTTTTGCTTTGCTTTTCTGTTTGTCCATTTTGCTTTTTTGAGATAGAGTCTTACTCTGTAGCCCAGGATGGCCTTGAAATGGGATGATAGAAGTACATCAATGCCCCACCTTTTTCCTTCACATTTTAAACAATGGTAATTGAAAAGATAGATATATAAATAATTGTCATGTAAAAAAAAAAATGGAATCCAAGGAGGTAGAGAAGTGGCTTCCTACAGTAGAGTGTTTGCCCAGCATGCAGGAAGGTCTAGGTCAAATGTCTAAAGCCCCATAACACTGGATGCGATGGCACAAGCCCACATTCCCAGCACTTGTAGGACGGAAGGCAGGAGACCATAAATAAGTTCAAGGTCATACTCAGCTGCACAACCAGTTCAAGGCTAGCATGGGATAAGGGAGGAAAAACACAAAAATCAAATATTTTTAATCGAATTTATTAATCCTGACTGACGCTCGTACCCAGGTGTTTAAACACGGTTTCATTTTTCAGGCTGAACTGCTGAGGTTCCACGTTGAAGCTACATTTAAAGGCAATGAACTAATTTAATTAAGAAAATCGAAGGCAGCATTCAAGCTGTGGCAGGGGGGCTGCTCGCTGTGCTGAAGCAGCTCCGGGGTGAGAGAAAGGGGAAAGGCCAGGAGACAGGGGAGTACCTGTGAAGTTCGGCAAGGACAGGCGGAGAGGCAGGCAGAGGGTGCCAGGTGGAGAGTACCGGGAACAGCGCAGCTGGAATCCTAAGGAGACACCTCCCAGGCCTGCACTGAAGAGGTACTGGAGCGTAAGACTTGGGAGATACAGGAGGCTGCACCTTGTAAAATCAAGTTCAATTAAAGGGCCGTGCTTAAGCTAAAGGGTTCCCTGTTTCTGAAAAGCCATTGCCTAGCAAAGTGCTCCCCCATCCACTGCGGGTCACCAGAGAAACTGATAGGCATGTGTGCGCGCTCACGTAGGAGGGAAGGCTCCATCTCAAGCAGATGGCAGAAGTTGGTCACACCATCTACATGCTAATGGTGTTGCAGGCAAGAAAGATAAAGGACTGAAGGGATCATGGGGGCTAGTGTCGAAGTCTCAGAGCTCCTGAGGCCAGACAATGAGAGGCAAGGTGTGAGTCCCTGTAAAGAGACTTCCCCTGGAGACTACTGATGAAGCTGTGAAGGTAAAGCCTAAGCTGCAATGGAGACCAAGGGATGCTGGAGATGCCAGAACCATGCGACATCCCCAGAAGAGAGCTGCAGGCATAGAGTGGGATCTACCCAAGAGAGAGACTATGCCGGCAGTGGACGAAGTGGAAGGTGCAAGACTACTCAAGTCTCTTGGAGCCCTAGACGCTGGACATGCAGTGCAGGTTTTGGTGTTTTCTCGGTTGCATTTCAGTCTTGCTCTGCTCCCATCATTCTCTGCTACGTCCCAACTCCTCCCTGTTGGAATGGGAATGTTTACTCTGTGCCGCTGTGTATTAGAAGCATGTAACTTGTTTCCAGATGACAGGAGCTCACAGGTAAGTGAATGCCTTCAGGCTGGTCACAGTGGCACATGTCTTTAATCCCAGCACTCAGGACCCAGAGGAAGGCAGATCTCTGTGAGTTCAAGGCCAGCTTGATCTACATAGCAAGTTGTTCCAGGTCACCCAGGGCGACACGAGATCCTGTCAAGACTGTTCTAGGTCACCCAGGACTACTCGAGATCCTGTCAAGACTGCCTTCAGGCTCAGCTGAGACTCAGACTTTGGGCTCTTATAGCAGTATTGAAACTATTCAACAGTATGCAGACTTTTGAATTTGGACTGGATGTACTTTGCATTGTGAGATGGCCATGAGTCTATGAGACAAATGGTGGAAGGTAATGGCCCAGGTGTGATGTGTTTGGGTGTCATGCTGACAGAGGTGTCATTGTGGTTACGAATCTTGATTGTTAACTTGATGGGAAGTAGAACTGCCACCGAAATCCAGCGCATGTCCCCCATCTATCCGCTGTCATGTCCTGGATCCTTCTGGTCTGAGCATGTCTACTAAAACTGTCTTCTTTATTTATTGCTATGTAAAAATATGTGATAAAAGCAACTCAAGGAAGGAAGTATTTATTATGGCTCCGAGTTTTAGAGTACAGTCCACAATGGCAGGAAAACCGACTGGCAGGAGCTTGAAGCAGATCGCATTATCTATGAGGAATTTGTGTTCTGTTTGCTTTAGGACAATCTCATTATATAGCCTGGGATGGCCTAGAACTCACTATGTATATCACACTGGCCTCTAGCTCAAAGAGACCTGTCTGCTTCTGCCTTCTTTAGTGCTGGGATAAGGCAGATGCCACCGTTCCTGGCTCTAGGAGGGACTGTCTTAGATTTTCTTTTCAGAGTTTTTTAGGTTAAATGATATAGAAAGACTTACTCTCAATACGGATGGTATTCCATGTTCTGAGGTCTAAGACCAAATAAAAATGAGCAAGTTTGTTAGGTGCAGGCAGTCATCACTTTCTGCTTCCTGACCAGGGCTACACTGGGACTAGCTGCCACCAGCCCAGCCATCATCGCTTCCCCTCCAGTGGGGTACTCTGGAGCTACAAGCAGTTACGAACACCTTCTGCATTAAGCTGCCTTTGTTCCATACTAGCAAAGCAGACAGTTCCAAGAGATGTTCAAACAAGGAACCCTGACTCCTCAGGAAATCTAGAGGACGGCATAAGGCAGGTGGGAGAGCAGCTAAAATGTAAGGTAGGAAGTGGAGAAAAATCACAATAAATGAAGGACATCCTGCTAAGAGAGAACAAGGGTCACCAAGATGGCTCAGTGGGTAAAGCACGTGGCACAAAGGATGGTGACCTCAATTTGATCCCCAGGAGCCACAGGATGAAAAGAGGAAACCAACTCCCACAAGCTGTCCTCAACAAACACACATTGTGGCTCACACACATGCATGCACACACAACCACACACACACACACACACACACACACACACGCACGCACGCACGCACGCGCGCGCACGCGCGCGCACACACACACATACAAATTTAATAAAAACATTTTTAAAGAAAGGGTATTAAGTATCTCCAATTATAAAAAACTACATCTGTTATACTTCCATGGGGGAGGGGGCAGGGAGGGGGCAGGGAGCACACTGTTTTATAGTCAACCATGACATTAACAGTAAAAGCAGATTCCCACGAGGCATCCACCAGGAATGGACGCAGAGAGGCTGCATCAGGAAGGTCGTCAACTTTCTCAGTAAAACACCAACCTTCAGACAGGTACCATGGCTATGACGTAAAGAACTTGCAAAGGCAACATAATGAGTGTTCGCCCTGTATGTACAGGGTCTCCCAAGCTCCATCGCTTACTGCTAAGGGGTTTTTCATCTTCTGAAGCCACAGACTGATACCATGCCAAACTAGGTTTGACTTTTCTAGAAAACAAGCAAGAACTGGAAGACTCTATAAATAACACTGTGCCTTAAAACTTAAGCTCAGGCCGGGCGGTGGTGGCGCACGCCTTTAATCCCAGCACTCGGGAGGCAGAGCCAGGCGGATCTCTGTGAGTTCGAGGCCAGCCTGGTCTCCAAAGCGAGTTCCAGGAGAGGTGCAAAGCTACACAGAGAAACCCTGTCTCAAAAAACCCAAAAAAATTTAAAAAAAAAAAAAAAAAAAAAAAAAACTTAAGCTCAGCTCACAGATTAAAAGCCAGGGACTTCCAAGGCAAAATTTAATTACACTTTTAATGAATAATTACATGGAAAAGTCTTGATTTTATATTCTCAATAATAAGGTAGAAGAACACATTTTTAAACCATTATC
Organism: Peromyscus maniculatus bairdii; assembly: GCF_049852395.1. NCBI lineage: Eukaryota > Metazoa > Chordata > Mammalia > Rodentia > Cricetidae > Peromyscus > Peromyscus maniculatus. Next base: position 75,028,846 of record NC_134858.1, read on the forward strand.
CAGAAATCCTGACGGGGACAGGAATTAATAACATGATTTACCACTTAACACAACAGATTGAAGCCAAGGACTCAGGTCTTAGGCCATGAAGTCCAGGGAGCTATGCGCTGGTAGCCATGATGCCGCCGCTCTTATTTTAGAAAGCCTGCGCCAAGATCTTGACACAGTACTTTGCCAAAGCAGAGGAGGGGCAGCTTCATGCAGCAGAAGCCAGCAAACACTGAAAACTAACCCAGTCCACAGATACACACACCCCAGAGTCCCACAGGACCCCAGGGGACTCACTAACAAGCCATGTGAACTGGATTAACCGTGCAATGATGTGTAGTTGGACTGCTAGGCTCTAACTAGATTTTAGACACTTAGAAATATAATGATCTAATTATAATCACTGTAAAATTTTATAATGGAAGTAGGCTGAACTTCTTAAATGTTTCCTGAACTTCTTGAACATTAGTCTAAATACATGTTTTTATAATTACAATTTAAGATTTAAATTCTGTAATTTTAATATAAGCCTTCCTCTCTATCCACACAGGTTTCTATTCCAAAGTTTCTGTTGCTCCTGAAGGGACAGGCTTACACCTTCAAAATAAATGCTCGTCTATTTAAACCTCTCACATTGACTAAATTCATGCTACTTCCACTGGCTGACCAAAACAGCAACGTAAACAGCAGAATGGAAAAGCTCAGAGTATCCCCTAGCAACTTAACAATGCAAAACCCAAACAGGTTTCCCACTGACCACTACAGTTCGGCTTCACAAACTGAACCGAGTATCAAATTCTAACACTAATCCAGATGAAGAGCCACAGACAGCGGCCTACGTGAGAACCGTCTGAATCGCCTCTCTGTCTGAGGCACAAGAGGAGCCACTGGAACGCAAGAGCCTGCAACTCGCCCAACGGCACCTTCATCTGATGAAATGCTCAGACCCGAACACTGCTCTCTGCATGAAGGGGACAGGCAGCCTGTGGGGCCATCCGGCTAAAAGATGTTCTTCTTAACAATCTGCGAGCTGTATTTTTACTATTGGCTGGCAACCTGGGTAAGAGGCAAAACACTCTTGCCTTTGTCCAATACAAAACCCTACAAGTATGATGGATGGCGGCCCGAGGCCACACGGTGAGCTACCCTACTACCATAAATGAGGGCTACAGTTCTTTCCCTGTCTCGAAGCTCTGGAAGCTAGTTCTGGCTGTGTCCTTGAGATTGCGGGCCAGGAGGTTGCTCAAAACATTAGTTAATAAGGGACAAATTCAGCAGATCACCTCAAAAGTTCTCAGAGTCAGAAATCTCTGTGACATGCAATCAAAAAGGAAGTTCATAAAACCCTGTCTCAAAAAGAAAGAGGGAGGGAGGGAGGGAGGAGGGAGGGAGGGAGGGAGGGAGGGAGGGAGGGAGGGAGGGAGGGAGGGAGGGAGGGAGGGAACTCCAGAAAGGGAGCATGGAAGACTTTGGCAAGGGGCGGGTAAAGTGCCTGCTGTGAAAGGGTGAGGATGGGGTTTGGATCTCCAACAGTCCACATGCATAAACACCTGGTGGGTGTGGCCGTCCACAAGCAGTCCCAAGCACTCAGAGGCAGACATGGGGGATCCCTAGGGAAAGCTAGCTGACCCAGAGTAGCCAAGCTGGTGAGCTGTGGGTTCCAGGGAGAGACTCTACCTGAACATGTAAGGTCGGTCAAGGAGGACATCAACCTCTGGCCTCTGCACACTGGTGCACTCACACTCACAGTGTGCACCTACACGCACATCAACACACCTGTGTGTAAAAGGAGTGGTCCTGTAAGATACTCCCAAACATAGTTCCAGCGTGGAGGGTGGGAGAGCATCCTTGGCACCTGACCCTCCAGGAAACATGAAAAGAGCTCCCAGGTGCGGGGCCAGGTGCGACTAGCCCTCCGTAAGGTCCCTGGGCAATTTTCTAATCTAGTTCAGTGGTCTCCACAACTTCTCTGCTCCGACTTCCCAGTGTCTTACTCCCAGCTGACGGTCAATTTCTTTGCCCAGATTTGTACAAGATTAGGGAGCAAGGCTACTATGTCCTGGCTCACTAGACCTACCCTCGGGAGCATTGGGAGTAGTGGGGGACACGGTCATCACTTCTTCTTTCCTCTGTCTCTGGAACTTGTGGAAAACACCTTCCAGAGCCGGAGAGTGTGATCCCATGATGCCCAGACTTCCTAAACAAGACTTTTATCATATATAGTCATTAAGGCAATTTAAAATTCAAATGCATCATTAACAGAGTGCTTCTGAAACCCTAATTTTCAGAAAGTTTACACCACTGCTTTACTTTTCACAAAAGCAACTCTAAAATAATGAGAAACAATCTTCTCTCTTTGTGTAGCCCTGGCTGCCTGGAACTCGCTCAGAAGACCAGACTGGCCTTGAGCTCCAGAGATCTGCCTGCCTCTGCCTCCCCAGGGCTGGGATTAAAGGCTTTCACTACCATAACAAGAAATAGCCCTAATGTGCCAAATATTAGGTAAGGCTTCTACACGTACAATTGTATTTAAGCTAAACACAGCCCAACCCAGGCCTCTGCCTTGACTCTGCAAGGGAAGGAGATGAAGCACAGGGAGGGTACCCGCCACGGCCAGGTTACACAGGTCAATCACTGCCGAGATGCAGAACCACAGTCAAATGCCACACCCATCTATTATCAATAGCAACGTAAAGTGTGCTACAGAGTCCAAAGTCTCTAGGGTTCCCTAATTAACTGGACGGCTGTGTGAGCTCAGGCAAGCAGCTTAGCCTCCTTCACACCCAGTTTCTCCATCAGGGAAGATGAACAATCATGGTGTCTGTCTCTACTGCAGTGGCCATTATGTAAGAGAATACTGGTAACATATCTAGAACAGTAGCTGCATATGAGAAGTGGATAAAATGTTAGCTGTAATAATTGCTTGTGGGTATTACAGAACCAGATCCTTCTTTGTATCCGAGTTACAACATCTCAAATATTTGAAACTCCGATCTGCCCATCTTGCTACCCCTGGAATACACTCTCAAAACGCAGCTAAGTTCTAAACAGCAATGGAAACGGAAGACTTCCTTTCGTTCGCAAAAGCAGGGAAGGACCACACACAAAAAAGCCATTCTACGGGGAAATCAACAGATTGAGAGGGTCAAATGTTACACGGTCTCAAAGAATAGACCGTAAATATAAATCCAGTAATCCATAATCCATCAGGGACTCAGGCTTCCAGACAAACACAGCAAGCAACTCCAAAAGTGTCCGTCATACTAACCAAGCCAACAAAAACGACGCAGAGGTGAGTTAAGATATAGAGGAAAGGGCTGGAGAGATGCCAGGGAAGCTCAGAGCAAGGCCAGCAAGGCTAAGTGACCGGTGACCCTAAGGGAGACACGACGTGGAGACAGGAGGGGAACTGGGAGGCCGCACTAGAGAAAAGCCGCACGCTTTAGGAGATTGTCACCACTCTGGCTAGGCGGGCCCCTGAGTGCTGTGCTTGCCTCAGGCCCAGAGGGGTGTTACCCTGAGACAGGACTCCTCTGCCTGAAGACCTGACAGCAACACTGGACACCTGAGATGGCACAGAGACGCAGCTGGATCTCCCCCCTCCCTGCCCCCCCCCCACACACACTACCCAGCAGACTGTGATTCTAATTATAAAAAGGAAAGAACACTGGTAAGGTAAATTATACACAATGGATTTTTTTTTTCTTAGTCTTTGAGGTAATAGCCTCTACTTCCCCAACAGGCTCTGCTCCTTTACAGGTCGGAGCCATGGATCCAGACTGCATTTCTACATGCTCAGGAACCCTAGGAAGTGTGATTATATCATCAAGTAGACCAGCTGAAGTAAGTCCACCTGCCCCTAACACAATATAAACATGTCTTCTCAAAGCTTGAGCACTCGTCACAGCACAAGGTAGGAACTCAAAGAACCTTGCTTGGCACATGCTAAAAGCATCGTTAATGTTAGTACGTTGTAAGAGCTTATAAAGTGCTGGCTCTTATCCCACCAACATAGTACCCTGTAAATTGGCAGGTGCAAAGCGGCGGAGCCACGCCTCAGCCAGCTTCTGCTGCAAGTCCAATGTTCTCTCCAACTCTGCCCCGGTGGCTTTTTCTAACTTCAGTTCCCACGCCCACAAGACCCAGCACCCTATGTTCCTATGCTAATGAACCAGTTGCCGTCAGTCATGACTTTATTGTTTCCAATGCCTTTCCCCATCGACCAATGTCTTACTCGGCAAATACCACTTCTCTGAAGCTTTACCCAATTGTCTGGGCAAAACAAAAGATGTTTATCTCTCTGCTTCTTCAAAGGGGGACAAACCCCCCGGTGAATTAGAACAAACTAAATAGTCTACCGTGTCTCAGAACACCTACCACACTGCTACATGTCAACAGGTACCCGAAGTACCTGTCCAGTAAAGTAGAATGATGCTATCTGGCCACTGTCCGTTGAAATGCATTTGAAGTTCCAGCTCAGGATATGTGGCTCACGGAAAAATGGGGGAAGGGAGAGGCTTTGTGCCAGAAGAGCGAGAGTCAAGTCCAGTAGTCTTGACAACCTGGGACAACTACGTCAGGCATATTGGTCCTTGGGCCCACCCATTAATGCAGGCTCCGAAACAAGGACTTTAGGATTTGACCTCCTACCCTTTCCGTAACTCTTAAGAGGTAGCAAATCCTGGGCACATACAAACCAAACATTAAAGGATAGTGCCACGCAATTCCCCACATGCGGTTAACAGGCAACAACAAGGAACACATAGGACCCAGGAACACAGTGCAGAGTAACCAGGCTACAAGCCCAGTGATGAGCTTGATCACACCCCAGGAAGCAGCGAACTGGAGTCAAGCAACTGCATGTCCAGTCATGGCTCAGAGTTATCTGAAGACCCGCCACGAGAAAAGAATCAGACTGGCCTGATCCGGTCCAACACTAAGAAAGTGAAAGAAGTAAAATACGGCAGAGTCCTCAGGGAAATGCGGTGAGGTCTATGCAAGAGGTAGGTCTGGCGACCACTGGGTACAGTCTCCTGAAGGAACTGTAGAATCAGATATGCAACCGATCTAGAAAGCTCCTTAATGACCCTAGGGTTCTCCAAGCTCAACGTCTGGGCATATTTCCTGCCTCACATTCAAAGTTTGCCAAGGTAATTCACGGAAACACTGGGTGATAACACACTTTGGCCTATGACTGACTAGCATGTAAATACAGCGTTTACAAGAAGCAACAAGGAAATCTATAGATTATCTGGGTCATATGACAAAATTCAAGCACAGCACAATGTATGGCACAGTCCCTGGTGTATAAAAAGAACGTGGAGGAAGCAATGGCCAAGTCAGGGAGCAAAAATCATAGAAATTTTCTAGAGGACTATAAAGAAGAAGAAATGTCAAACTTGCAATCCTCCTGCTTCAGCTCCAGAGTGCTGAAATTACAGGTATGTGCCACCACTTCATGATACAAAGAATTCTTAAATGTAGAATTATAACTGATTTCTATCAAATTTTTCCATGCTGATAGAAACTTACTTTTAAATTAAAAAAAAAAGAAAAAAGCCTCACAGATGAGGACAGTATTATATGGGAACAGCATGACAGGCCCATGTGAAGGGCTATGATAGACACTTCAAACACCTCGGACACAGGCAGGCTAGACCCAGTATTAACCCTGGAGTCACAATAAGGATCCAGAGTACTGAAAAGCTTAGATGGGTGTCCAACCTTTAGACACTGTCATCTACAAATGCACTGGCTGAACTCACCGACATTCTGGACATATGCCATCCAGTCTGCAAAGAGGTTTCTGCCTTGGAAATGCATCCAAGTGCCTGACCACTTGTGTATTGTTCTGGTTAGCCTTGATTGTCAACTTGACAGTCTTGAGATCCTGCCAGCTTCCTCCGATGGCAGACATAAGATGAAATAAACCGTTTCCTCTCCTGGGCTGCTTTGGGTCAGTGTTTTGTCACATCAACAGAGTAGAACAGACCTGTCCTGTCCCCTTTCTGTTGCTATGACAACACCCCAACCAAAAGCAACCTAGTGAGGAACGGATCTATTCTGTTTACAACTCTCAGGTAACAATCCATCACTGAGAAAAGTCAGGACAAGAACTCACCCACAACCGAAGAAGTAAGGCAGAAACCATGGAGAAACCCTGCTACCTGGCTCATGTTTAGCTGGCTTTTTGATAGCCCAGGACTACTTGCCTAGGGACGGTGCTTCCCTCCTGTATCAATTAATAATCAAAACAATCACCCCCACAGACTCCCACAGGCCAAGCTGACCTATGTAATTCCTCCTCAGGTGACTCTAGGCTACGTCACTGATAATGACAACATGGATATTGGTGATGGCTGTTCTAAAAGACTCGGGATAGCATCATGGCAGTCCTAGTTCTGGCCTTTTCTAGCACACAGAAAAGCCTGCACCTAATGGAGCTCAGTCTTCCTCACTCATGAGATAGACCCGCATCTCCCAAAAACTAAGCATGCAGGTTAAAAGTCTGCAAGAATGCAGTGAGAATGAGTTCTATGTACAGCTCGTTCCTCACATTCTGAAGGAGCATGTTCTATGGGAACAAGGTGGGGGTAAACAGATGAGAATTTAGTTACATTCAATGAGATTTCAATACTTTGCCAGTCACAGACGAGATGGCCATTTGTCTGGTAACCCTGAGTGAACCAGAGCTAAAATGTGAACCAACCACTTCACAGCCCGTGAGTCTACTAGGAACTGGCCTCCTGCCCAGCGACAATCCGAGCCCTGGAAGCCTGCCCACCCCAGCAACCATTAGCAACACATGCTTTCACTGCTCCCGGTCCCGGCCTGTGGAGACAGTGGGAACGCCAACAACTTGCCTGGTTCTCAGAACACTAAAGGGATCTTCCGGGTTAGCAGCTCTGGCAGAAGAAACCACGTCTTGCTTCTCCCTATGGCCTCCACTCCTGGTGTGCAGGTCACTGAATGCCTGCCTTGCTCTGGCTTCTTGTGGACCCTCATTGTGAGCTGCCCATTTGTCTGAAGAATGAAGAGTCAAGTGTACAGCATGTTCCCTGCTCTCTCGGGTGGGCGTGTGAGCCTTTGCTATCTCCACACCCTCCCTCGGTGCCTCCGCAATTTCCCTCCACTGCTGAGTGCTTTTTATCGCCAAGGCTCTGTGCTCCATCCTAGCCACCGGACCCTTCAGCCGTTCTCAGAGCACCCGGAAATGCAGAGAGGGTAAGAACAGAGAGAGATGCTCTCTCCACACATGAGCAGTGTGGGAATGATACTCTCTTGGATAAACTTTCTTTCAAAATCAGCACTGAAATCTTCTTAACTGGCCCCACTTAAAAAGCAAACACAGGTTAATGTCACGTTACAAAGGAAGTGAAAAAAAGGATGAAAGACAAGTCAAGTGTTCCCAAGAAAAGCACTAACTAAGCATCATCGCATCCTTCCAAAGCCAACCTCACGACGCAGCCCTGCTAACACGTCCCTGCACCTTTATTAAAGGCGCAGCACTTCTAAGTCTAAACTAACAGTAACCTAGAAGGGTAATAGAAAGAGTTCACTAAGAACAAGCAAGGCCAGGGATGGTGACGCATGCCTACAATCCCAATCCTCCAAATCAGAGGCAGGAGAATCGCCGCAAGTCCACAGACATGACGAACTACATAGTGAACTCCCTGTCAGCCAGAGCTACAGGAAGCCTTATCTCAAAACAGTAAAAAAGAAGAGGAGGAAAAACTACTCACATAATCAAGACCATGAAACCTTTTCAGACTAAGTAACAAAACAGAGAAGCACCATCATCACTCACACTGCTAAGCCCTTGAGCCAGGAGACACCGTCATAACATTTAGGAGACAGAGTGAGAAGGACCCACATTATTTTTAGGGGCCCTCAAGATGTTCTATTTTCTTTAATATCAAAAGTAAAATAATAATAATAATAACAATAATAATAATAATTCAACCCTGAATTATATTTGTCTAGTGTGGCCATAAATTGAAATTTACATCTGATGGAAGTAGCCATTAAAAGCAAAATGCCTATGGGAAGGCCCAGGGAAGTCACCTGGTGCTTTGTCCTTAGAGAACAAGCAGAGAGAGTGAGGCAAGTTACTTGGGATCCGAGGCAGACACAGAACCCCCCAGGGCCGGTCAAGCTGTGTACAAATGCCGCTCTGCAGAGAGCCCACCCCAGAGAACCAGCGCCACACGCTGTAACAAGCATGGCATAAAGGAAGTAATGTTTGCTTCCAGCTGTTCGAAGCAAGCTGGCTGACCGGTTCTCATGGGTCCTCTGAAATGATAAAGGGAATACGCTCTAACACCCAGAGAAGAACACACACAGAGATGGTTCTTAGTGGCCGGCACTACAGGATCCAAGCAAGCAGTGCCCGGGGTGCCTCTGGGTGCTGACAGTTTTGCGCACTGCTTTGTTCTTTCTCCCTGCTCATATCTACTTCGCTTACAAATATCTTCGGCAAATTATGATTTTACTTCGTGTGACTTCAGCGTGCACTTTTTCCCTTATGGCAAATAATGCCCCGTGCCTTTCAACGAAGCGCCTGCAATTCGGTCACATATGAAGGACACCTTCTTGTGGTAGTCTATGTCTAGAACAGGTTGAGGGGTAAGATGACAGGTGGGAAGTCAAACTGGTTGGACAAGCAACATCCATTTGACAGATGCTGATTGACAGGCTTGCCTGCCTGTTAGAAGACCCTGGGGCTGAGGGAGGGGGCAGTGCTTTCCATAGTCGGAGACGTCAGCTTTTACTGGCATGCAGGTAAGAGGTGTGTCCTCCCCGTGAAAGGCTCCTGCACGAGCAGCCTGTGACAGAGACCACTCCGTTTACTCCAGGCAAACAGCGTCCTTCCGTGAATCTGTCTCCTCTACCTTATGTGGCCATGCACCAAGGGATAAGAGCATGTATGATATTAAGTAGTCGCTGGCAGCAAGCAAACAGTAACAGTTACCCGGGAACAGTCTCTAGCTCCGACCCTCTTTCCATTCCAGCACATAAATACTGCCAACTTTAGGGTCCCTGAAACTAACCTAAAAGCAGGTGTGTGGGGAAAGCTCTCAGAGTTGACTGCACTGTGTTTTACACTGATGTGCTAATCTAATTAGAATAGATTTAGCTCCAAGAAATGCATAGTCTTGCTCTTAGATCAAAAACCCAAAAATTCGGTACAGTCGTGGAGACTTGGCCTAAAGGCAATGTTCATAAAAAGACTGCAGAAAGGTTTTCTGCGGGTAATTTGAGTCCAAGAATCGTGTGCCAGAACTATACATATTAACTAAAACTATAAACTCAACCGGAATCCAACAGTCACGTACGCAATGTTTCATTTCTTTCCCTGAGGACCTGCACAGAGTGTCTGTCTACTCACCCCAGACAGGATCCCCACACACATGAAAGGATGCTATTCAAGTCCAGTTTGGTGAGCCAGTGAGTCTCCAGCAGCTGCCCCCTAGTCCATGACAAATGAAGACTCGGGAATTACTATTCCTACCCCCAGTTGACCCCCCCCACCTCCTAGAGACTCTAGCTTCTCACCCACGCCCCCCCCAAGACCACAAGCAGCAGAAACGGGGTTAAATACAACTAGGTGAGGGCAGAAGAGAAGAAGTGACTGAGGAGGACCTTCCCCCACTGCCCTCTATGAGAGAATGCTAAAGGACTCAACCGTGGGAGGGCTTCCTGAGGGTGATCCCAGCAGCTGATTTCCAGATGACAATGGTCACCCCATACCCTGCTGACAGTTCCACACATGCACCTTCTGAGGCTGCATTCATCAATGTATTATTTCTCGGGTGATGATGTTCTGCCCCTGGCTGAGAGACCTCACTTTGTTTGCCAAAGGGCATCAAAAAAAAAAAAGGCTTGATGAGCTATGACACCTCTCCAGGGGCATAGCCTAACAAAATAAGCAAACTAGAAACATTTCTACAGGACAGACTGGAAGGTTCGGGAGCTGGGGATGGTGGCGTACTCGTGGCTTCACACACAATACAGGGCCCCGCTTCACCCGCTGCCTCTCCGCCTGGCTTTCCACCTCTCTGGTCTGCAGAACAGAAGTTTCCCATTCCTTTAACTAAGTCCAAAGTTCCTCCACAGTCTAAAAGCAAATAACCCAGGGTTCTGCTAACAGCCCTTTAACTCCCCAGAGGCTCACAACAGGCTCTTAGATAAAGAGAGGTAATGAAAGACTGTGTTCTTCCAGCACTTCCCCAGTCCCCCTTGAATGACATCTCTCCTTTCCTTCACAGTTCTGCTTGCTGGGGGCACAAACATGGAATACGCTAAGGCAAGACATGTAACACAGGGCATGTTGAGAAGCAAAGTGGAAAAGACACCCAAAAGTCTTTCCCCCAAATGCCTTTCCATTCTTCACACTCCCCATTGCATCCCTCTGCCTCTGTCTAGTGAGACACCGCAGTTATCTGGCCCTCACTGCCTTCTTCTCTTCCAAAGCTTTCTGTCTGTGACCCCAGAGGACTGTAAGCCAAGCTCTGCTCTGACGGTTCCCTGGGTGGATCGCCCCCATGCAGTACCGTTTTAGCTGTGCCCCATCCTCCAACAGTGCCGCACCCATAGCTACCTATGGGGTCACCGCCCTCCCTGGAAGCCTGAAGTCAAGATAAACTCTTTGTACCAAAGCGTTCTGCCGTCCTTCCGTGAGTCTGTCTCCTCTGCCTTATGTGACTCATGCACCAAAAGATAAAAGCATGTATGAGATGAAATTAAATGGGGATTGAACTGCCCACTGCCAGTTCCTAAAAGTGAAAGGAAATAGATGTGGCAATCACTTCAATGACCTTGACATCTATTCTGGGAAGGATGTCAAGAGCACATTAGAAAGGAAGAAAAACTTTAATTGGGAAAGCATGTTCACCTAGCCCCTCCCTTCCTCCACTTTCTTCGTGCTAATGACATCATCCGTTAACACACATACACAGCCACATATCAATCAAGCTCTCCACGGTTGGGGAAGATGATATTCTGCAATCTTGAGAGAGATCTCTACCTCCTCTTTGGAAAGACTGCACCACAGCCACACCACAGTTTATCCAACCATTTCACAGACGGGCACTTACTTTACTTCCTGTTTCCCGGGTGTCTGTTGCTTTTTTTGCCACCACAGAAATGAGCTGGCAAAATCCCTTCACTATATATCTCGGTGCATTCACCGTCTTTAAAGCGGGATGCCAGGGTGTGACTGGGTGCTGGGATGCCTTCAGGAGGGCTGCATCTATTCACATGGCCACCACAGCCCTACATTTCAAAGGCAGGTTTTATAAAAGATCACATGTAGTCATATGTGAGTGTATACAGATTATCCATGGAAAGATAAGAAACAACAAATGAGTGTCCATCCTGGGCTTTATAAAGAGGTAGAAGGGATATTCGCCACTCATCATACACACCCCTATCTCTTTCTGTATGTTGTACGCCACTCAATAAAAACCTAAAATTCTCTTCATGGTACATAGAAGAAAAAAATGAAAGTACTGACTATACAGCATTGTCTTTATACAATTCTATAATGTAAAGTCAAAAGCGTATAGAATTTAGCTTAAACTCCTTAATCTGTTTTGAGTACCAGCATTCCGATCAACCCTGTGGAGACACACAGGCTCCTCCCAAGGCACTCAGAGTCCACTAAAGAAAAGGACTTGCAATATGCCAGGTAAGCAGGTGCGGTACAGAACTAGGTGCCAGGCGGCAGGTGTGGGGCTTGGAAGTGACACCCCCAGGCTCCTTTAGCAGCTGGCTACCTGGAAAGCAGGCCAGGCACCAGCCAGTCTCTTGGGGGCTGGACTCTTTGAAGTAGAGGTTAAAGGTGACTTTTTTTTTTCTTTCTTTCTTTTGAAACATTTCTGAATTTTTCAAGGTTTCTAAAATTGACGTTGAGATAATTTCCAAAATCGGAACAAACACAACAAAAGCAAAAACCCTCCTCTGAAAATACCAACCCAAGTGAACGTTTCTTAGCAGTTAAAGCCCTAATTACAATCCTGGCTGTCTTCTCAGGCGTTAATGAATGTTCGGAAGTCTTTTCAAGGAGATGGAGTTAGATTTTTAGAGGGATTCAGACCGCTCGGCATATGCAAAGGCAGTTACAAGAAGTGCTGGAAGACTGAGACAGAAGAGCAAGGAGCAGGTACCGCCCTGGCCTTGCCCTTCCCCCCAGCTCTCCTGCTTAGCCCTCAAAAGGATCTTCAGTTTACTAGGTCTATACCCTGGATCCGGAAGAGCTTGCAAAGGCTCCAACATGCCAATACTGTGAGAAGGTGGAATCCTAAAGCTGTGCGACCTGCAGGTGGTCTTATGTTCACTGGGAACACGTTCTTGTGGGAAACAGAAGAGTCTAGCTCCCTGCTCTTCCTCCTCTTCTCCTCAGCATGAGGAGAGACATGAGTTCTGTCACACACCTTGCTACAGGCCTAAAGACGACAGGACCAACCAGCCTCGGACTGCACCTCTGAAACTGTGAACTCTTCGTAGTTATCTGAAGTATCTGTTACAGCAGCAGAACACTAACACAAATTTTCCTAGAAAGTATGTCAAGTCTTAACTAAGGAACACAGCATGCACACATTCTTACTGTGATAAAGCTGTATTCAAAATCAATGACTATAAACTGCTGTATGGATTCTGGTATTCATAAGAATACAAAAATCTTCCTGGTGGTCTCTGTAGCTACCAGGCACCTAGCATTCCCAGCTAAGTCATTGTCTTTCTCCAGGTGTTTCTTTGGCATAAGATCCAAGAGCCTTTTGGAAGAGATACCAGGGGAAATGTTCCTATAGATTGTCCCAGGTAGTGAGCCGAGGCTTACAGTAAGTCCAGAATGCACCCAGGATCTATTATGTTTTAAGACTAACTGCTGTGGGATGGTCTGTATGTCAAATTGCTCTGATTGGTCAATAAATAAAACACTGATTGGCCAGTGGCTAGGCAGGAAGTATAGGCGGGACTAACAGAGAGGAAAAAAGAAAGAACAGGAAGGCAGAAGGAGTCACTGCCAGCTGCCGCCATGACAAGCAGCATGTGAAGATGCCGGTAAGCCACGAGCCACGTGGCAAGGTATAGATCTATGGAAATGGATTGATTTAAGCTATAAGAACAGTTAGCAAGAAGCCTGCCACGGCCATACAGTTTGTAAGCAATATAAGTCTCTGCGTTTACTTGGTTGGGTCTGAGCAGCTGTGGGACTGGCGGTTGACAAAGATTTGTCCTGACTGTGGGCCAGGCAGGAAAACTCTAGTTACAACTAACTTATCCTCAATATTATCACCAAGTCAAGAACTATGAAATACCAAACAAGGAAGCGAGGTACTCTCTGGTACCATGCTCACCATCATCCTCATGTGGAGATTATCTATCTCGTAAGTGCCCACTGCCAGGGGCACCACTGAAGAGTAAAGTTCTTCTCATAAATGGTTTCTGGTACTAGAATTACATCAGACACACATTCATGCACTTGCCAAGAGCTCCCATTACAAAAACCAAACTTTCAGTTAAAGCCTCAAATGATTAGCAAGAACAAAAGTCGTTATTCCACTTCAAATACTGCAAAGGAAAGATGGAAAATAAATACAGCAGCATGCTTGGGCCCCACTAAGCCATGCTTGGACACAGCTAAACCTGCATATATCCCAGGCACAGGAAGCATCCATTCTGTTTTCACAACACTATGGGCCAAAGCCAAGTATATTATCTTTCACTGCTAGCACTGAAGGCAGATACAAATAAAACACCTTTAAAATGTGCCCCGACTGTCTCCTAGTAAGATCAAGGTCATATTGCCCAAAGCAAAAAGTTTCAGAGGAATGGTTTGCACACTGAAGGCTGCCTTAATTTCCCTAAAGGCACAAGGAGAAGTGAGGTTCACTGTTCAGAAAGAGTTCCCAGGCCTTGGAAAGCCAGTGTCACCGGATTTCAATTCCCTGAACAGAAGGGAATAGGGCTAAGCCTCAGGCACTACAATAGTTCCTTAAAACAAGCTCAGCTTGTGTTCTCTCCGTGTGTGTGTGTGTGTGTGTGTGTGTGTGTGTGTGTGTGTGTGTGTGTGTGTGTGTGTACACAAGTAGGTGGAGGAACAGAGTATAAGGAAGAAGAAAGAACAGTAAGTGTCACATAGGAAACTACGAAGGGGAGCCTGATAGGCTGGTGACTTGCAAGGACATGACACTTTTTACCACCAGTATTAAAGAGAACCACTGGAGGGAAAGTCTACATACTCATTGAGTAGAATGCTGCAGTAGTGTAGCACAGGGTTCTTACTCTATGTTCAATACTCCCTCTGACAAATGCATCAGCAATTCAGAATGGGAATCCTTTCTTTCTGATCATAATTAGCATCATATAATATGTGTGAAAGAGAGCTTGGTGCTTTGTTTATATTCACTGCACTCCTCACAATGTCCATGATGAATTTATCATTCTCACTTAAAGGATTAAAAACAAATGGAGGTTCAACAGTGCAAGAACTCTGCAAGAGCACATGGCCTTTAGATAGTATAAGAAAGACATGAACCTATATGTGTATAATACCACAGGCCTATACAGCAATGCTTCACATAGTGTGGCCCCAAGACCATTCACAATAGCCCATACGAAAGCTACAAGTTCCCAGTACCACTAAGAACCACCAAGGTCCAAGGAGAAATGGATCAGATTTATGGGACCCGAGACTTGAAAATCCATTTCTTTAAAGACCTCTCCAGTGCTTCTCACAAAGCCCTTGGTTTAAGTCACTGTGCTGGTCCTATACTAAGAGCAGAGAACAGCAACTCAGCTGCTGATTAAGAATACATGAGGTGCCGGGCGGTGGTGGCGCACGCCTTTAATCCCAGCACTCGGGAGGCAGAGGCAGGCGGATCTCTGTGAGTTCGAGGCCAGCCTGGGCTACCAAGTGAGATCCAGGAAAGGCGCAAAGCTACACAAGAGAAACCCTGTCTCGGAAAACCAAAAAAAAAAAAAAAAAGAATACATGAGGTTTGGCAATGGGCCCATTCTAAGTGTTCAACACATACTGCCAGGGACCCACACACATCGTTGTTTAAAAACCTCTTAGAGGAACCTATTTCTCCAAGATTCCTCCTCTGGAGAACAGCAGCACAATTTCACAATCATTTCCAAATTTCAAAGACCAACAAGAATTGTATATTTATCTCCAACAACAACAAAAACACCTGTCTTTGGTAATGGGAAATTTACTCTCTTAACAAATACATCACATTGGAAAGCAAGATTGTAAAAAACCACGTTGAAAATGGAGGAAACCTGTAGCACACTCTACCAAGCAGGCCACGCACGACATTCAAATATCTGTCTACCTCCCTGTTTGCACTGAATCTGGGCTCATCAGTGAGCCAGCCTGTCGTGACTTGATGGTCACATCTCATGTGAGCACAGGACTAAATTCCTAGTTGCTCCACAGCCTGCGTCTTTAGACTCAGCTCTCTGAGCCAACCATCAAATGTCTTTGCAAAGGGCCAGGACATGCAAACGAACATGGCCAATGGCATGCAGACGCAGCCTGAGGATGATTCCTAATGAGTTCCAACACTGTTTGGACATGTGAGTAAATTCACAAAGCGGTTCAACTCAAGGGCAAAGCATCTACTTAGATGTGTGAGTACCTTTCAGCTGCTGATTCAGAGAAACAGTTTCCCCACTACCTAGTCACACCTCTCAGTTAATTCACTGAGTTCAAACACACTAAGGAAATAGAACACAAAACTGTACTGACCCATGACAGGAAAAGAAAACTGACCTACATTTTAGCCAACTAACTGGAGCTGGATTCTATAGAGAAACAAATCGGACAGAGCACAAATGAAGACGAAAATATGCTACGGGAAGAAAATGCTGTGGACAAGCAAAGCGGGAACTATGGGCCAAGAAACCGTGGGGCTGGAGAGATATACTGCTCCTGACTAGGTCCTGAGTTCAGTTCCCAGAACTGATGGTAGCCGCTCACAACCACCTGTAACTCCAGCACCGGGCTGGCCTCCGTGGGCAGCGGCACTCACAAACATAAACCCACACACATACGCATAATGTACAAAATCTCCTAAGTCTTTAAAAATAACCTAGAGAGCCAAAGAGAGGCACTCCACATGAAGAAAACAGCAAGCTTCCAAGACCTCGGAAGGAACAAAGTGGCTACTCAGCCAGTCTGCAGTTCCCTCGGGCCCCAGGCCTCAGATTACGATCAAGGCCTATTAGCTCCCACTGAAAACTAATTAGCCTCTGAGTTCTTTATCTTCAAAGCTGGATGAGATGACCAAAAATGGGAAGATGTTCCAAGACTCTGGCATCTGACTCACAAGCATCATCTACTTCGCCTGCTTCCCCAATCCTACAAGCCAACTCTCCACTGGACTCTACAGCCCACGGTGCCTTTTTCCAAACTCAATTTTCAAGTGCTGAATGCTTAAAAGTCAGGACACTTCTGCACGGAAAATTATTTCCAAGGATGAGGGGCAGGGTGGGGAAGCGCGGAGTGAAGCAGTGACAGCCTCACTCGGTGAGGACAGACACCCAGTCTCACCTGGTCATGCTGGGTGGGACAGGTGGAGCTGTCCCTTGTAGGTGAGGCTTGTGGGTTTACCACAGATCTGTCTATAGTTAGGTCTTCGAATACTATCATTTGCCCACCTGGCCCCGGCCATGAGTCGTTGATTTTGTGGCTCGTGGTGGAGCTGACCCACCCTCAGAGCAAGCACAACCACTCCTGGGCTTTCTTAAGGGCCACGGCCACCACGCCCCTCTGTCTGCTCCTTGCCATCTACCCATGAGTCACAAGCCTGGCCTCACCCAGCGCTTCCCCTCCCTTTCACAAATCTGCAATATCTCAGTCTAGCAATGGCCTCTTAGGCAGCCTCACCCTGCGACAACAGGTTCCGCTTTCACTCTGGCCGCTCGCTCCCTTCTCACTGCAACTCCCTTCTTTCTCTGCCCAATCTACAGCGTCCCAACTACCTTCCTATCAGAATCCTCAAGGTCCCATCCCCTCCTATCCAGCCACCACCCATTACATAGGTACCCACCTCTACCTTCCTCTATCCCAGGCTTCAACAGCTGAGCACCTCAAGAAAAGCAGCAGCAGAGGCCAGCATCATCAAAACGGCAGGTGTATCCAGCAAAACCACCCCCCACCTTCACTTCCCAGAAGGCCCCGTGTTCACCCCCCGACACCCCGCTCACCTGGCAGGATGCTGCACCATGAGCACAGAGGCCTGATCTTGACCTGCCTGCACTCAACCTGCCCCTTCCCTCAGATCCTGAGCCAGCTGCTACAGGGTCTCCCTCAACCGCCTGGCTCTATGTTTCAAACCCGACTAATCACCAGACTCTGCCCCTGCTTGGTTTCCGAGCATTACCCCATCTCTCTCCTTGCTCCCCTCAGATCCATCCACAGGCTGCCATTAGGATGTGGTTTCTACGTTTATGTCTTACGAGGCACTCGCTCACCCACAGGAAGGAAGCCAGAGGCCTTCACCTGCATCTAGGCCACCCGTGACGGGACTCCAGCCCTCTCCTTACACAGCCTGCACCTTCACTCTTGGTTCTGTGGTGCCCCCTGCCTGTGCCCAGCCTGCCCAGGACCACCAGACAAAGCCTGCTGCTGGTTCCACAAGCCAGGCTTCTGCATGACCCGATCTACCCAGATGCATGATCCCAATGATAGACCAGAGACGCTTGGAAACGGCAACTCTCACATCTTACCATGAAAAAAGCATCCGTCCTTTGGCGTCTGGCGGACTGGGTCTTAACCTTGGCCTAGTCTTTTCTCACCTGTGCCCTCAGAAAAGCCCTCAGCGTCAGCTTTAACAAAATAAAATCCCCACATACCACATCAAGCTGACCTAGGGACCAAATTCTGAGTAGGTGCGGCTAGAATACTTGTATTTGTTAACACACGGCCGCTATTGGTATTTCAAAAAATACAACTGTGGTTTCACTTAACTCTTTCCAGAGGGAGGGCAGATTATCTGGGATGTGGACAGCAAAAGCCACGGCTTCAGAAACACTTCCTGCCTGTTGGCCTTTTTACTCCTCATTAACACCTTTGCTAAGAGGCAAGGAGGGGCAGAAATGTCCCTCTGTCAACGTGACTAATGACGTGTTATCTTCCGTGGACTGGTGACCCTCTGCCAGCAGGAGCTGCCGACTCAGCGAGAGCCCTGCGATCCCTCATCGGTGAAGAGCAAACACTCGCTGTTAATATGGCAACCTGGGGCCAGGGCTGCATGAAGCCTACAGTAGACAGACACAGGCTCTGGAGAAACAAAGACACATTGGCCCTTGCACTGGTTGATTTTTTTTTTTTGTCCATTTGACACCATGCTGGAGTCATCTGGGAAGAAGATCTCAATTGGGAAAATGCCTGCATCAGACTGGCCTGGAGAGGCAAGTCTATAGGGCATTTTCTTGACTAATGAGTGATGAGGGAGGGCCCGGCCCACTGTGGGCAGTACCATCCCTGGGCAGATGGTCCTGGGTTATATATATATGAGAAAATACAGTGAAGCAGTCTCGGAAAACAAGCCAGTAAGCAGCACTCCTTCATGGCTTCCGCTTGATTCCCTGCCTCCAGATCCTTGCCTTCCTGCCCTGGCTCCCCTCAATGACACACTGTAACCTCTGAGCTAACAGCACCCCTTTCCTCTCCGTGTTGCTTTTGGGGTCACGGCCTTTATCACAGGGATAGAAAGTAAACTAAACCCAGGCAATCCTTAAAGACTGTAGGAGACACAGGAGGCGTAAGAAGGCAGGAATCCCACCATGGGTGGTCTAGAACACAGGTCAAGGAGTTTACAGGTCTGAACTAGCCCACAACAAGTCAAATGCATTTTTCAGTACAATAGGTGCTATTTGTTTTCTTTTCTCAGTTGTGTCCCCTGTGATTCAGGCACTGAATTTCCCAACGCCTGAGACAGGCGCAGCGCATAAATTCAGACCTGATGACAGACAGGCAGAAAACAAACAGAGGCACGGCTAAGTCCCACCCTCACACATAACCAGAGACGTGAACCTGGACAGGCTGGGGAAGCACAGAGACATGCCTGGGCTGCGGCCTGAGGGGCTTTACAGAGGAGGGGACATGGGCACAGGAGAAGGACATGGCGAGCAAGAGTGACAGCCCAGGCAGTCGTGGAAAGCCCACAGGTCCAAAGCTGAGTGCATGAGGACCCCAACTTACACAACACCCTCCTTATTTTATTTTTGTTCTCTTACAGAATTCCCCGGGCATATGGCAAGAAGAAAACCTAGGGGAAATAGCTACACATACAGTCATTCTTTTGTGTTTGGTATAGTCTGAAAAAGAGATCGTTACTGCTAAGGATTCTTCTTAGAAAACAAGAACACAGATGGTCTCTGTGTCTCTGACAGAAGACAAGGGGCGAATGAGACACAAGAGCTACCTGCTGCCCCGTGATGGAAAAGGTGGGCATGTGCGAAAGCCCGGCAGGCTCAGCGGGCTGTGTTGACTACCCACCTGCCTTCTCCACGCCTCACCTCAGACACAGCAGAGCATGCGCGCGCACACACATGCACACACACACACACACACACACACACACCACTCCCACCCTCCAGTGCCTCCTTCCCACTATCTACTTCTCACCAAAAGGTCTATTAATCCCGGCCTCTCTGATGGCTACCACAAGCCATGGACTACCCATGCCTTCCCTTTCTGCGTAGGAGGCCACCACCCAAAGCAAGTGACCTACTGACCTAGCACCATGACCTTCAGGTTCCCGGATGTGTGAGGTCACCGAACACCTCCTTAACCAGAGGCACTTGGGTTACCTGTAGTCCCAGAGTATTCTGAATGTCATCCTGTCTGTCCAGGACTAAGTGCTAGTGTGTAATGGTGCCAGAGAACTGAGACCACAAGTCACCTGGTGCCTCCCCTCAACCCTAGACGTAAACCTGAACACTGGGATACGACACTGCAGAACACATAACCTTCTGAGAAGACTCAGTAAAGTGCATATCACAAGCAAACATCCTCTGCCATATTCCCAAAAACATCTTTCTGTGGATTTTCTTTTTTAGCACAAGCTACTAAAGAAGGGTAAAGCGAAGGTAAAGTTGGAAATCTGGGGTCTAATAAGCTTTGTCTTTAGACCTTGGGCAATTACAGTGACTCACAACAGTGAGAGAAAACACTGGGCACACGTAACACGCCATAATCCTAACCATTTCAGAATGAAGTTATGGAAAACAGAGACGTGGGAATGTAACACACTATTAGGTAGGTTGAGTGGCTTTATTTGAGTCTGAAACGTCCCCATGGGCTTGTGTTTGGGACACTTGTTCCACATCCAGTGGGAGGATTTTTTGAAAGCTGTAGAGCTTTTACAGACAGAGCCTGGCTGGGAACAACAGATGACTAGGGTCAGGCCTGTGAAGGGCATATCTTTGCCTCTGGTTCCAGCTTTCTCTACTTCCTAGTCTTCACAGTGCTCCCTCTACCATGAACCAACTCTATCCTGCCATCCCGGCCCCAGCAGAGTGAAGTCCTGAAACCATGAGCCCATCAAACCTTTGCCTCTCAAGCTGCATCTGCCAGGTATTTCTGCCCCAGCAAATGGCTGTGGGAGCTACTATAAAATACTCATTTTTAATCATTAATAGCACCCAACCAACGGTAGTGAGAATATGTGCATTTCCAGAATGCACATTAGGACCCACTTTACGATACTGGCAGACATGGTCAAGACTAAAGACTGTCTCAAACCAACTTCTTAGTTTTATACTTTGCAAATAGGGACCAGTAACACAAGCACCAAGTCAACACAGGCAGAGCATCACTCTAACATAGCAATGCTCATGATTCCTATCATTTTCTCTAACAAATGTGCTTTTACTTTAAAAATGTGTAAGGACTCAACTGTAAGCTATCTCACGAAGGTGAGAATTCCAGACAAAAGAATGGATGCCACTAATCTTTGAGAGATTATGCATGAATGAGCTCATTAATACTCAGTGACCTGATTCTGAAAATGATCTCTCAGCTCAGTGCTCTTTTTCTTAATGATGCAAAAATAGCCCAAACATCATGAGTCTCTTTGTCGCCCTTTACAGAACAGATGGGGAGTTCTGGCTCAGCAGGGACTTTCGATGTGTTTGACCTTGAGGCAGGAGGAGCCAGTGGTTAAGAGCTCCAACTCTTGAGAGACCCTTTCTTCAAATGCCAGCTCTGCTACTTAACAGTAGGATGGCAAGTTGTCCGGGGTCTCTGTGTCCCAGAGTCCTCCCTCATCTGTAAGAAAGAGCTACTTCCGTGAAACGAGGACGACGTGGGTTTTATGAGCATGAAATGTGTTAATCACAGGAAGATCTCAGAATAGACAGGCGCAGCACCCAGAACACATTCAATATCATTGTAATTCCCATCACCAGGCTTAATCCCCTTCTTAATGCTAGGTCTCTTTACAACTCCCACCATGACTCAGACACTCATCGGTTCCTATACAGCGACATTCACTTATCTAGTCCTCTGTCCATCAGCAAGATCTCACACTTACCTCATGCCATACACCAAAGGACGACAAGTGAACCCGTCACCTTGATTTCCCACTGCTACCCCATGCCATGCCGAGACGCTACAGCACCAAGCTCATCCTCAGGCCTTCACCGGTCCCTCTGCTGCACTGGAGTTCATGCCTTAGGACAAAAGTCATTTTCCTGAAGGGGCCTTGGGAGAAACAGAAACTTCCAAAGACTTACTCTCTGCTGCATTCCCATTTTGCAGCTTTTTTTAAACTTTCTTTTTATTTACTCTCTATGCCTTTCACATCATGCATCTCCATCCCACTCATTTCCCCGTCCCTTCATATCCACCCTCTGTCCTTGCATATTTTTTTTTTTAAATCAGAGGTTTGTACTTGCTTATCTGGTTTACCTGGGGTTACAGAAACACAGATTCTATCTGCCCTGCTGGAAGGAACAAAGCCTGACGCAAGGCCTTGTACTCCGTGAATACCTGGAGGGAAGAAGGGATGGTGCCAGAGGGCCTGTGAGAAAGCAGGGAAGGCCTATCCTCGCCCCACTCCTGAGCTGGGATGCCTCTGAAGCCAGCCAGGCACCAACATCCTGTCAGAGCTGATCTTATCCTCAGGAGCACAGAGCTACAGGTTAAAACCATCTTGGGCTGACCCTGACCCATTGACATTCCCAATGATCTGGCACTGAGCCACAGTTCCCAAATGTATTCTCTTGGCTATCAAGCCAACCTCAGGGAGTACCACCACCTCTGGCTTGCTTGAGCTAATTTACTAAAGACACAAAAAGCCTTAGCCAAATTCCCCAGTTCCTTGCAGCTTTAAAAGCTGAGAAAAGACAAACAGCTGACAGATAAGAAGCATTCGGTATTCAAAATGACTGTGTGGGCTGGGGAGAGATGCGCAGGCGCACATGTGTGTGGAGGTATACGTGTTAACCAGGGGGAGAAAAAAATCTCCTGATCTTTCTTCCTTAATTGACTCTGGGAATCAGCATCTGACCACAGAAAGATACTCATTTGGAAAAGCTTTGCCTGATTATCAAATCCTTGACCATAATAATTAAGCCTAGATTTGTGGTTCCACTAACTCACTAAGCGGCTCCTGAAGCATGTGTGCAACTATGGCACTGCTCTCCCAAAGCTCTTCCTGGGGTATCAACTTGTGAATCAGCTTCTGAGGAAATCAGAACACAAAAGGACCACACAACGTCCACACCCTCCACCGTTCATAGAAGAGAACTGAGCAATGACAAGGACCTCGAGTCGTCCCCTGACCAGCGCGGCTTTTCCTCCATCATCATGGACCCATACACACAGCAGGCACTGCTGACAGCCAAGCTTCTTGGTATAACCTTCGGTCTCTCTTCTACAGGTATAACCGAAACCCACTGTGTATGTGAGAGACAGAGAGACGCAGACACAGAGACGGGAGTGACCGAGATCAGAGGACAACCTCCAAGTGTCAGCCCTTGCCTGCAGTCCTGTTTGAAACAAGGTCTTGCTATTTCCTACTGCTGTGTGAGCCAGGCTAGCTGGCCAGCGAGCGTCCCGAGATTCCCCTGCTCCCACCTCCCGTCTCCTGACAGGGGTTCACTAGGATTAGAGCTGTGCATGCCACCACTGTCAGGCTTGGGTGCTGAGTACTTTCCTTTACCCACCCAGCTAGCTCTCCACTCCACGAGTCCCATCTTCAACTTCACTCACTCCCCCAAAACTTCCTCGAGAACATCTTCCAAGCATGTGGTTGACGTCTTGCTTCCACAAGCAGCAGAAGCAAACAAGAGGGGCGGCGGGGGTGGCGGGTGTCTTCCACCATCTGCTTTGAAGGAAAAAGGGATGTTCCCAGTCAAGAGCAGCATCAGTGGATTCCACAGTCCACAGAGGAGAAAGAAGGCGACCCAGAAAAAGGCTTCTCCCGACCTCTGTCCCGGAGGATCAGGAGCAGTGGGGGGGGTAGCAGCACAGATCAGTCACTGACGTGGAGGCTCACAGTCATCAAACGGTGCGTGCCGTGCATTAGTGACTCAGGGCAGCAGCTAGCCAGTATGCAGCACAGGTACAAGTTGCAAAAGGGGCAGGAGAAAGCAGCTGACAAGAATGTTGCCAAACGTCCCCTGCAAGTCCAGGGAGACCGCTCTGGAGACACCACTCTTTACAGCTGTGTCTGAGATCACTCTGATGAAGTATTGAGAAAGGATTCAAAGACGACGGGAACAATGAAGGTCTTTGGGCTTCTAATACTAACCAATCAACATCGATAAGGCTAACACTGCACTGTCTTTTCCTGTCTGCCAGCCGCTGTTCTCCATATTGTAGAGGTGTTAACACAGTTCATCTTCCCACAGCTTTATGGGGTGGTGACTATCAGTCCTTTCTTTCCAACCATGATCAAGCTGAAGCCCAGGTTCAGCACAGATAAAGTTGTTTATGTGAAGTTTCACAACTTCAACAATCTCAGAAGTGCCATGCATACTTTCAAGTCAGAAATTCAGGGCTACACAGAGACCACAGTGGAAGGGAGAGCCGGGCGGGCTGACTCATACAGTCATCACACCAAGTGGATACTCCAGCTTTGTGCTGCCAGACAACCTCCATACTGCTGTCACCTCGCTCTGGGAACAGAACTGTGTCAACTCAGACTATCTTTTCTCCTAACACAGTATTGTGTCACCTTGCAAAAGTCAGCTATCTGTCCCCTGAGCTCAGATGCTGAGAAAGCCAGAGCCATGAACTCTTCTGAAGTCACACAGCAATACTTGGTCTCCACCACCATGGGACTAAGTACAGACTTCTGGCTCCTTAAAGACAAGCATTACATGCTAGTCTCCCACAGATCTGACCAACCTGACCAGAGCCTACCCAAGGGCTCTTCTGGAAGAAAAAGACTCTCGAGCTGGGAGAGAAACTGCAAGTACACACTGTTTCATCCAGTAATTATTCCTTAAATAATTCATTTTAAAGACATATTTGCCCAAGCATACAATATCATCTATACCAGCACATTTAAACCAGCATGGTTCATCACTGAAAAGAATGAGAAACAATTTAAATACCTAACAGTAGGAGAACAGTTTTTTAAGATGATGATGTAAAGTTCAACTGAAAGCTACATCGACGTTAACCTATAATACATACTGACATGGAAGATGCCCAAGATACAGTGTGAAAGCAGAAAAGGGCCCAGTGAAGCCAGTCATGGAGGAGGAGTCCTTTCTGTTTAAATGATAATACACGGACACGTAGGAAGAGAAAAAAAAAATCTGTGATTTTCTTTCTTCTTCCTCTTTTTCTTTTTGGTGTTGTTGTTTTTTAATACACTGCCTTTCTGTGTAACACAGGCTAGGCTTAAACTCCCAAGCCTCCTAGCCCAGCCTCCCCGGTACTGGCCTTATAGGCATACTGCTGTGACAAGGCAAGAATACCTTGTTTTAAGAGTGGACGTTTGGTGCCGGGCGGTGGTGGCGGCGCACGCCTTTAATCCCAGCACTCGGGAGGCAGAGTCAGGCGGATCTCTGTGAGTTCGAGGCCAGCCTGGACTACCAAGTGAGCTCCAGGAAAGGCGCAAAGCCACGCAGAGAAACCCTGTCTTGAAAAACCAAAAAAAAAAAAAAAAAAAAAAAGAGTGGACGTTTGGGGCTAGAGAGGTGGCTCAGTGGTTAAAAACACTTGCTGCTCTTCCAGGAGACCTGGGTTTAATTTCCAGCACCCAAATGTTGGTTCACGACCATGGTACAGATATCCACAAAAGCAGAACACCCATACAAGAAAGGGGAGGGTTTTCACCATAAGGAAGTGATGAAGAAGTGAGTCAACAGGTGTGCTGACGAGTCCGTATTCATCATTCTACGATGTAAGCATGCACTGCAATACCACCCTGTGCTCCAAAACTTAGCTGTCATTATTCATTCTCTAAAAGTATTTTTAAAGAAAAATAAAACAGCTAATGGGTGATACGAGAGACATGGGTTTCTTCTTCTTTTTTTTTAAGTTATTTCAAGCATCTAACACACACCAATCTTATCAGAAAAGCAAAACAAGTTGACAGCACAGCCTACGCTCAGCCATAGTAACAGCTTGGAGACAGAGGTGTGCAGCCAGCATTTTCGAATCAAGCCAAACAGCCTGAACTCACGTCACATCCTGATGGTCTGGAAACCACATCTGGCCCTCACAACTGCCCATCTAAGCGGGAGCCCTTACCCTCCACCCCAAGTTTAAGTTAATTATGTTTTCCAAAGAAGCGGGTGTGAACTGTGGCAAAAAAGGGCCGCAGGAGTCCCATCTAGCCAAACCATCAAAAAATCATCTAGATTACTCCATAATTAGGTATAAAACCTCCTCTCAGCCAAATGAGGCAAACCCATTCCTTGAGGTTCCTACAAACAAAAATACATCCACCCCACCCCCAAATGTGTCGAATCTCTAGTGTCTAGAAATTTTACCTTCATAACTAAGCTCTTAAACAATGATCGGGGCAAACTTCCTTCAAGGACACCAGGGTATTTTAAACTACACACACACACACACACACACACACACACACACACACACACACACACACACCATTAGATCTTCTAAAATGGCACATGCAACAGTAAATTACCAGGCCTGTCCACTAAATTACACCTAAGAGAGAGTTAATGGACATCCAGAAGATCCTTCTGTGCACTTACCAAGGCCTGACCCATGATTTCATCACCCTTCTTCATGCAGCTCTTGAGGCAGAAGACAAGCATACTTCTTCTAGCCCTGCACTTGGAATGGGGCCTACAACTGTCAAACTTGCCCTTGACCTCCATGAACACAATGAGAAAGTCGACTGCAGCCCTCCTCAGCTGCCCATCACCACACTGCAGCCCTCCTCAGCTGCCCATCATCACACACTGCAGCCCTCCTCAGCTGCCCATCATCACACACTGCAGCCCTCCTCAGCTGCCCATCATCACACACTGCAGCCCTCCTCAGCTGCCCATTTTCACACACTGCAGCCCTCCTCAGCTGCCCATCATCACACACTGCAGCCCTCCTCACCTGCCCGTCATCACACTGCAGCCCTCCTCAGCTGCACATCATCACACTGCAGCCCTCCTCAGCTGCCCATCATCACACACTGCAGCCCTCCTCAGCTGCACATCACCACACACTGCAGCCCTCCTCAGCTGCACATCACCACACACTGCAGCCCTCCTCAGCTGCACATCACCAGACACTGCAGCCCTCCTCAGCTCACACTGCAGCCCTCCTCAACTCACACTGCAGCCCTCCTCAGCTGCCCATCATCACACACTGCAGCCCTCCTCAGCTGCACATCACCACACTGCAGCCCTCCTCAGCTGCCCATTTCACACACTGCAGCCCTCCTCACCTGCCCATCATCACACACTGCAGCCCTCCTCAGCTGCCCATCATCACACACTGCAGCCCTCCTCAGCTGCCCATCATCATCACACTGCAGACCTCCTCAGCTGCCCATCATCTCACACTGAAGCCCTCCTCAGCTGTCCATCATCATACTGCAGACCTCCTCAGCTGTCCATCATCATACTGCAGACCTCCTCAGCTGCCCATCATCACACTGCAGACTTCCTCAGCTGCCCATCACCACACACTGCAGCCCTCCTCAGCTGCCCATCATCACACACTGCAGCCCTCCTCAGCTGCCCATCATCACACACTGCAGCCCTCCTCAGCTCACACTGCAGCCCTCCTCAGCTGCCCATCATCACACACTGCAGCCCTCCTCAGCTCACACTGCAGCCCTCCTCAGCTGCCCATCAATCGCACACTGCAGCCCTCCTCAGCTGCCCATCATCATCACACTGCAGACCTCCTCAGCTGCCCATCATCACACACTGCAGCCCTCCTCAGCTGTCCATCATCACACTGCAGCCCTCCTCAGCTGTCCATCATCACACTGCAGCCCTCCTCAGCTGCCCATCATCACACTGCAGCCCTCCCTTCTAGTGACTGTCACCACTGGTACTGCTGACATTCTATAAAGTCAGCAGTGTCTTAAGCCCTGAATTTCAAGTCTATTAAAAGTCCATGACATATACAGATATACTCACATCTATACATATATAGATGTACTCATGTTTCTCAGAAAAATAGAGCCCACAGAGTTACCATGGGCACAATGGGTACACTTTTATAAACATGATGGCCACATTTACCTGAAAATAGAAAAAGATACACAAATTCTCCCTACCCATGGCACATCTGGCTGGCCATTTTCCTCCCAAGGAAAAGCCTAAATACAGAACTCACAATGTTTCAGTTGAAAGCAGGCACCCTACATTCAATGAAAATATATCAATGAAAGAAAGCCAAACCCCAAGTGGGTCAGTGCTGTGGGATTGTCTTTCTGTATGCTGTGAATATGTGTTGCTCTGTCTGGTTGATAAATAAAGCTGCATTGGCCTATGGCAAGGCAGCTTAGAGGCAGGCAGGAAACACAAGCAGATAGAAAGAGAGAAGAAAAGGAAGAGATCAAAGCCAGCCGCCCAAGGAGCAACATGTAATGGGACGCAGGTAAAGCCATGGAACATGTGGTGATAATATAGATTAATAGTTATGGCTTAATTTAAGATATAAGAGCTAGCTAGCAAGAGGTCTGCCATAGACCATACAGTTTGTAAATAATATAAGCTTCTGTGTGTTTACTTGGGTCTGAGCAGCTGCAGGACCGGGCAGGACACAGGAAAACTTCCAAATACAGGTCAGCATGACACAAGGTGATACAGTAATCTACGAACTCCCACAGGAGTGAAAATCACAGAGCCGTGTCCCTATTCTTCCTACAAGTACACCATCATTCCTCCGGCTACACCACGTAAGGGCTCCCGACCCATCCCAATACGATCCTCGCTATCCCCAGAAATCACCTTCCTAAGACAAAAACTCAGCTACACAGTACCTAAGATGCCCACCATCAACCTCCTCTGCCGGCAGGGCGGAGTTCAATGCCACTGTAGTGCGGCTCCTGGCCTCCACCACTCAGGGGACCCCCCTCAATCTCCACACCTGGAACAACACACAAGGCACTTCTTCCCTCCTCTTTGCCGCTTCTGAATCACCTCCTCTAAAACCTCTCTCGTTTCCCCCAAAGTATGGAACTCCTCAAAGCGCTGGCAGCCTCTTATAGCGGCTTCTAAACGTGCCCACTGCCAGCCTCTCCCCCACCAGGTAGGTCACAGGTGGGGGAGGGGGTGGGGGGGAGGGTCCACATGTTCCCATTTTCTTAAGTCTTTTTCTACTTTTGAAAACCTGAAATTATAATGGCTATAATGGCTGTCATATGGCCTAAGAAAAATGGTTTGTGTGAAGAAGCGACTACGAAGTAAGGGGTGGCTATAATCATTCTGTCACGGATACTGTGTAACCTGGGGGAGTGACAACTTCTCACCTCTAAGTGTAGGGAATGAGGGAGTCTATGGGGAAGGTGTGAACGGACAGAGAAAACAATCAGGAAGCAATTAAGTGCTCAACTGTTCAGTAACAACAGGATGTCTGAGAAATGAACTGTTTCCCCAACTTGATAAGTGTGTGGATCAGTAGGGAAAATACTTCTTTCCATCCTCTTTGCTGTAAACACTCACGTTCTTAAATGTATAACTGGTCTTTCATTGGATAATTGAGTTACTTTTATTATACACCCATCTAAGTATACAGGTGTGTCAGCCCTATGCCTTAGCTCTTCTTACATAACTATAAAGTAGAGCAATTCCAAAAACCCAATAAAGACAAGAGAGGAGACCTCAACAGTAACTTGATATCACAGAGCAATTACATAACTTTGTAGATGATACCCAGTTGCTCACAACGTAGTAAATAATATTAGCCAGGTACAGGTGGGTTTTAATTCTGAATAACTACACCACAGAGGCGGGTACCCTTCCTGCTCTGCATTTCTCTGATGAAGTACAGCAGACTCTCATCACCTGACTCTCACACAGCCATGTCTACTCTTTCCCCATTAGCCAATAAAAGGAGTGCTCAGAAGGCTAGGCAATAATTACTCACTTATAAAGCCATCAAAACATCACAGGATATGTGATTTTTTAATAGCTGAAAATAATATCAAAACTTTAATTTGGGTTTAACAAAAGGGGGGGTGGGATTCTTTAAACTTGGGTTAAGAAACGCTGTAATAATAAGTTCCTGCCACAGTATTCAGAAAGATCTTGCATTTCCACTGATCTCAATCCTCAGACTTGGGCTATAAAGTAAGCAGTGTTCTAACACATGCAGAATTAAGGCTGGAGAACAGCATCCAAGACAGAGAATTATGTCTTGAACTATCTAAAATCCCGACATGTGGGCCCCACTGTCCCTTCATGACAAGACCCAGAGAGCCTTGGTAAAAGATAACCAAAAAGCAATATGAACCCAGGTGAAACCAAGGAGGTGGGTACGAGAAACTGAGAGGAAAGATGACATTTTAAGAAAAAAACAACAGACCGTGGTGACAAGATGGGGGGGGGGGGATCTATAAAAGTTAAATGCATGGACCTTGGGAACAGGAAAAATGGCTGCCCCATCCCTGAGAAATGGAACTGCAAGGAGAAAAACCACTTCCAAAGAGAAGATTCAACTGAAACATGGCTAGCTTGTTCTAAACAGGGATGACAGCCCCTTGCGGAAGGTGCTGAAATTGAACTCATAGTCATGGCAAATGTTCACAATGTATAAGAATTATTTCAAAGATGGTCAGAGATGGTGCAGAAGAAATGGAGGACAAAACCTTCCAAGGAAAGACAAGTAATTTTGAAAGGGGCTGACTAGTTTCAACAGGCCACAGGAAAGGGAATTATAATGGCCAAGGTAAGGCAGCCTTCTGATGTCAACACACAAGGAGTCATTAATGCAACAGCACTTGAGGGACCACAATGTACCACACTGTGGCCTAGGTTCACATGGACACCCCTGCCCTTACATAGTGATTTCATCCGGTAGACATACAAGGAACACGTAAGCATAAAATGGTTTGAACTTAGGTCACGGTAAGTGCTCTGGAACTAGAAAACAAATAAGTTAGGGTATGAGAAAGAACGATGAGTGCTGGAAACACTTTCATTGGGCCATCAACAAAAGAATAGTGAAAGGCAAAGAGGAGACAACAGAAAATTCTAGAAGAGTAACTGTTTATCGAGCAAGACCTCCTGGGCACAAGGGTAAGGGTCTCTGCTTACAGGAGAGAACAAAAGCACGCAGGCACTTCGAGGAGGCGAAAGTGAGCCTGTCTTAGGACAGACACCAAAAGAATCTAGGTGCAGGGACAGGTGGAGGAGGAAGCAGCAGACAGACGGAATGACGGCCACCCAAGCAGAGCCAAGCTCAAGATGAGGGCCCTGACCCTCCGCCTGCACTGCTGAGAAGCCACCACAGAGCCGAACCGCTTCTGAGGTCGATTAGGTAAGTGACCAACATGTCTGTGGCTGGTGAGCAGGCTGATGAAGTGAGGTACGCGTCCCACCCCACAGTCACAACATCGGTATTTAAGTCATCAGCCTCCCCACAGGGCTGTGATCAGCTCGTAAGAATCATAGCTTCTTTAATCTCTAGATTCCTAGTAACTAGTAAGTAATGGTACTTCAATAAATGTTTAACAAGGCCAAGTTTAAATCACATGACTCAAAGGGGAGGGACCGAATAGCTCAAGGTTTGATGGATGTGAGAAACAGGAGAGGCCAGGCTCCTCCTCCATGTTCAGCGTGACTGCAGTGGTCTGACACTTCAGTAAATGGGGGAGGCCAGAGACCGCATCTCCTAAGGTGCAGGGCCCTGGGAAAAAAATCACTGCAATTCCCCGACTCAATTTGTAAATGAAAATGCTGGAGCAAATGAGAGGCTGCCAGCCTTTCAGTGGAGCGTAGGTGTCTATCATTATCCCAAAGCCTGTTGCCCAGGTAGAGGGCGCAGGCCTCCCTTTTGGCTGTGCTCCCAAATTGTAGGCCATAAAACATGCGGCTGGTATGGCCACCACACTAAGGACCTTTGAAGCTTTCCATCTAGAGTAGTAACACAGTGGTGAGGAGACAGGAGTTGGAGTTTGGGGCCAGGGGGGACAGAAAGCAATAGTAATGAGCTATGCAGATCTCAAACATGAACAATGGCCAGCCCAAGGAAAAGCTGAATGAAACCAACAGGCTCTCAAGATGGTCGTTCCTGTCTGGCATGTACAAACCCAATGGTCAGGGTGAAACATGACAGAGAGAAATCCATTTTACAGGACCTCAACTTAAGGCTGTGAGAGCAATACTTGTCAATAAACAAGGCCATCCTTTGGTTTTGAAATGTTTATTTACTGTATTTACAGAATGCCATCAGACTGCATTCTGAGCTTCTGAGTTGTCGTTGACCATCTATAGAAATACACGTCCAAAACTCTCAATCTCCTATGCCAAGCAAAATTCTCCAGCATTACAGGAAATCTCACAAACTGCAGAAGGGAATGAAAAGCCAAACCCAAGAAAGCTTCCCATGCCACAATAAAACACAAATAAATACTACAGAAAGCACTGCAAAGTTTATAGTCAAGAGCTTTTTACTAAGTCTTTTAATAACTGCATCTCAAATCCCTTGAAAAGCATTAAGTAACATTTGCTACGTTTCAAAAATTAAACAACTTAAAGCAGTGAGCTTACTATTTAAGTAAAACATAGCGAAGCTAAAAAACCAGACCGTGTGTTTGAAAATGCCTGCAAAATAATACATGCCTGAGGGAACTGGATGGTTTTCCTACTGAATTAAATTAGGGGAGGGGGGGTGCTCTGATCCTAGTGAGGGGTAATCTTCGTGATTACACAGAGGCGGCCATGGGAACCAAGGAAAGTTAATTCAAGAGGAACATCACTTGAGATGGTGAGAAAAACTCTTGTCAGCGCTGAAGATCGTTATCTGTCCGTGTTCCAACAAACTGAAACATCTGACCAGAGCGTCTTTGAAAATGACAGGGCATGAGAGCGTTACCAAAGGACAAACAAGGTATTTGCATTCCAAGGCTCCGGCCTTTAGGCTCTCTCCCCGCCCCCCAGCAGTCTTCCATTTCCTGAACCCTTGGATTGCCACAGGCTTACTGCCTACATACACCTGGGTCTGCGAAGCCTTCCCCTTTAACAGTTAAAACTCAAGTCCTGAGGCAAATTCAAGGGTTAAAAGTTCAGCGTCTACCCCTGCCCCGACCCTCCTAAAAGCACAATCAGCATCTGTCACTGGACAAGTTCGGCCCGGCAGATGATTAATTTTCGTAAACAACTCTGAATAGGTACGGCATCCGTGAGAGATAGGACAGACCCCAGCGAGCTCTGCGGTGGCTCAGGGGGAGGCAGCGGCAAGGCTGACTCGCAGCGGGGGCCACTGCAGACATTGATGGCAGTTCCAACCACGCAACAGGTCCACGCACGCAGTGGCCCAGCGGCGGGCACCTGGGCACCAGCACCAGCTCTCCTCCAGCCCAGCACCCCAATGCCGCCATGGGGCCACTGGAGCCGACAAAGCGCCATCTCTCCAGGGCACAGCCCACAAAGATAAGGCCAGGAGCACATTCCTTACAGATGCCAAGATACAGAGGCTTACTTGCACGCTGCCAGGTCCCAATGTCCTCTGGGACCTGCTTTTAGCCCAAAGAGAGGCGCTCTGGGCCACCGGCCCGGGAACTGGCGGCCAGCCGATCGGCCCTGGGGCGTATGGTCGCCCCCAGCTTGGAACAGTGTGAGCTACCTGGCTTCTCAGCTACCCCGCGTTAGCTCCCAGACGTGGATCCGAGCTACTTTAATGGACCAGAACCTTTCTCCACTCGCCAAGTAACTACTTGTTAAATACCAAGTCTTTCGGTATACACGAAAAAAGAACTTTTATTGGAGGATGGGGCTGGGGAAGCAAGGAGGGAACTGGGGCGGCTGAGTGCAGTGGTGGTTCCCCCGCTGGCCACGGTCAGCCGAAGCGAAGCCGTCGGCGGTGGCGGTGGAGCGCGCGGACCGGGCCGCCGCGCCAGGTGAGGCAGGCACTCACCTCGGGGAGCTCCCGGAGCTGGTTGGCGTCCAGCAGCAGCTCCTCCAGGCTGCGGGCATAGCGGTAAATCTCCTCGGGGACGTAGACCAGCGAGCAGTGGCGCTTGTCGATGGCCTCCACATGACGGTTGCACCGCCACAGGGGAATGCAGTGGAACATCGCCGCCCCCGCCGCCGCCGCCGCCGCCGCCGCCGGAGCCGTGTCCCGAGCCGCGGAGCCCGGGGCTCGGAGCCCGCTCCGCCCGGCCGCCCCGCTGCTCCCCACCCGTGGCCCGCTCTGTGCTCGTTGCTGGCCCCAGGCTCGCGCGCGCCTCGCAAGGGCTCCACGGTCCCGAACGCCCGGAGGAAGAAGCCACGAGAACCCTCGCCCGCGTCCCGCGCCTTCGCCACGGCCGTGAGCGTCCCCTCCCACCTCCCCCACCGCCGCGCTCCGCTTCCTACTCGCGGCTGCCGCGCACCGGGCATGCGCACACGGCCGCACGCGGAGGGCGTGTCCCGGCCGGGGATGCTCCGCTCCGGGTTTTCCTGGAGACTCCGCTCTCCCGGGAGGGTCGGGGAATCGGGGTGCCTGCGGCCCCCTCCTCGCGGGGATTTGCCTCCCCGCTTGGGACTCTGGAGGGAGCCGCGCTCCAAAAAGGACCTGAGGAGGGCAGGGACCGAAGGCCAGAGGGAGCCGAACAACTTCCGAGTTTTAGTTTTACTCACCGTGCCTCTCCTTCTCGCTCCCCTTCCCCAAAACAACTTTCTCTTCCGGGGTCAGGAAGTACCGCCCCGCCGCTTACCTTGAGCCCGGGGTAGCGCTGGAGCCGATTCTGGCTTTCCGACCCCCGGTCCCACTTGTGCCCTGCGTCTGCTCACGCTCTCTATGTCCTGAGAGCATCTTCAGTAAGTAGGGTTTATCTGAGATGTAAGCGTCACCCCTTTCCTGGTGCCACCGAAAGCATAGGTGTCAGAGTCTTCAAAATCTTCTAAAAGATGCTCCGGGAAGAAAGGAGATGGCAAAGGAGCACTTCTGGGCCAGTTCTACCTCGGCCAAGTGTGCCTTGGGGCCTAACCTGGGCTGACGAAGTACAGAAGGGACTGGTCCAGGGGGTCAGGTGAGCCTCCTGCACCTGGCTCTTGTATTTCTTCCAGGACAGCACCCTGCTCCATACAAAGGGGAGATCGCAACCCAAGTAATAGCTTTGAGGGGTGAGGAGCACGACTCTTTCTTTGCCCCTGACACGTTTCCATTACCATAGCCAGACACTTGAACCATCCGTCCCTTTTCTCCTGTTGTTCACCAGTCAGGATCTCAGAATAACCAAAGACACTCCTCGTTGATCCGGTAACAATGGACTGTTTAAAGAGTCTCCTCTGACTCCCCCAACCAGCAGCAGCGGAAGCCCTGCGCTCCCGCAGCTCAAACCCGGGGAAGACTGAAAATTGAGCATGCTTAGTGACCAAGGCAAAGTTGGCTCTGAACCCTTTTTAACGGTCTCTTCAGTACTTCTAATTGTACAGGGCACTTTGCCCAAGTGGAGACGGGAAGGGACGCGAAGCCATCGCATCTCTATCAGGCGGGCCTCTAAATTGAAGAGGGGAGAAATTCCGCTTTTATGTCTACCTCAGGATTACCACCTAGGCCTGCTAGTTACAGCCAGTGCCTACCTAATTGCGGCCGCTCTGCGCTTCTGCTGACTTGATTCCTGCATTCTTGAGGAGGACTTTGAGCCTCCCCTCCTCCTTCATTCTTGCATTCCAGAAGCATGTATAAAGCCCGTTTTCTGCCACCTCCCTTGGAAAAATTTGGTTTCTGATTGAGACATCCAAAAAAATACCTCCTTAACTTGGCGGGCCTTCCAACTGCTTTTTTTAAAAAATTATAGAAAGCTGACCTACTCAGCTTAATGTTGATTTTTCAGAGATATTCACACTAGATTATTTATGATAAATGTATTTTTAAAGTATGGCTGGTCTTTTAAGAATTCCAACCTGAATAAGCGTTCTTATGTGTCTCTGTGTTGTGATCACGTATCGTATCGTCGTATTTCCAAAGACATTGTGGCCTCTTGAACAGCGGATACTCTCACCAGCTTGGCAGGTCTTGAAAACTACCGCGGTCCACATGACTTAACTGCCAGGTTTGTGTTCAGTTAACTCTGAGTTCAAATTAGTTTTCCATTGCTGTTACAAACACCATGACAAAAAGTAACTTAGGGAGGAAACGATTTGTTTGGCTTACATTTCCGGATCACAGTCCATCTTTGAGGTCAGTGATAGCAGGAACCCAGGCAGGACAGGAACCTGGAGATAGGAACGGAAGCAAAGGCCCTGGAGAAATGCTGCCTACTGGCCTATTCAGCTTCCTTTTTTATACAACCCCGGACCACCTGTGTAGGGACGGTACCAACCACGGTGGGTCCTCCCGCATTAGTCTTTAATCACGAAAATGCCTTACAGTTAGCTAACCAGCACAAGGAGACGAGGGTTTATTTAGCTTGCATGTCGGGATCACGATCCATCATTGGAGTAAGGGAGAGCAGGACCTGAACCAAAGGAGAAATAATGCTTATCAGCTTTGTTTCAGGGGCTTAGTAACCATGCTTTCTTTTATAACTTGGAACTACCTCTCCACTGTGGATGTATAATTCAGGATAGTTTACTGCGTAACAACAGATAATAAGTGTGCACATTATTAACCAGACACATGCTAGATGCTAGAACTGCAACAAAGAACAAGACAGCCCTTAGCACCAAGAGAATGAAAATGGCTGGATTAATGGCTTGTTATTTTAATTCCTAACTTTTTTGTAGAATGGTATGGTCATTACGTTTTTAAACTACAAATCCAAGGTGGCAGCTGGTAAGATGGAGATGACTGGGAATTCAGAAATTCAGACATGTAAATTTTAAATTTACATGGGAATGAGATACTACCATCTAGCCATTGGAGTTAAAAAAATAAATAACGCTGATAATCCTATGTTATTGAAGATACAGAGTAATAGGAAGTCAGGCATTGCTGACAAGAAGGAAAATAGTGAAACCACTATGCAAAATAATTCGAAGTTTCTCTTATGTCTGCCCTAATGATGCAGCCATTCCACTCCATGGTATATACACACAAAAAAGGTGGTATAAGCTGTTTGTCATTACCAATGGCAGTTTTGCTACTGTTAGTCAAAACATTGAAACAACTAAATATTAATCAAAAGATTTAAAGGTAGCCTGTAGAAATGATAGACTAGAACTCAATGCTAAGAGGAAATAAACTACAAAAACATGTTTACAAATAAATGTATCTCAAAAAAATATGTCCACAAAAGAACCCACATACAAGCCGAGCGCACACCTTTAATCCTAGCACTTGGGAGCCAGAGGCAGGCAGATATCTGTGAGTTCAAGGCCAGCCTGGTCCACAAGTACAAAGAGAGTTCCAAGACGGCTAGGGCTTCTCCGCAGAAAAACCCTGTCTCAAAAAAACAAAAACAAAACAAACAGAAAAGGCCATAAACAACAAAGTACATATGATACTATATAACATATATAAGATGTAACATATGTAAAATTCTAAACAATGAAAACTGATATAAAATGATACAGTCTAAATCAGTGGCTGCATGCAGCCTGTTTGTATGGAAATGGAAGAAGGGTATAAATGGCAAATGACTTGATAGATTTGGGGAAGTGATGGAACTATTTATTTCAGTGGTAGTTACATACATGTGTGCATTTGTTAAACTCGTAAAACAATCTACTTAAAATAGTGACATTTAACTATACCAAATTTACATGTGAGTGTGTTTAATTTTTTTTTAATAAGAGACTGGCAAGATGGCTCAGTGGGTACAAGCAACTTACACATACACAAGCTTGAAGACCTGAATTTGGCTTCCTGGCACATATATAAAAGCCAAGCATGGCTGCATGAGCCTCTAACCACCCAGCTATCAAAAAAAACAAAAAACAAAAAACCCAGCAAGCTCCAGGTTCAGTAACAGATCCTGTCTCAAGATGGTAAAGAAGAACAAGAGAACAGGACAGCTGATACCCTCTCCTAGCCTCCTCACACAGGAATGCCAGGACACACACACACACACACACACACACACACACACACACACACACACACACAATATAGGTAAATGAATCCTACAGACAGTTGTAAATTAAAACCAAGGCTAGGAATCACATCCCGGTAAGTGGCTACCAATTATCTGCCATATGTCGTGCACTGGGTTACTTTTCTGGGAAACAAAGGGAGTGGCA
The DNA here is from genome assembly GCF_049852395.1 of Peromyscus maniculatus bairdii. Lineage (NCBI taxonomy): Eukaryota > Metazoa > Chordata > Mammalia > Rodentia > Cricetidae > Peromyscus > Peromyscus maniculatus. Next base: position 75,066,628 of record NC_134858.1, read on the forward strand.
GAGCTTGGAGTCTTCCTGGGGGAAAGTCGTTGTCAAGGGAATGATATCAAGATATAAACTATAATGGGATAAAGGGTCTTTTTTCTAATCTAGAAAATTTATCAAGAGCCTGAGCTTTTCATCTTGTAAAGGAATACAGGAGTGACCCACTGACAGATATCAATGAGCTAATCAAATCATATGCAAAGCTGGGCACTGAAAAACCAACTCAATTTGTATAAAAACCCCAGGGTAGTTTTAATAAATGAAACTCTCAGACTTTAATCTTGCTTCCCAGATTTAAATTTAAGAGTATTTTTTGTAGAGATGTTTAGAATACAAGACAAGGATACATTCAAACCATTCAGAAACCTGAGAACCTATAGAATTCCATAAACAATTAATTTAGAATTCAACAATCCTTATAATCAGAAGCAAGGCCACTACCTTGTCTCTAATTTCGAATTAGTGCTCCTCCTCCTTTGGCTTTTATAGAAATTACATGTGTGTACATGTATGAATGTGCTCATGCACACACACACTTGAGCTTGACAGTTTAGGTTTACCTGTTGAGGCATCACCCTGGTACCTTCCCTTGCTTTTCCCTTAAAGCATGTATCACATGTCCACTCACGATAGTCCTGAAATGGTTGGGTTTATCTCTAGTGTTTTAGTTTTTGTTTATTGTTGACGCTATCTGACCCTTGTTCTTCCCTTGTAGAACAGTTTCCTCTGGGTGGAAACGTTCCTTCAAGTGGACAAGGAAGTTGTAAACAAACATGACATGTCTGGGAAGAGAAAACTCAGAACATTCTTGTAGCCCTCTAAACAGATGTATAGATGCAGCAGACCACTGCTGGGAGGGAGACCTGCCAGCCAGACTGCCCAGAGAGCTTTCTGAGAACTTTCGATTTGCTTGCGAGATGTACAGAGCTCCAGGGCTACGGCTTTCATGAGCTATCACGAGTACTGGGGTGGGCTTTTGGAGGAAGCAGCTGCTTATAAGTCATCCCTGCTCCTAGAAGTAACCTCCCACCCATACTCCTGTTAGTAACCCCAGTAAAAAAAACTCACTGAATCGCCAAGTTGGACTTTGGTACTATGGTTACTTTGATTTGCTCTGGGTTCGCTTTCTGGGGTGAATAGACCTGGTTGTTGTGTCTCCCCGGCATACTCTCTTTGCCCGCTATCTTTTGATTATATTTTCAAATTCTGTTTTGTGACATCTACTAGTGATAGTGGTTGCTCTAGTGAACAGAGTATACATCGTTACATTTCCACTCAGGCTGAACAATATCAGCAGAAATTGTTGGTCCCTTTTAAAGGGGTGCCTCTTGTAAGGAGAAGCAAATGGCTTGAAAATGACGCCCCCTGCACACTCAGAAAGCAAGCCATGCCTTTCACTGAGGGGAAGAAAGATCCCAGATGGCACCCCCGTTGTTGGGGCTCCTCGGGTTGTGTACAGCTTTGATCGCTTCTCCAGTATACGGTTGGTCAGCCACAAAAACATGTCTGAAAACTGAAAAAAAAAATCATGGAACTTTTTGCCTCTTATCCAGATTAGTGTATGAAGCTGTGCATGGGATTGCTACCTGTTTTTATTCCGCTCCCAAATGGAAACAAACTGGTTTTTGTTTGGTTTGGTTTGGTTGTTTTTTGTTGTTGTTGTTGTTGTTGTTGTTGTTTTTGTTGTTGTTGTTGTTGTTTTTTTTTTTTTTGGTTTTTTTGAGACAGGGTTTCTCTGTGTAGTTTTTGGTGCCTGTCCTGAATCTTACTCTGTAGACCAGGCTGGCCTCGAACTCACAGAGATCTGCCTGGCTCTGCCTCCCAAATACTGGGATTAAAGGTGTGCACCACTACCACCAGCCAAACTACCGTTTTAAAAAAAAAAAAAAAAGTGTTCTGGGGTACTGAATTTTTAAGATGCATATTTTGTTAAGAATTCTGTAAATGAGGTCTGGTTACTCATCTCTATATATGTAAACTATTGTTTATTAGCTTTTTCTAAATGAACATTTTCAGCATTTCTAATTCAGCTGCAGAGTCCTGTGAGAGCTAAGAGCAGAGAAAAATGCTTACTAACCTAATCTCTGCTAATCTCTGAAAGTGGGAGACATGTGACTCGAACATACTTGAAGGCAGCAGGCCTGGATACAGTCAACTCCTGATGAGCATCTGATCCCTTAGGATGATAGCTGACGAGATGTCAGTTTGCAGCGATCGGACGCTAGCCTGGCCAGGGAGGACCTGAATGAATCCTACAGAGCACCTCTGGAGACTGAGAACTTACATGTTAGGAGGAAAAAGCAGTGACCATGAGGCCCAGGCTGTAGCCTAATGCCAAGAACCTTTGGGTTCTCTTGAGGTGGAGAGTCTTTGTTTAGACATCTATGGAATAACGAATTTAACTCCAGTTCACTTTGGTCCTTCAAGCCTGAAGACATGAACTCAATCTTCACAAACCACATAGTAGAAGGAAAGGAGTGACTCCTACGAGTTGCCCTCTGACCCGAACATGTATAGTGTGGCATGAACACACACACACACACACACACACACACACACACACACACACACACACACACACATATATACACATTTTTTAAATAAATAAATTTAAGTAAATTAACAAATACAATCAATTCTAGAGGCTATATATATATTTTATATATTGTTATATAAAAAGCACACCTATATGAGTAACAGTTGTTACTTTATTTTAGCTTTTAAGTTTTTTAGGTAGCATACAAAGCAGTGGATTTCACTGTGACATTTCATTTTCCTGCATATATGTCATTATACTTCATTTCTATTTTTATCATCATTGCCCTCTCCTGCCCTTCTTCTTCCCTTATTGGTCCCCTTCTTCCCCCCAATAGCCCCACCTTCTACTTTCATATCATATTTATCCCATCACCTTTTTTATTCCTATTTAGGGAATCTGTATATTGATAATAATTTGTATATTGATAATTTGTATATTGATACAAACATAAAACAATGCTTGTTTGTTGTACATATATTTATACTCCTATGTAGCTAGAGTTTTCCTGCCTTGCCCACAGTCAGGACAAATCTGTCACCCACCAGTCCCACAGCTGCTCAGACCCAACCAAGTAAACACAGAGACTTGTATTGCTTACACACTGTATGGCCGTGGCAGGCTTCTTGCTAACTGTTCTTATAGCTTAAATTAACCCATTTCCATGACTCTATACCTTGCCACGTGGCTTGTGGCTTACTGACATCTTCACATGCTGCTTGTCATGGCAGCAGCTGGCAGTGACTCCCTCTGCCTTCCTCTTCTCTCAACTCTCCTGTTAGTCCCGCCTATACTTCCTGCCTGGCCACTGGCCAATCAGTGTTTTATTTATTGACCAATCAGAGCAATTTAACATACAGACCATCCCACAGCACTCCTATCTGAAATATCTTCTATATTGATACAAGTGTAAAATTATATTTGTCATACTATATGTTTGTTCTACCTCTGTTTAAGACATTTTGTGTATGGTCACAATTTTGAGGTCATTGTCCTTTTACTGTACATTTCTTTATTAGCTGTTAATCCTTGTTTTTGTGAAGCCTTAGTCTTTAGGTTATTTAGGTAGATAAGACTTACAGATTTATAGTCACCTATGCTTGTCATTTCTATAGTTATGTTAGTTAGGTTCTCCAGATTTACAGATACATAAGTCAGATGGATAGATAATCTTCAACACTTCATAGACCAGAGAATATGACATTTATTTTTTTTTAATTTATTTATTATATACACAGTGTTCTGTTTGCATGTGTCCCTGCAGGCCAGAAGAGGGCGCAAGATCTCATTACAGATGGTCGTAAGCCACCATGTGGGTGCTGGGAATTGAACTCAGGACCTCTGGAAGAACAGCCAGTGCTCTTAACCTCTGAGCCATCTCTCCAGCCCGAATATGGCATTTAAATAACTTAGAATTCTGTTGACATGAGACATGATTGCTCCTGGCAGCACTGATCTGATCTCGAGTGAACATTGGGCTTCTAAGACATTTTTGTTTGGAAGTTTGTCTTCTTCTTGGCACAAAATGGCCTGCTGGGCAAATAACTGCTCTCACCTGGACTATTGACAGTATGCATGCTGTCCTTTCTGGACAAGCAGGACACAAGGAAAAGCAACTGCTGAACTCTGCCAAGACAGGGTAAGATGGCCTTTCAAAATTCCTGCTTCTAAAAATGGTCTGTCAGATATTCTAGGCCTGTACCCAAATTGGATGCCCCAATGGTGCTGAGAAACTTTAGGTGACTGTCCAGTCTGCTAGCTGTTTATGTCTATTCTCAAAAGATTTTCAAAAATTGCTTGCATGCATTTCCCACTTCTCAGGTATTATTATATTCTCTCTCAGGTCTTTGATGGGGTTGAAGACTAACAGTTACAGTTACAATCTTCTCATATCTTAGCTAGAACATATTAAGTACTAGATTCAGATTCTTCAGGATAGGACAGCTTTTGGAATAATCTCTGTAACATACCATTTACCATAACATGCCATTTACCTATGTTCTGGACATCTCTGGATTTTAGTACACATCTCTTGTTTGATGTTGTTCTTGTTGGTTGTAGTTCCATTTCGCTTAGGTCATTCCCCTTTATTTGTCCTAGACAATACCTAACAATCATTCCTATTGTATATAATTTTGTGTTAGGTTAGAACTTTCTTATTTAGACAAAAGGGGGAGATGTAGTGGGTAGCTGTTCTAGCTATGACCTTGAAGCACCACCCCTAGTGAGGTAGCAGGTAACTGTTACACCTACCTATGACCTTGAAGTACATGCCCCTGGGGCATGGATGCTCCAGACTCTTAAGACCTGGGATGCACGTGTGGAGTCCTCTCTTCACTCCCTTGTGGTTTTGGATGCTGGGACAGACCAGGATGATCTCAGGCAGAAGAATAGCATGGGACCATGCCTCACCTTTCCAGGATTATGCGATGAATTCCTCTCTTCTGTCTTGTGATTGTTTTTTCCCAAATAAATTCCTTTGCCCTTAAAGCAGACTCTGTGGATTTCTCTCATTAGATGACAACCATTTGGACTCACCTTGAATCACTGCTTATGAACATCAAAATCACAATCTGCATTCCACTCCCTTTTTAGTAAGACCCCCACAGGTAGGTGACAGAGTACTCACTCTATCCTAATCCTCAGAATGTACAAACCTTCTGACACACTGCCCTGATCTTTAGCAGCTCTATTATGTGTCTCTTTGAGGGCAGCTGTATGTTGTCTGCATACTGGTTCTTCTCACAGATGTGTATCCTTTCTGCTCATAATTTGGGTTTGTTGTCATTTTGACAATGCATTCTGCTGTCTTGGTTTCAATACAGAGAGAAATCAAGCCACCGGTCCCAGATCAGAAATTCACTCTCCCCAGAAGGACTTTCCTTGGCAGCAGAACTTCCCTGTCTGGTTTGCCCTCTACGTCTGAAAGCCAAAATGAATGCTTTGATGGCCATTGACTCTTCCTAACTGAGGTCACTCCCTTTGGTAAAACATGACAGCTGGCCAGGCACTTCTGTGGAGATCAGGTGGTGACGTTCTGTTTCATAATACTTTGCTGCTGTGGGATGGTCTGTATGTCAAATGCTCTGATTGGTCAATAAATAAAACACTGATTGGCCAGTGGCCAGGCAGGAAGTATAGGCGGGACTAACAGAGAGGAGAAAGGAGGGAACAGGAAGACAGAGGGAGTCACTGCCAGCCGCTGCCATGACAAGCAGCATGTGAAGACGCTGGTAAGCCACGAGCCACATGGCAAGGTCTGAGCGGCTGTGGGACTGGAGGGTGATAGAGATTTGTCCTGACTGTGGGCCAGGCAGGAAAACTCTAGCTACACTTTGCTCTGTTTTATACCTCACAGTTGGAACTTTTGTTGCAGCTGGCACAAGTAAGGATGCCAAAGAGGGATTCTGTACTCACCTGTATCACACATCATCAGAGCCATTGTGAAAGCCCCCGTGTTTATGGCCTCTTCTTCATGGCAGGCCTGAGAGCCTGCTTTGGGTCCCTTCATAGGTGGTGTAGAGAAGGCTGCTAGGCTATTGGGGGAGCTACATGGCAGGAGGTTTTCCTCCTAAACCCGTGCACTGGCCAATGGCGGACAGAAAAGCGGCAGTGCAGTGCAAACAGAAACCCAACAGCTTGACAGCGAGCCCAGGTATTCTCCCTCCAAACTGTCTTGCAGAGGCCTCCCTTCAATCTCATTTATCTGCTTGGCAGCCACTCCGACTAGGCTGAGATGAAATCGAAAAGCAGAGGGTTTTGTTTGTTTGTTTTTGTTTTTTTTGAGACAGGAATTCTGCATAGCCCTGACTGTCCTGGAACTTGTTCTGTAGACAAGGCTGGCCTCAAACTCAGAGATCTACCTTGCTTCTGCCTCCAGAGTGCTGAGATTAAAGGCCAGCACCATCACCATTCAACTTCAAAGCAGTTTAAATTTGCATTTCTTTCCCTTGATGGCTAAGGTATTGAGGACTTTTCTCAAATATTTACTGGCCATTTGTATTTCATTCTTGATAACTGTCACTTATATTTATTAGCCCATAAATTGGATTGTTTATTGGAGTAGGCAACCCTTGGAGTTCTTTATAATATCAATGCCTTATTAGAGGTGTAATTAGCAGAGATTTTCTCCTGTCCTGTAGGCTGTCACTTCACTCTACTGGTGATTTCTTTTGTTGTGCACAAGCATTTTAGTTTCATGAAATGAAACTAAATTCTCATGATAATTGCTTGTATTTCTTTTTTATTTGTTTGTTTGTTTTTTCGAGACAGGGTTTCTGTGTGTAGTTTTGGAGCCTGTCCTGGATCTCCCTCTGTAGACCAGGCTGGCCTCGAATTCACAGAGATCCACCTGGCTCTGCCTCCCTAGTGCTGGGATGAAAGGTGTGCGCCACCACCACCCGGCTAATTACCTGTATTTCTGACATTATTTTCAAAATCCATTCTTATGTCTGACTGTTGAAATATTTTCCTCTGTCAGTTACAGAGATTCTGGTTTTAAGTTCTTTGATCAAGTTTGAACTGATTTTTGGGAAGAGGGAGACACATGGATCTAGCTTCATTCTTCTATATGTGAACATCTAATTTTCCCAGCACCACTTGTTGAAAAGGCTAACCTTGACCCAAAACATGAGTGAGAGTTTCACCAACAAGTAGGGGCCTGTAGTGGCTTCAGTTTGTTCTGGGCCCTCTGTTCTACTCCATTGGTCTGATTGTGTGTTTTTGTGCCAGTGCTGGAAAGTTAATGCTGTTAAGGTCTATAGTATAATTTGACAGCAGGTATTTTCAGAAGCATTGCTATTTCTGCTAAAGATTTACACTGGCTACTTGCAATGTTTTGTGTCTCCATATGAATTTTCTGATTGTTTTGTTACTTCTATAAAGAACATCACTGGATTTTTAATGATGATTGCATTGAATTAGTAAATAGCTTTCAGTAATGTAAACCATTTGGGGATATTAATTCTGCTGGTTCACGTACATGGAAAGTCTTTCCATCCTCGAGCTTCTTCAGTTTTCATCACAGAGGTCTTGCATTTCTGTAAAGTGTATTCATAGTTAATTTTTTCAAGCTTTTGTGAATAGGATTTTTTTTCATGATTTCTTACTCAACAGTTTTGTCACAGTATATAGAAAAGGTATTGGGTTTTATAATTTTTTTTTTTTCGGATGATGCTTTGCTGAAGTGCAGGGCAGTCTTCAGGGTCTTTTAAATAGAGGCTCATGCTGTCTGCAAACATCTTTTGTCATCTTCCTTTCTCATCTGTATCCACCTAACTTCTTTCCCTTGTCCTATAGCTCTAGCTAAGACTGTAAGCACTTCAAGTAGAGAGATTGTGTATCTTGTTGCATTCCTGATTTTAGAATTCAGTTTTCTCTCATTTCCCATGATGATGGCTATTGGTTTGTCATAAATAGGTTTTATTATATTGAGGTAAATTACCTCTGTGCTATTTTTCCCTGGGCTTTTATTATGAAAGGGTGTTGAAGTTTGTCATATTTTTTTTGCATCTTTTGGGGTGATCGTGTCCTTCAGTGTATTCATAAGCCATGTTACATTTATTAATTTGTGTACAACTTTCTTTGCATTCCCAATGGAAACAAACTCAGTCATGAAGTAGAATCATTTCAATGTTTTCTTGGATTTAGTTTTGCAATATTTTATAGAGAATAATTGTTTTGTGTGCTCATCATGGTGTTGTGCGGCACTGTTCATGGAGAGGCATGAGGAAACATCTACACACCCCAGACAGGGAACTGACAACAGGCCAAAATATGGATACCACCAAAGTCCGACTTGGTGAACCAGTGAGTTTTATTGGAAGTTTTACAGAAGAACTGGCTCACAGACAGCTGCATCGCCAAAGCCCTCCTCAGCGTGGGTGACATCTCACCAAAGCTGGGAACCTGGAGCCCTCAAGCAGGTTGGAGGGAGTCTTCTCCCAGCTCAGTCAATCTGGGCCTCTTGCAGGCAGCTCAACTGTTCATTCCTCCCCATCAGTAAGACAGTGCCCAGTTCAGTGGTGCATCCCTGCTTATCATCAATGAGACATGAGACAGTGCCCAGTTCAACGGTGCATTCCTCCCCTTAGTGAGACAGTGCCCAGTTCAACGGTGCATTCCTCCCCTTAGTGAGACAGTGCCCAGTTCAGCCTTGCATTTCTCAACCCATTTTGTCTTTGTTCACCCAGGCAACAACGCAGTGGAGATGTTACCACTGCCCCCACAGAGGAACTCAGCTTCAGATTTCCATACATCACTTCTATACCTATCTCCACAGCCTGTGCTATGTTGTGGACTATTATTTGAAGATGTGTTGCATTTGTTTATGCTGTGGAACATTTGCTTTCATGATGCAAAGATGTGTTCCATTCTTTTATGCTGCATTTGTTTAACTCAGTGAAGCTGTGTTACTTTGTCTGTCTAAAATACCTGATTGGTCTAATAAAAAGCTGAACTGCCAATAGCAAGGCAGGAGAAAGGATAAGCATGGCTGGCAGGCAGAGAGAATAAATAGGAGAAATCTGGGAAAAGGATCAAGAAATAAGAAAAGGAAGAGAAGAGGACTCCAGGGGCCAGCCACCCAGCAACACAGGCAGACACAGATTAAGATATACAGAAATAGGATCAGGCCCTCTGAATAGGTGAGACAGTCGATTGGCTTGATCTGTTTGGGAGGCATCTAGGCAGTGGTACCAGGTCCTGGGCTCGTTGCATGAGTTAGCTGTTTGAAACCTGGGACTTATGTAGGGACGCTTGGCTCAATCTGGGAGGAGGGGACTGGACCTGCCTGGACTGAGTCTATCAGGTCGATCCCAGTCCTCGGGGAAGACCTTGATCTGGAGGCGGTGGGAATGGGGGATGGGCTGGGGGGAAGGGGAGGGGGGCAGGAAGGGAGAGAACAAGGGAATCTGTGGCTATTATGTAGAACTGAATAGTATTGTAAAATAAATAAAAAAAATTAAAAAATTAAAAAAAAAAAAGATATACAGAAATAGAGAAAGGTAAAAGCCCAGATGCAAAAGAGAGACAGATAATTTAAGTTAAGAAAAGCTGTCTAGAAACAAGCCAAGCTAAGGTCAGACATTTATTTAAAAAAATAAGCCTCCATGTGTGATTTATTTGGGAGCTGGATGGCAGTCCCCCAAAAGAGTAAGAGAAAGAAAAAACAAACAACTACAGTGCTGTCTTGATGTCTCCTGGTCCATGGCTCAGGCAGACCCCAGGCTTGACTCTACAGCCCTGTTCAGTCCCTGTCCATCTTGTCTCCAGAGCCCAGCCAATCCCTATCCATCTTGTCTCCAGAGCCCAGCCAATCCCTGTCAGGCTTGTCTCCAGAGCCCAACCAATCCCTGTCCAGCTTGTCTCCAGAGTCCAGCCAATCCCTGTCCAGCTTGTCTCCACAGTCCAGCCAATCCCTGTCCAGGTTGCTGCTGCACTGCTGTGGTGCCAGTGTGTGGGAGGGGAGAACCCCCTCTGCCAGCCACTGAAAACCAGATCCCAGCACAGGCGGTGTGGCACCCGGACACCAGTCAGCTGCCACTCCTGATGTTTCTTAGTAAAGGTCTCACCTCACTTGATTTCTTTCCTCTTCTGCATTTTTCTCTCATGAACTTAGTCTATTGTTTTCTAAGCTTATTCTTTCCTTTTACTCAATGGCACAAAGCTGTCTTTTAAGTTGCCATCTTACCTGGAAGAATTAACTGATCCTTTTTTTTTTTTTTTTTTTTTTTGGTTTTTCGAGACAGGGTTTCTCTGTGTAGCTTTGCGCCTTTCCTGGATCTCACTCTGTAGACCAGGCTGGCCTCGAACTCACAAAGATCCGCCTGCCTCTGCCTCCCGAGTGCTGGGATTAAAGGCGTGGGCCACCACCGCCTAGCGTAAGTAACTGACTGATCTTTACCATTTTCTTTCCAAAAAGTACAAGAGGGCAAATCTTTTTAGAGAGCATCAGTTTGCTGTAGCTAACCTAATAAACAAATACACTTCTTAAAAATTAATTCTAGAGCCGGGCGGTGGTGGCGCATGCCTTTAATCCCAGCACTCGGGAGGCTGAGGCGGGCGGATCTTTGTGAGTTCGAGGCCAGCCTGGTCTACAGAGCGAGATCCAGGAAAGGCGCAAAGCTACACAGAGAAACCCTGTCTCGAAAAACAAAACAAAACAAAACAAAACAACAAAACAAAAAATTAATTCTATAAGAGCCATAAAAGAGTTGAAAAGAGAATTTTGATGAAAACATCAGTGCCTGGTGTTATTGAACTCTAACTGAATCCATTAATACAAAAGCTGCACTTTCAGCATGTCCTGCTTTAAGGAAACAAGACAAGGTTAACTCATCCTCGACCACATTTCAATGGGGAGTTGATTCCTGCTCCCTCCAGGTGTGCTATGAAGGTTTTATTGAAGGTTGAATAGTTATTTGAATGCAACCGAAATGGAATTGTCTTTATTGAAAATTAGGTGTCATATATTTTATAAGTAGATGTACAATACACAGAGCTAAGCATAACTATATTTAGCCCTGAATATATTATGTTTGAGGAAAGTGAACTGAAAGCTACCCAAGAGATCTAAACATCAGCTTGAGAACCCTCATCTGAGAGTTCTACTTTCTCTGAAATACATTAAATGACAAAAACTGGGGGTGATTTGCATTAAAGGCATAACTTCCCAACACCCACATATTCACAGACCATAAGGATGTTATTTCAAGTTTTAAATACCTTATGTAATGTAGAAACTACAACTCCATATTTTCCAATAAAGAAACAGTTTTCCTCCAGAATGTGAAATATAATTTTGAATAAAAGCCACTGAAACAGGAATTCAACCAGACTCAGTCCTGGCTTCACAATAGAATGTCGCAGATTTCAGAGACTACTCCTCCTCCTCACTACCTCAGCATCCCCCCTCTAACTGGAGCAGATGAGGATAAAGACCCCGGCAATGCTGAATGACTGTGATTTTTCTTCAAAATGTTCTGCTAAGATGTTTACCACCTGCATCAGCAGAAAGTCCACAGGGCATTCTATCTACTTTCCATTTTTGTAAACACATGCATTCACAGTTCCCAGGCAGTCCTTCCCTTTCCCTCTCCCTCTCCCCAACCCTCTCTCATTATCACATTTTTCCTACTTCCCAAAGTAACTGGTACAATCAAACGCACTTACCTCAGAATTGCCTACCTTCCCACAGGCCCTCATCTTCTTTTCCTTATATATTTACCTGGTGTCTCATGTCTTTCTATTATCGAAAAGGAATATGTGAAAACAGAATTTGTTAAGAATGATTTACAGAGCCAGGTGGCAGTGGTGCATGCCTTTAATCCCAGTACTCGGGAGGCAGCGCCAGGCGGATCTCTGTAAGTTTGAGGCCAGCCTGGTTTACAGAGCAAGATCCAGGATGGGCACCAAAACTACACAGAGAAACCCTGTCTCAAAAAAAAAAAAAAAATTACAGTTATGGATACCTCCATAATTAAAAGCTTAATAAAATAGACTGTCAATAATTCATAGAATGGAAGACCAGGAAATGTCAAACCATTGTTGGTCACACAGGATATTTATACATGTTTTAATAGTTATACACCAAAACAAGTTTTTATAATAGATATTTTATGCTTTTATATATACTTTACTATGTATACACTAGTATATAATTCTATATAGTCTAGTATATAATTCTATAAATTGTATAATTCTTATTTTAAACATGAATGCATAAATGTGGTTTGATTAATTTCTCTCAGTGTTTTCAGGGTTGCAAGTTAATGCCACCAGATAGTGTCATAAGGCAGCGAAAAGGAGAAAGGGAAGAGTAGACGACCCAGAGCAGGACGCTTTGCTCAAGGGAGGTGGCTGGAACTCACTTATCGACTTCTTTGGGAATAATAAACACATTTCCCACTGGGCTTAGGGGTGAGAAGTAGTATTTTTATTTCCATGTGACTGTCAACATAATGGTTCCCTTTGGCATTCTCTGAGGAAGGAAGTGAGCATGTGTCTGTGTGTACTGATCAGACAAGGCAGTAGAAAATGTACCAAGCAGACAGCCAAACAAGAATGGCTTTTAAAAAACAAACAGAATCCCAGGAAAGGCACAGCCGTGCCTGGAAAGGCACGCATGGCTGGTAACTTGTAAGATGATGCAAAGCACAGCGTGACTGCGTCATTACTACGTGACTTGTGTTGATGCTGTACAAGGGTACAGCTCATTGTCCATCTTGGCAGTACTGATCTTCCCCAGGTGGTTAAATCTCTTGTGAAGGCAGAGCTAACTTGTCTACACAAAGTAATGAAACAAGATTGGTGGGATCACAATCCTAAAATATTTCTGTTGGTCCAAGTCATGTGGTATAGACGAACACTAATCCTGTCCCACTAATTCTGGATTTTTGTGTGCTGGGGAGGCATTGATCTGTTAGTGCTTATGCTTTTGTATTCTTCTCTCATTTAAGTGTTGGCTGGACTTATTGACTTGTAGCTAAAACATAAAATACAATGGGACTCACTCGAGGTTAGATTATAGAGGCTTTCCTCTTGGGGGTTCCATTCCTTTTCATTTGCATTCACTGCTCTGGGGGAAGTCAGCCGCATGTCCTGAGACAGCCTTGTGGAGAGTCCTCATGAGTCCACTTAGAAGCGGATTCCTGTCCCGGTCAGTGCTCCACCAGTGAACACGCAAGTTTTTCCCTCCCTCCACCGAGTCTTGAGACAACTGTAACTTCAGCTGACATCCTGATTATACCTTCCAAAAAGGGTCACCCCAAACCACCTAGCTGAGCTGTTTTTGGATCCCAGACCACAGAGAATTTGAGGTAATGTGTGTTTGTTTTTTTAAGATGCTAAATTTGGAGTGATTTGTGAGCCTTAGGAGATAACCAGTGCAACCCACAGCAGATCAGGAGCAGTGGGAGAGTTAGAGGTGGACAGGGGAGAAGTGGAAGCGTGGCCATGTTGTACAAGATAGGGTACCAGGATCCTTGCAGGTGTATCTCAGGTCACTCTCTCTACATTGTAATATGGGCAACACGAGCTGCATGCTGGACTTGATTAACCCAATGTTAAATAAATGGTATTTTGCATATGAAATAACTTAAAGATTTTTTCAGAACCATACTTTATATATAGCAACCCAATTTATAATATTAAATAATATTGTAGTAGAATGACTTGATATAGTTTTAAACGGAAGAAAAGACTAGTCGCTGGATACATTTAACACATTAACCCATTTAGAAAAAGTGATTTAAAAAAAAAAAACATTTGGGCGAGGCAGAAGGTTATTACTTGAACTTTTCCCCTCTTTTCTCCTGTTTAAAACTGTATTAATGGGCTGGAGCGATGCTCAGTGGTCAAGAGCATCTGCTGCTGTTCCGGAGGACCTGAGTTCAGTTCTCAGCACCATGTCTGTTGGTTCACAACTGCCTGTAACTTAAGCTTGGAGATGGGGGTTGATCCGATTCCCTCTTCTGGCTTCCACCATCACCCCCCACCACACACACACACACACACACACACACACACACACACACACACATACACACGCCACACAGTCACCACAAGATACACACACCTACAGAATAAAATAAAAGCTATATTTAAATAATGTTTTTTAAATGATACAAATATCCTGAGTGGTGGCGCACGCTTTTAATCCTAGCACTGGGGAGGCAGTGACAAGTGGATCTCTGTGAGTTCGAGTGCAGCCTGGTCTACAGAGTGAGTTCCAGGACAGCCAGAACTATTATACAAATCCTGTCTTGAAAAAAAAAACACAAATAAACAAACAAAAAGACACAAATACAATATGAAGAAGAGAGTGGAAAGACTTGAGGCTGCTTCTCTATGAGCCAGTGGGAGGCTGAAGGAAAAAAATGAGTTGTATCTCAAAGAAATAGAAAAGCAGCTTGGACATCAATGAAAGAATTCAACCAAACAAGAAAAGAGAGGAAAAGAAAGGTGACGTGGTAAGAGAAGAAAGCTGAACACAGTGTCCATGGCTCAGTTCTCCCGTGGGGAGGAGAAATAGAAACCGCCTCCTGAGTGTAAGGCCAAGGAAAGCAATCGATATTCCCCCCACCACCACCACCCCATCACATCAAGCCCATGCCCCTCACAGAGCTCAACCCCAGCTGCAGGTTCTGGTGTCACAGTGGTTCCTTTGGTGGACAGGAAAGGTTAACAATCAAGAGAGGTCTCCTGTTGCCACACTCTATGACTCAGAAGACAGTGACCATCCCTCCCTCCCACCAAGTCCCCATCCCACTTTCGTGTCTTTGTTTTCTCTTTGTGACCCACTGGGTTCAACTAGAGCCTTTCTCATGAGCGTGAGTGTGCAGCTGCCCACTGGAACATGAGTAATTCACCAGTGACTACATCACTAAAGACAACGACTTCCTCAACCCCCACTGCTCCTCTTGGGCAGGGTGGGGCCCATGAGCCTCCACACTCTATGATTCAGTGGGTGCTGCTATCTTGACAGAATATCGATTTGTTTTTTGTTGATATTCATTTTGTTTTTTCAGCGTATGTGTGTAGTACACATGAGTGAGGCTTCATATATGTGAGCA
Organism: Peromyscus maniculatus bairdii; assembly: GCF_049852395.1. Classification (NCBI taxonomy): domain Eukaryota; kingdom Metazoa; phylum Chordata; class Mammalia; order Rodentia; family Cricetidae; genus Peromyscus; species Peromyscus maniculatus. The sequence goes on from NC_134858.1 coordinate 75,081,721, forward strand.
GGAATGGGTATGTGTTCATGCATGGTTGATTCTGTGAGTCCTCTTTGATCACTCTCCACTTTATATCTTGAGGCAAGGTCTCTCCCTCAGTCTGCAATTAACCATTTTGGCTAGTCTGGCTAGCCAGCGTGCTCCAGGGACTCCCTATCTCTGCCTCCTGCCCACTGAGATTACACGTGAGCCACCACACCCATGAGACTTTTGCATGGGTTCTGGTCATCCAAACTCCTGTCTTCATGCTTGCATGTCCAGCACTTTCCCCACGGAGCCATCTCCCTAACACCGATCATCTATTTTTAAAAACTGAGCTACCCTAGGGGTCTGGCATCAGGGATCCACAGCCTCCTTTTGTTCTTCCACAGCTTCTGGGCAAGTGAAGTCCCAGAGAGGCAGTTATGAAGAACAAGGGACTGGCCCATGACTGGGTGTTGGCAGCAGGTGGCTGGTTAGGGCTGGGCAGTGCATAAGGAGAGATAACTCCACCCTTTGTGACTGGGGATGGATCTTATCAACTGAAAATTACCCTAGAGCCTGGAGTTTGATAGTTCTGAGTCTGAGGCCAGCCTGTGGATCAAACCATGGGGACACCTATCAGTCATTCTTGTCTCAAGAACTTTGCAGGTGTGGGGTGTGTGTGCATCTCTTCAGTGGAGGTGATTAATACTCAGGCAGCCTTAAAAGTAAAACAATAGTCATTCCCTTGCACTGATCTCAATGCTGAAGTTGCTTTACACACTTGACACACTTTCAGTGTGCTTCAGAGACTCCCTCCCAGCTACAGCATCCACTCTAGGGGATACAATCCCAGCAGTCTCTAGGGGATACAATCCCAGCAGTCTCTAGGGTGAAAGAGTCTGTTTGTCCCACAGAATAGAACCAAGTGTGGCAAGCAGAGGCCTTTGCTAAGCAAAGAAGGGAAGCTGTTGAAGTTGAAGATAGCTCTCAGCAATGGCATCAATTGCAGGAAAGGCAAGGATCCACAAGTTTAACTGACCTCCACTATCCTCTGCCCCCCACCCCGTGCATGTAACTGGCATCTCCAATTTTTAAGAGCCCAGTAAGACACTGCTCTAACACTTTTTTTTTCCATTTTCTCTTGTGATTTGTGTTTTCTTCCTCCTCCTTCTCCTCCTCCTCCTCTTCCTCTAACTCATTTATCCCGGGCTAGCCTCAGACTCAGACTCACCACATAGCCAAGACCCAAGAATGACCTTGAAATTTTGATCCACCAACTTGTACCTCCTGAGTGCTGGGATTGCAGATGGCAGGCACCACGGTGGCCAGTTTATGCAGCCCTGAGGCCTGAAGCTGGGCTATGTGCACAATAAGCAAGCACTTATTTGCTGATTTGTAGCCCCAGCCCTAGCTGCTTTGACCTACACATTCAGAAATTGATTGATTGTGATTTTTTTTTAAGATTAGTATTTATACTTGTTTTTTTCAAGGCAGGGTTTCTCTGTGTAGCTTTGGCGCCTGTCCTGGAACTCACTCTGTAGCCCAGGCTGGCCTCGAACTCACAGAGATCCGCCTGGCTCTGCCTCCCGAGTGCTGGGATTAAAGGAGTGCGCCGCCGCCGCCGCCGCCGCCGCCGCCGCCGCCGCCGCCGCCGCCGCCGCCGCCGCCACCACCACCACCCCACCCCCGGCCTAGTATTTCTACTTGTTATTCACCTTCACACATTCACATACTTTTGTTAAGCATTTTTCTCATTTGGGGCAACATATTTTCTTTTCTGCAGTTATTTCTTTTTTTGCCCTCTGTATACCTCCGACTTTTTACATCTAGCAGCTCTTTGATTTTTATCTTATACAGTGTTGTTGTTGTTATTTAATAAACAGGTTTTTATTTATCTTTACTGTTTTAACATTAATCTAATCTTGTTTTTAAAATTTTTTATTATTGGGAATTTTTTTTCCTGCTAACATGTTGCTTTTTCTCTCTATCTCAAAAGAATTCCCACCATGCCTTTCTCCCCTCATGCATTTAATCTTACTTTCTCCCTTCCAGTGTCTCCCCCTTTATCTTATTAATTTATTATTTCTACAATTACTCTAAATAAGTTTTAAGTTGACAACATTTTTAGTTTTATGGTCATTGATGATGTATAATTGTGGGTTTTGTGTCTTATGTGGCTTGAGATTGTTGGTGCCACAAGAATTTGTTTTCTCCTTACTGGATATTGAGGCTTCAAGAATAGAGCATTCAACAAAAAGATGCCCTTCTCATCCAAATCCGGATGAGGTATCCAAATCAACAGATACTGACGTTACAGCACAAATGCAAGAATTGAGAAAAGGCAAGACAATATGACTTTCCTGGCATGTCATAATCCCGGCTACTGTACTCAAATGTTCTGAAATGGGGAAAATGCCAGAAGTTTCTCATTTCTAAAGTTTTCTCATAAAAATGATCAATTACATCCAAAATGTTACAAGCAAGCAGATGGATCTAATCCAGAGCCTAGGAAAGAAAGCAAGCAACATAGAAAAAAAATCAACAAAATGGATAAGAAAACCACCAAAGTAAGTGATGGGCCCACTGAAACGTACAGAGAAACAGAAGGAAAATGCAGGGAAAAGCAGCAAGCAGCCATGGGCTCGGAGAGCAGTAGCTGGCTTCACTTGAAAGGTAATCCGGGCAGCCCTGGTAGAGACTGGTATCCTGACCTACTGGGCATGTTGGTAGTTCTTCAGAGTCTTCTTTCTAGCTGGGAATATGGGGAGACAGTGCTTCTTTAGTATGACTGGTGAACATTCAAGAGGTGGTCTATTTTGTCACTCTCCAGGTCTGAGTACTGTATCTGGGCATTGCTTTGAAAGGTAGCCTGTTACTGATGAGTAAGCACTCTTCGCATGGGAAAACAAAGACCAGTCAACAGCCAGGTTACCAACGAAAGTCAGCAACATGGATGGAAAACTCAAAAGGAGAGTTGAGAATATGAAAACACTGAAATTGAAGTGTTGAAAAACCCACTGAATCAGATGAAAACCACCCTGTATCGCCAATGGACCGGATCAAGCCAAAGAAAGAATGCCTGAGATGGAAGACAGATAACGGAGAAACTGCTTTCAGAAATCAATACAGAAAACAAATATAGACAAGTGACTGCAAGATGATCAAGGGGTAAAAACCTACAGATCTACAGAAAAGAGAGAGCTGAGCTAAGAAATTAAAGGCATAAAGAACCTATGAAATTATAGCTGAAATTCTCCTACATCTAAGGAAAGAATTCAGTATCTGAGCACAAGAGGCATCGGGTACCCCAAATACACATGGAGAACATCTCTATAACACATTGTAGTTAAAACCCTTGACTCTAAAACTAAGAAAAGATGTTAAAAGCTGCAAGAGAAGAGGACAGAAGTAAATCCACTGGAATGACATCAGACATCCCAGTGGAAACCCTGAGAAAGTGTGAAATCATGGAATGACATATCGCAGGCCTTGAAGGGACATGACTGCCAACTAGGTCACCTACTGTATTCACGCAAAGCTATCTTTTAAAATCGGTGGAGGAGAGTCTCCTTGCGGAGAAGCCTTTAATGTCACTGCCAGGGAGTTTCCTGTGTCGGTAACATCACCAGGGGATTTCTACTAGGGACTCCTGGTGACACCCACCAACATGTACACCACCACTGCCACCCACGCACCAAGACACATGCCACCGCAACTCTTGCCACCTTCAGGCTGTGGGCATCTCAAACAAAACCCCGCAGAGGATCTGCCCTGTCCTTGCCAGTTAACGCTGTGAAGGATTGGTACCAGAAATCTGAGTGGACAAGGCTGGTGAGCAGTAATCAAGGGCACTCATTAACTACAGCAGAGAAACCATGCCCGTCACGCGCATAGGCTGTGGCTAGGGAACCTAGATACTACTTGTGTGAGCCAAAGAAATTGACCTCCCCACCCAAGATAATGCAAGGTGGAACCCAGGGCTCTGTCCCCACACAGACTTGAGAGGGTGTTCGAATCCTTCCATGGATTACATGTTAAACTCTTTCCTTAAATCCTAAGGTGTAGACAAGACTGTAACTTGCTGGGCTGGGGAATCTGGCCAGGGAATACTGGCAAAAAGCGGTGAATTTGCACAGAGGCCCTTCTCATCTGGATGGGCACACTGAGTTACCTTGTCTGAACTGTTGAGACTAGCACTCCTCTGTTCCAAGAAATGGGGAAACCACGTCATTGAGATGGGGGGAGAAGTCTGGATATACTCTTTCCTCATGTTTTGTTTTTATTTTGCTGTTTAGTCTTTTGACATCCTAGTTTAGTTTTTTTTTTTCCCCTCCAAGTTTCCTGTCTTTTCGTTGCCATTTGAAATGATATGTATTAATAGCTGGGGTACTGTGTTTCAACTTCAGTCTCACTGGGAAAGACTTATGACCATCCCTTCGATTTCTATACCTGCAAAGATCTGTTCTGCATTTCTGCAGCTTGAGTGACCCCTCTACTTATGCTTTCAACCCATACACGTTCCCCCCTCACGCACAGTTTACCCATTCTTTTCTCCTTTCCCCATATCTTCCTCATTCCATTACTTAACTATTGATACCTGAGGCTCTACATAAACTCTGAATTATACTTTCTCCAGTCAGTACCCCGGCATTGCTGACCCTTAACAGAGGCACAGTGAGGCACCCAAATCTCTCAGGCAGCAGGGCAAATCCACAACTGCAAGAAGTTAGTGGGAGACACTGCTGCCCTGTCACCTCCGCGGCATCAGGAAAATGGCACACTTGTAAAAATTAAAAGAAAAAAACAAGCAATAACAAATGCTGACAAGCACCTGGGGAAGGGCCCATACGTTGCTATCGGAACTGCAAATTGGGCCTGACTCTGTTGGAATCAGTGCCAAGTTCCTCACAAAACACAGCTACCATGTGACCCAGCTGTACCACCTCATGATACATGCCCAGAGTCAATGAACCACAGAGATACCTGCGTATTCATACTTTATTATTGTAACACTATGTTACAGAATCAGTCTAGGTGTCTGCCAACACGTGAATGGATGAAGAAATACATAGCTGCAACTCGATACCATCATATTAAGTAAAATAGGCCACAGAAAGACAGATATTGCATGTTTTCTATTACTTATGGGTTCTAAGAACTCTACATATTTACATAAAAACATCTATATGTTTATACATATATATGAAATGAAATCAGAGGAAGATTGAAGGGATAAGTGGCCGTAAGGAGAAGGAATAAGACAGGCATGAATATGGTCCAAATATGGGATATATTTAAAAGAACTTGTCTTTTCAAGTAGCTGTTTCTTGGAGGTAAGGCTGAGTGATGCAAGAAGTGGAATTTTCACTAGAAACTCTTCCACTGGAAATGTTTATCGCCAGGTGTGAAGTAACACACCTTTAATCCTACTACTCTGCAGGCAGATTAGGAGAACTGCCAGGCTTGGGGCTGGCTGTGCAGGGAGTCCCAGGCCTGCATTGGCTAGAGAATGTCTCAAGACAAAACAAAAAGAAAATAAAGAAGGGAAATGTTTCCATTATTTGATATACATATTGTAATGAGTAAATACGTTTTCATGAAATCTTTCATGAAGGGCTAGTGAGATGGATGGCTCAGCGGGTAGGAGCACCCACCATCAAGTGTGACAACTTGGGTCCAATCTTAGTAACCCACTTGACTGAAGAGAACAGACAGACACCTTGTAAGTTGGCCTGTGACATCCACACATGCGCCATGACAGGTGTGTCCCCCACAATAATAGAATAAATTGTAAACAAGGGTGTAACTATTTTTAAATCTTTTATTAATACAGAAAAGGAAGAATGATCCAAAAAAATGATTGTCAAGTATATATAAATCTCTGTGGCATTTTGGTAAGAGGAATTTGGTGCTGCCATTGACAGATCACAGGGGCAGAAATACTTGATAATGTATCCTCTAATTGTGGGCAAGGAAAAGGCTGATTCTGGTAATGAGTTTCTCTCGGTCCTGGCTTGCATTAGCTAGAGAATGTCTCAAGACAAAATAAAAAGTAAAAAAGAAGGGAAATGTTTACATTATTTGATATACATATTGTAATGAGTAAATACGTTTTCATGAAATCTTTCATGGATTTAACTTCATGGTGCTGTTTTCATTTATCATTTTTTAAGCTTCCACATACCTGCTAAGGCTTGCTGTGGTCTGAATGGACCCACCCCCAGACTCATTTGTTAAAACTTAACCTTGACTGTGATTAGGCCCTCATGAGCAGGATAAGCAGCCCTTTAAAAGAAGTTGTTGATCTTGGGTTAGTTTCAGGAATGTGGCAATGCTGTAACTTTCATGATCTGGGGAATTGCCAGCTCTTACCATTCACTTACTTAAAAAACCCAGTTTCATAGCACCAGGATCTTCTTAGATGGTGCATGGAAAGAGTACCTGCTGTTAAGTTCTTTACCTCCCCATGTGTCTAACTCCAGAACTGTTCATTCTGCAGTGTTTTATAGGCAACCAAGGGAAATTCCAAGACATCAGATCAAGGCTTCAAATGAAAACCGTGTCTAGTGGATTGAAACAAGGTGTCCTCTTCTGGGCTCATTTAACATCTGAAAAGTCAGTCTCTTCTAGACTCTCCTGAAGCAACTGCCTGTCTAAAAGCTGTCCCATCCACCTCCGCTTTGTGCTTCTTGTTACAATTCAGTGTTCTTTCTCTCCAGTCTTTTCATGTAACCAGTCAGCAATTACAGCGTACACTTGACAAGCTCCTTCCGTGGGAGCACATCTGAAAGCGGCTGCCTCCATGAGAGGTCAGCAGCTTTAGGAACAGAGTGAGTGAGCATTATTTGACTGTCTTTTTCCCAGCTAAGACTTTTTTGTTTAACGTGTCTAGGACTTTTAGGGGTGGTTATTTATTCTTGTACGAGCACAGTTTTCTTTTCTTACTAAGGGAGTCATCACATATAATTAAGCTCTGCACTCCAAAATAAAGGCAGAAAGAAGTACTGGCCACATTACTCTCGGCTGAATGCCATCACCTCTATCCTCAAGCAACTCAGAGGATTCCTCGTGTTGATGATAATTCCATTTGCTTTTAGCACTAACTAACTTTTAGCACTAATGCATATTAGGTTAGAAAGAATTGCGAAGCACCCCATCAGACTGTAGATCAAGGGCTTTCAGCCTGTTCACTCTTCATAGTTTGGCCTGTAGAAGTCTCTGTAGAGAAGCAGGAGTCCTGTGCCCTCGGCAAGATGCCAAATAGCATCTGTACAGTTACCTAATAGATGCCAGTAACTCTCTAGTCATTATACAATGACAAATGTTTGCAGATATTATCATACATCTCCTGAAGTACTGTCCTAGTTAGTAGTGATTGTCAATTTGACACAACCCACAGTCACCTGAGAAGAAATTGCCTAGATCAGACTGCCCTATAGGCATAGCTATGGTGAACGGTCTTGCTTCTTAGTTGATGTAAGAAGGCCCAGTCCATTGTGGGCAGCACCAACCCTAGGCAGGTAGTCCTGGGCAGAATAAAAACAGCTAGCTAAGCATGAGCCCGCGAGCAATCCAGCAAGCAATGTTCTTCTTGGTTTCTGCTTCAAGATCCTGCTTGAGTTCCTGCCCTGACTTTTCTCAATGATGGACCGAGAGATGAAATAAAGCCCTTTGCCTCCTAAGTCACTTGTGGTCAGCCTGCTTTGTCACAACAGGAAGGAAGCCATGATGAGGACAAACTGCCCCCTGTGGAGAATCACTGCTCAGATAATTGAAGGATTGATAGAGTTTGCTTCTAGTGTACATTTTATTGTTTCTTTCCTTAGAGTCTCACAAAGCCCTTGCCTCACATTGATGCATAATAGAAATACAGTTCTTCATCTAACTGAAGCAATTCCTAATGAGTTTATTAACTAAAGAGGGAATGGGGAGGGCAGATCTCTTACGCAGTGTAATAGCCTAAACAATGATAATTTATCCACTGTGGGATACTCAGAAAGACTAGAAGCAAACTAGAAACAAGAAGTTGTACCACATTATTCTCTTTTAATTTTAACTGTAAAGCATTGTGAAACTTTTATCAGCCAGTCCTCTGCCATTAAAGTTTGATGTTAAATTCCCTCTAAAGTGACCATTCCAGGCCTAAGATAATTCCTCAGAGATGGTGTGTGTGTGTGTGTGTGTGTGTGTGTGTGTGTGTGTGTGTGTGTGTGTTAGGATTTCCCAGCAACCTTGACACAACTCCTTTACAGTAAGAGACAGTGACATCCTTTGTGCAGAGCAGTTTAGTCAAGGGCAAACAGGAAGAGTGATGTCAAGAAATGTATCCTGAGACCTGATGTCAAGAAATGTGTCCTGAGACCTGGTCCAGTGACTTCTGCCTAACACACTGTCTCCTTCAGAAACCCAGCAGGAAGCTAGCTCAGAGCCTTAAGTCTTCAGGAGAAGGCTGAGGTTCATGCCAAAGAGATGATCCTAGAAAAAGAACTGTCAGATGTGTGCTATGCCCTTCTTTTTCAAAAGTAATTGTATTTATTTATTTGGTGCATGTGTGTGAAGGTGTGTGTGTATGTGTGTGTGTGTGTGTGTGTGTGTGTGTGTGTGTGTGTGTGTGTGTGTACTTGGAGGCATGCATGTAGAGGTTAGAGGCTAACTTGCAGGAATTAGTTCTTCTCCTCCATCTGAGTCCCTGGGATCAAATTCAGATATTCATACTTGGTGATGAGCACTTTTAAGCACTGAGCCATCCTCCACCTCTTAGCCATTCCTATAAGGCAGTTGTCTATGTAAAGAGATACTTCAATGCAAATAATTTTTTCTATAATCCGCAAAAGTTAATCTCATCATCTGCAAAAAGAACAATAACAATCGCTGCTCTAAGACAACGATTAATATGTTAACACCCAAGTCGGTCGGTCGGTACCCCACCCAGAAGCGCTTCATCAGTTCATCTGATATTCTTGTTACGGTTACTGTTAGTTTAGTGAAGGGACTGTCTGGACTGCTCTGGGGGAAATATATATTGTTTCGGCAGGAAGAATCAGTACAGCAGAAGACGTGTAAGCAATGAGAACCAAGATCTGAGAATTTGACAGGACACTGCAGGGAGAGAACTTTGGAAGGAGAGGGCCCAGAGTCCGAGCTGAAGGGCCCTAAACTGACATGATGAAAATGAGATACACTGGAGCTTGTGAGGAGAGGTGCAGCTAATGCGATTTCTTTAGACTTGGCATGTGTCTTTTTTCTTCCCCAACATAATATTTTTATTAATTATTTGGGAATTTCATACAATGATCACTCTTGTTTCCCATTCCTCCCAGGTCAACCCTCCCACTCTGTGCACTCCTCCCCCGATCCCCCCCCAAAAAACCTCAACAACAACAAACTCCAAGTCCCAATGACCCTTAAAGAAAATCCGATACCTTCCCCATGCCACCCCACCCCACCACTACCCTCCGCTCACCAGAAGCTATCAACTGTGAAAACCTACACTTCAGCATCTTTATCACAGTCTTTAAGGGCTCCCTTCAACAGCTTCCTGCCTCGACTGTTTGTTTGGGGGGACAGGATTGCCACAGAAGCCTTCTATGTCTCTCATTCCCCGTTATGAGTCTGCAGTCATTGACACCACTGCAAAAGAAGCTTCCTCGCCCATAGCAGCCAGCAGCAGCATGGATCATGGACTTCACCATGATTTCCAGTGGCAGCTGGGATCCCAGACATCAATCTGGTCCCCTGTGGCAGCAGGGACCACAGACTCCAACATGGCCTCCAGCGGTCACAAGGACCGTGGACATCAACATGGCTTGTAGTGGCAGCACAGATCACAGACGTTAGTACAGCCTCCAGCGGCCTACGTTGCCTGCAGTGGCAATACGGATTACAGACATCAGTATAGCATGGAGCAGCACAGACCATATAACTGCGTGCCCTCTGGTGGCATCACAGACTTCAGAGACTAGCATGCATCTCTATCTGCCCCACTAAAGGCTGCCCATCTCATAAGGCTGAGCTGACATCCCGCTGAAATGCTTCCCTAGTACTGGATTCCCAGGCCTCTTTTTGTCCTTAAATCCTTAGCATTAATCTTCAATAACAGAATGCACATTTTCTTGGAAATGTTGATAGGTATTATACAAAATGGATCCCATGTCCAAAGAGATAGAGAATTCTGGGTCCACAAAGGGTCATCAGATTTTCAAGACTCCCCAGAACCTTTAAGATACTAATATTCATGGGGAATACCCATGAATATGACATGAATGTTGCCTCAATTCACTTGGCTATGGGCACTGTTCACACAGCATCCCAGGGACTGCCTCACCTTTGACCTGGGGTGGAGAAAAATCCAAATCTGCTTTAAACTCATAGTAGGACCACAGCAGACAGCTGTGAGATTGAGAGCATCACACTTAGGGGCAAGACTGGTCTCTACAACAAAGTCAGCAGGTTCCCTAAAACAACACACTGCCTGGGCAGGTCCCCAAGCTGGAGTTCCTGTGCCCCCCAGAACTCTTTGGCCTTCTTCACACTCACTGGAACTTGAGACACAGCACATCTTCACAGACTCTCAAATATTCCACCCAGAACAGTTAATGACTTCATGGGAGAAATAACAGATGGAGTTTCCATCACACATCTTGGGAGAGTATTTTTAAAACTACCTACTCAACATCCGAATGACTCTGAAGACACTCTCCGGCTTTGCTATCCGTGTGAGCATTCCTTCCCACTCCATGTGTCACATTCGTGTTGAATTTCCTGTTGTCAACTGTGATTTCTGTGAACCACTGTGATAACACATTAAAAGTATATGTCCCCAAGCCGCCACAGAATCTTTACTGTGTCTGGGAAGAACAGCTAGTGTTTGAAGATTTTCAGGCCTAGAGTAGGGGCGTTATCAAAACAAACCAACACAGAAACCTCTATCGACACATCACAAGTACCTATCCTTATCAATTGCCTCAAGTAATGCAATGTCTACACCAAGACTATGAATAATTTCTGTGTCAGATAGACGAAGTCAGGTGGCATACATGTCAATATAGTGCTGGAAATCAGTTAGAGCAATAAGACTAGAGAAAGAAATAAAAGAGATACAAACAGAACAAGAAGTTGAAGTATCCCCCTTTGTCAGATGATATGATCCTATATATCAGAAACCCTCAATGCACTACCCCAAGTCTCTTAGAGCTGATAAAAACCTTCAGTAAAGCAGAAGGATACAAAATTAGCGCACAAAAAATCAGACTGGGTGCCAAAAACAAACATACTAACAAAGAAAACAGGGAAGCAATCTGTCTCCTTCACAGTGCCCTCAGCAACACCTCAAGGGAATAAAACCTGACAAGGGACGTGAAAAGACTTCTCTATGAAGACTTCAAACCTGTGAAGGAGGAAATTAAGGAAAAACTCTGCAATGCGAAGGCCTCCCACATCACAGACTGATAATGTGAAAGTGGCCATCTTATCAAAAGCAATCTACAGATTCAACACAATCTTAATCAAAATCCGTGTGCCTGTTTTTCACAGAAATAGAAAGAAAAAAAAACCTCTTAAAAAGAATACGGAAGCATAAAAAACTCCAGATAACCAAATCAATCCTGGTCAAAAAGAGAATTTCCAGGGTTCTCATGTTACCTGATTTTCTGTTATTCTACAGAGCCATAGTAAGAAAAACATACGGGGTTCTTCCACAAAAAAACAGATGCGTGGATCATGTGTATGATAGAACAGAAGACCTGGATATAAATTCACACAACTATAAACAATTGATTTTTTTTTAAGATCTCAAAAATGCGCACTGGGGGAAAAACAGCATCACTGACAAAGCATGCTGGGAAGACTCGGTCTGGAAATGTCGCATAATGAAACTAGATTCTTGTCTCTCACTCCCAAATAGACCAAGCCCTTCACTGTAGAACCTGAAATTACTAGAGAAAGCATGGAATAGACTACAAAATGCAGACATGGGTGAGGATTTTCTAAATAAGAAAAAAGGTCAATAATCAATAAAATGGGACTTTGTGAAATGAAAAAGTTTCCTTACAGCAAAGAAAACTGTGGCGTGAAGAGGCAGCCTATAGGGATGGCAGAAAACCTCTGCCAAAGGTTTAGTATCTAGAATACATAATGAAGTAAAAAAAAATTACAGCAACAAGAAAATAATTCAATCAAAAAATGAGCGATGGTACTGGAATTCTCAAAAGAAGAAATGTAAATGCCAAAGGAACACTTAAATGTTTCAACACCACTAGCCAGAAGGGAAACGCAAATGGCTTAAGATCAAGAACACAGCATGGGTGTGGGAAATGGGGATCCCTTATCCGCTGCTCGTAGGAGTGTAAACTGGTGCTGCTACCATGGAAATCAGGGTGGATGTTTCTCAACAAGCTAACAGTTTAGCTAGCACACAACCCAGCTAGTCCTCTCCCAAAAGGCTCTATATTCTACTTGCCCATCCAGCTGCCTGGCTGCACCAATCACAATAGCTATGAAACGACATCAGCCTAGATGTTCACCAACTGACGAATGAATGCTGGAACTGTGGCACATATCCACGGTGGACTATTACTCAGTTACAAAGCAACATGAAATTATGAAATTCTCAGGAAAATTTTATGGACCTAGAACACACTATGTGAGCTAACTCAGGCCAGGGCTGCATTTTCTTCCTAATAAATGGACCTGAGCTTTTAATGTTTAGATTTAAAAGAAATATTTTGTCAATTTCTATTTTATTTGCGTAAGTGTTTTGCCTGCATGTATGTATGTGCACCAGGTGCATGCCTGGTGTCCACAGAGGACAGGAGAAAGTGTAAGATCCCCTAGAACTGGAGTTACAGGTGGTTGTGAGCTGCCAGGTGGCTGCTGGACACTGAACCTGATCCTCTGCAGCAGCAGCCAGTGCTCTTAACCCTGGATCTGTCTCTCCAGCTCCTGAATTTTTACATTTTTATGTTAGAGTTGAATTGTCTTTAAAGGCCAGGAGGCAAGAAAAAAGACCATGGATGAGAGGAAACACTTAGGAAGGGAGTATAAAGCATGCATGATATGAACATAACAGGTGATTGTGAGGAGTAAAACATATATGATATGAACATAACAGGTGATTGTGAGTAATAAAACATATATGATATGAACATAACAGTTGATTGTGAATAGTAAAACATATGATATGAACACAATGGGTGAATGCTTATGTGGAAAGGTTGAAATGGGAATGGGTGGGGGTGGGGATATGAGGATGTGGAGTAGAGTTAACCAACACTGAAGATATATGAAACCGTCAAGTGGAAACCTATAATTTTATAAGCTAACTAAAAAACAAAACTAAAACATAGAGTTTCAGCAGAGGTATCCTGTATGGGTGGACAGCGCTGTTCCTTGAAGTCATGGATTTTTTTCAATGAAAACCTCACTGCCAGGGGCAGGATACTTCTCTATGAGTTGTTGGCTGTGGAGCCCCCCAACACACGAAGAAGAGTACAGGAGACTGCCAGTGTTTGGTTACCCACAAGAACTAGGCAGGAAGACTCCGTTGCTGAAGAGACCACACGCTTTAGATATATAACATAAGAAAATCAACCTGGAGCTGAGCCGGAAGCTGCTCTCTGGAGGACAGAGGTACTAGGTAGGCTGCTGGAGAAGGGAAGTCATCAACAGTCTGACCCAGGCAAGATGTGAACGCTGGCATGACTGTTTGGGGGGTAACCCACTCCTTTCTGAGTGGATTTGAGGCCTAGTCTACTGACAGAAGGGAATACATACCCTTACTGTGAACCTGGTCAAAAGCCTATTGCTAAGGCTGGGAAGCAAGCACAGAGACCGGCCTTTGATTCCCAGTACCCACATTTAAAAAAAAAAATCCAGTTACAGTCTTACAATCCCAGCACCTAGAGGGTGGAGACAGGAAGTCCCCTGGGGTTCACCAGCGAGCCAGCCTAGCCTAGCCTGCTGAGTGAGTTCCAGGCCAATGAAAGACCCTGTCTGAAACAAACATACAAACAGAAGACTGTAGCTAAAGAGGCCACAGGCCCTGGGGTGGAATATATTACTGTTGTTGCGAAAGGGACACAGAGGCAGTCCAGTTGCCTTCTCAGGACTCAGGTTTACACTCCTGGAGTTCTGCTCTCCGCTGTGGGCAAAATGCTGACTTTTGCAGTGGGCAGTAGCTGACGCAGAGCCTCCTAACAGGGAAACGGCCGAGAATAGGTGAGTGCTGAGGGCTTGTCCCTAAATGAGGCAGGTGTATCCGCCCCTCCAATGTCTGTAGAACTTCCTAGAAATTGTGTTCCTACCTACCCCTCCCTTCTCCCCTTCTCCCAGAGGGTGAGAAACAGAGCTGTGAACTCTGTTTTGTTTTTCCCTTCTTGCTTGGGTTTTTGTTTGGGGCCTAGAAAGCCATGTAGTGAGAAGTAAATGATGACATTTAACTTCTCTCCCAAGGCACTTTCTTTAGCTCTCCACCATGATTTTCTCAGAGAACCCAGGAGACTTGGGATCAGGCTGGGGGAAGGGAAGGAGACACAGAAAACTGCCTTGGGGTCCCAGTGCGGCTGCTTTCCTCACCGGGAAGAGACTAGCATGCTCGTTTCTGAAGGGTTTAAATTTCTGCCAACGCAGGTGGTCACTGATCCATCTCGTCTCAAACCACTCCCTGTGGGGGTGGACTAAACGACACCAAGGTCACTTTCAGTTCCCCAGTTCCTCCACGTGCTCCCAGACCAACAGTGCCACCTATGGGCGCTGGACACATCTCCACACCCCTTCGGCCTTCCTGGGTTCTTTTCCCAGCAACAACTTGTACCTTCTTTTCTTCTTCCTAGCTCTTTCTAAGCATGCCTTCCCTAAAACTTTGGGCTCCCCTACATTTGGGGCTTCCTTTCTCTTCCTCCGAAGCTCCACTCCCTTCAAGTGGCCGCTTGTCTGACCTCCATGCTGGCTGAAATGGGATACCTTCCCCCGCCCTTCCCATTCTCCTCTTCTGGGCAGTTGCTGAGATTTACAGAGTAGTATTTTCAATACTTCTATCTCAGACATGATGCAAACCAAATGAATTACTATTTATTATGTGGTTCTTCTGGGGTTGGCACAAAGTAAGGGCTATATGCTTTTATACTATTATAAGAACTCAGTAAATAAAATACTCTTACACCCAGAGAGATCTAGGCTATTGACTATACAGCTGAGGGAAAGTGAGGTTTTGGGGTAGGTTAGGAGCAGAGGATTCAATATTTGTCATCTAGTTCATACCTGATATGACTATTTTGAGTAGCCAGTGCCTTCAATATCAAGTCTGTTGGACAAATCCACATCTTCCTACATGAGTCTGTTACAACCAGATTTTCTGATGTAATGTGCATAAGATTCAAATGTTCTCTTTCCCCTTGCTGTTCATTACTTAGTGATAAAACAGCTGGTTAAAGGGCATGACTGGAAGAGAAAAGAATGGTCAGGAAGAAATGAGTGAGCAGGGAACGAAAGCAGGCCAAGCGCTTCAGGAAAATCTATTCTGTAAGCAAAGAGTTGTTGCAGGATTAAAGAGAAAACATAAAACTAGGCTGGGGATCTGCTTCATTGGCTTTGAGGTTTCCTAGTGTCTTCTGGATTCAATCCCCAGGCCTGAAATTAATTGCTTAATTAAGTGTAAAAATGCCTGCCCCCGTGTGATAGGACGAATTTTATTTTCTTCTCATTTTCTGTCTTTACTACATTTACTACAATGAGCACACATCACTTTTATAGCTATAAGGAAAATATTCTTAAATTAATAAAATGTGACACTGGGGAACTCAAATAAAATGTTCAGAAAAGAAGGAACCAAATGAACAAGAATTGGCTATAGATGGAAGAGACGCACAACAGTGAAAAGTGTTTGCTTCCAGGCAGAACCCTTCACGGTTGCTGCTTCCTGGGACTGGGATGGTGTGTGGCTCAGTGAGGGCTTCCTTGGTCTGCTTGATGTTTGCTTTTGATCCCTAGTACAACACTAAAAGGGAATCAATAAGACAAAACATAAAATAAAAAAGGGAAGTAGAGGTTTACCTCCCAAAGATAAAGAAGCAGGTGACTTGGGGAAAGAACCACAATTTTTAAAAAGCCTGCCTTCTACCTCACAGTACATGTGTGAGCCTGACCACTGGTGGAGTTGATACCTTAAGACCTTGGGTTTGCAGGGTGAGTCAAGAGCAGGCCCAGTGGGCACCTTCCCACAGAAGCTGAGATACTGAAGCATAAGGACCCAATTGTGAGGACCTAGCTCTTCCTACTGACAGACCCAGCCTGTCCTGTCAATTGTGTGGACCTGCATTTTCATAATCCTACGCCATGGCTACATTTCCATAATGCTTCGCTATGAGAGTTGGCCAGGCTCCAGGCGCTTTTAGATTTTCAAAAACAATTCATGTCAATTTTCTCATTTAAATATGTCACGGGCCTGCTAATGTTCCTTCTTTCAACCTCTTAGCTTCAAAGGGAGGAACATTGAAATCATTCCAGCAGCTTTTCTAAAGTTGTGTGAAATGTTTTCTCCTTATGATTTAGAATTTTTCAATTTCTTCACGAGGCATGATTTTTTTTCCCTCTAGAAATACCTCTCCTGTCTCTGTTTCTAGCAGATGTTGGTTAGAATTTATTTTATTATTCCAACTGTAGCATATAACGTCTTGCTTTATTTCTTGCATTCATGCTGAGATTTTACTTGGGATATATACGTTCAAAACAGTACGGCAGAGAAAATGGGAAGGGAAAAGGAACAGATGTGAAGCCACATGGAACAAGGTGTTACTAGACGCCTGCCGTCTACTGTTCAGGCAGGCAGGACAGTATTTTCCAGAACACACATCTGTGTTCTAGTGTTAAGGACTTTATCCACAAGAGCTACAAGAAAAGAAAGGATGGAGAATTTACCTGCCCCACACCCTCCTCTCCTCATTATTACTGTTTTTCATTCCACTTGGCCCTGATTTCCCATTTCAGGGCCGGACCGCATGAGTTACTTTCCTGTGCTGGGACTTAACGTCTGAAAAGAATGTGTAAAGAAAGAGGGATTTATTTTGGCTCCTGGTAGGAGAAGGGATGTAGTCCATCATAGTGGAAGGCTCAGCAGCATGACGCCCTCAGTCAGGATGCAGAGAGAGGAATACCGGTGCTGGGCTTGCATTCTGCCTTTTCTCCTGTGTATTCTGTCTAGGACTCTACCCCATGGAATGGACCCATCCACCCTCAGGGTGGTCCTTCCCTCTGAAATCGTCCATAAACATGCCTGGAGGTGTGTCTCTTAGGTGATTCGGAAGCCAGTGGAATGGAAAGTGGAGA
Source organism: Peromyscus maniculatus bairdii (assembly GCF_049852395.1). Lineage (NCBI taxonomy): Eukaryota > Metazoa > Chordata > Mammalia > Rodentia > Cricetidae > Peromyscus > Peromyscus maniculatus. Next base: position 75,098,995 of record NC_134858.1, read on the forward strand.
CTAGCATTCCTATCAGCCCGCCCAAACCTTCCAGAAAGTCAGCTCTGATGCTTAGAAATATGGCCTTTCATCCAAATCCACACTGAAGAGGATCTCCTTCCCCTCTCCTAATTCCTGCTCAGTCCTTAGCAAAATTTTAGGCAGGAAATTTGGTTTTGGCCCCTTCCTTTTCTGCATTTCCTGCCTTGTACTACCTGTGTCCTTTGACCAATCATGTGGCTTTAAGCCCACCTGCATCCTCTAATTTGGAGGAGTAGGCAGAGTGGGCCATGTCCTCCCACTAAAATCCCAAAAGTAAAAGGATTATACCCATTTTAATCATAGCTGGGGCACCACTCACCTTTAACCTGCCTGTTGCTTTTTCTTCTTGCCTGATTAAAGCTTTTCTACAACTTGCTAAGCAGAATCCTCCTCCATGGGAATATGCAGGCTGAGATGGTACCTGGACCATCCTCCATGGGGATCACAGGCTGAGATGGTCCCTGAACCATCCTCCATGGGGATCACAGGCTGAGATGGCCCCTGAACCATCCTCCATGGGGATCACAGGCTGAGATGGCTCCTGGACCATCCTCCATGGGGATCACAGGCTGAGATGGCCCCTGGACCATCCTCCATGGGGATCACAGGCTGAGATGGCCCCTGGACCATCCTCCATGGGGATGTGCAGACTGAGATGGCCCCTGAATCCTCCTCCATGGGGATCACAGGCTGAGATGGCCCCTGGACCATCCTCCATGGGGATGTGTAGGCTGAGATGGCCCCTGGAGCTTTTCTGGCATTTGAACATCATCTCTTCTACATGTTTAGATCCAGACTCTGCACCAGCTGAGAAACAAGGCCACCTTGGCTGTATTGGGTGGTATTGGTCAGCTATGCTTCCAAAGCCACAGCAGAAGTAGAGCTCCATACTTCCCTCTGCACTTTTCCACCATAAAATTTCCTCTCTAGATCCCATTCTTTCTCAGCACTGTCTTCCTCTCCTTTGTGTGCATGCTACATAACACGTTCTTCAGTTAGCAAAAGGCCCAGAGCAGAGCTAAGATTTTAATTTCCTGTTTTAAAGATCAATTTATTCATGGGGGAAACATGTGAAAACAAGCTCCTTATTTTTATCAGATTAAAGGGAGGGACTCATCACAAATTCTGACATACTTCTCCAGTTCTTTTTTTTTTAATCCTATTTCCCAGCTAGCCTGGATTTTTCTATTATGAATGTGTGACATATTCCCTTTCTTAACATTCTTCTCACCTCATATTTCAAGATGTCTATTAGGAAGGAGCGACGGGGTGAGCTGCAGAAATCCTGCACATTGTGTTTAACTCAGCAGGACCTTCCAGAGGGCTCCCCTGCCTACACCAGAGTCAGCGCTAGATCGTGATGTGCACAGGCAATGTAAAGTGGAAGAGCATGGAGCCATCTTGGGCAAGGCACCGGCTTGCATCGTTTCTCCAGCTGTGTGACATGACCAGGTCGTTTCATCTTCTGTGGCCCCCTTTCCCTCACCTTCACAGTGCCAGTGATAAGCCCTTCCTTGGGAAATCAGCAGTCAGTGAGATCACCGTAACCTACGAACTACTTGAAATCTGTTTGCTGATGCTATGCTGGGACCTCAGCAAGATGGGATGAGTGTTCTCTGGCGGTGCAGGATCCAGCTCAAGGGTCAGGCAGAAAACCAGACAGCAGTGAGGTGACAGATCAAAGTTCAGCAATGATTTTCAAGAGGTGCACGTCTTAGCACCAGGTTCTTCTACTGAAGAACAGCGGTCTTCTGTGTGATCTGCAGGTCTGCACATGCCCCACCCCCACCTTTTCGTCCTGTACTCCACACAGTTTCACTGCATTGTCTTCAAGTTAGCCGAGATCCCTTCCGTAATTTGTGGCATTTTAAATAGACACATTATTTAATTACTGCTGTGTCTAAAAGACATGGGCCAACATGTATTCCAACTCTAGTCACATTGCCCTGGTCTAAACTAAAATCTTTGGTTGTTTTGCCCTTGTTACCGACTTTGAAATGTTGATCTTTGTGAACTTTGTTTCTTTCTCATGGGTCAATCTGGTGGTATCCTCCCTAACATTCCTCCGCTGGCTTTCCTCCTCACACTCGAGCCCCAGAGCTTAGAACCACGTCTTCTTCCCCACCGCTCAGTCAGTTCCGAGGAAGGACGAAGGTATGCTAGAGGAAGATGAGATACGACTAAGCACACAAGACATCATCGGGCAGGGAAGCAATTTACACTCTGTCTTGGAAGGTGCTGGAAAGATCAAATGGCACCAGTAAAGTGACCTTTTCCAAGTCAGTTTGGCGATAAAAATGAATGTTCCTACCTTTGAGATAATGAGTCTGGACCACTACACATGTATAAAAGTATTGCTAGACTGTGGATGTAGGGAGCATGGACTGTGACTTGAATGTTAAAGGAGATTTGATAGTCTATGGTGGGCTCCATGAAAAGATAAGGAATGCAGAAGTAACAGCAGTGTGAACAATGGTGTCGGGAAATGCAAAGTCTTTCACCACCCCAGGAGTCTAAGCTGCTCAATAGAAGATGATCAAGATTGAATAAGAAAAAGGGGTTAGCATTCATCATTGATGTTTGTTAAAGCTTTCAGCAAGGATTTCAGTTAAATACTCTTTCCTAATCTATAGTCTTGTCAGCCAGAAGGAGCTATGCTTGGGTCATGTCTTAAGTCAAGACCATAGAAGCTGCCTGTGAGTAGCTATAGGTTCTCAGTGATGTCATCCCTGGCCTCTTGCTTCTCTTCCCGTGACCTCTATCCTGTTCCCCACAACATGACTTCAAACTCTCAAACATTTCTGTATAGTCTTCTAGCTACAGATTAGAAATAGCTTTTAAATGAATTAGAAGGAAAAGGGGGGAATGCCTTTAAAGCTCTGTAAAGACAGAACTTCAGTGGTTGCAGTTGTTTCACTAGCATACAAATTTAGGGTGGGAAGGTTCCCGGTTTAAGGTAACTCCCTGCCCAGAGTTTTCGCATTTCAAATCATCAGTGCGATCCTCACTCCTGAGCTGGCGATCCTTTGTGTAGTGAGCCATTGCTCCCTATTAAAGCTTCTCTCCGAAGAGACCTTCCGGCAATGGCTCTAATTACAACCCAAGGCTAGGCTGGGAGATGGTGTGCCTAGCAGCTTCGGTGGTGGGAGGTGGAAGGCGAATGAAAGCTTGTAACTTCCTCTGAGGTGTCTTGAAGGCAGACAGCACCCTGTCCTTGTGTCGTGAATGTAAAGGGACCTGGAGTGTCAGGAGAGACTAAACTGTGTCTCTGCCGCAGGTGTCGCTAGTCAATAAAGAGGCAGCGCGGAGCAGGTTTCTCTGTGATCTCTTTAAGCAGAGTGGCCTCTCCTTAGTTGTGAAAACTGCTCATTCCTTCCTGGCACTAAGTTTTCCCCAGCCATCAATAGGGGAAATGCGTATTATCACCAGGCAATTACAAATTTGTTATTACTTTGAAGTACATTTGTTTCATGAATCACAGTAGCATTCCTGGATACTTGAAAAACAGAACATCTATGCTTGAAAAATGTGGTTTATTCAGTTTGCCAACAAAGCATGGCCCTTTGAGTGTTTTCGGCCACATGCAGCAGCTCAGAGACCTATTTGATCCTTTCTTTCAGCTGCTCCTACCTAAAGGTCAAGACATGGAGCAACATGCTCCTTGAATCTATTGGGTTAACTTTATTTTCATAAAAAAGTTACTAAGACCTACTACTATATTCTGGGAATAATACTATGGGTCACAGAATCCAAGTTAAATAACCTACTGTGATGGTTTGAAGACAATGGCCCCCAAAGGCCCACAGGGGGTGGCGCTATTAGGGGTGTGGCCTTGTTGGTAGAGGTGTGGCCTTGTTGGAGTAGGTGTGGTTTTGTTGGATGAGGTGCATTACTAGAGGTGGGCTTTGACGTCCAAGAAGCTCAAGCGAGTTCACTTTCTGCTGCCTGGGGATCCGGATGTAGAACTCTCAACTCCTTGTCCAGCACCATGTTTACCTGCACATTGCCATGCTTCTCGACATGATGATAATGGACAAAACCTCTGAAACTGTTAAGCCAGCCCCAAATAAATGTTTTCTTTTATAAAAGTTGCTGTGGTTGTGGTGTCTCTTCACAGCAATAAAATCCTAAGATAACTACCCTCAAGAAACTTAAGTCAGGGGGTCAGAGAGATGGCTCAGCAGTTAAAAGTACTGTCTGCTCTTCGAGAGGAACGGGGTTCAGTTCCCAGCACATTGCACCTCACAACTGTCTGTAACAGTTCCAGGGGACCTAATGCCCTCGTACATACATACGTGCAGATAAAACATCAATACACATAAAAAGAAAAGAAAAGAAAAGACACAGGTCAGATATATACATCTGTAGCAGTACAATAGGTACAAAGTAGGACATGTTTATTTCTCTTGGAAGAGTGGTTAGAAAAGCTGCCACCTAGAAGGTTCAGTCAGCTATTGGCATAGTACGGTGAGAGAAAATCACTCAAAGACACAGTAGTTTAAAACAGTCATCCTCGGATTCATGGTCTAAAAGTCAACAACAAACCCATCAGGCTGTGTTTGACTGGAGGCTTTGGTTCTGGGTTCCAAGTGGAGGACTGGAATCAGATCTGCTCTACAGGGTTCTCATCGTTCCCGGGCTGGAGTATGTGTCCATAGTTGGTCATTCACTAAGGACAGAGAGAGACCAATTGCATAAAAACAATTCATGCCTCTGTGTCAACAAATGGACTGCTCTCACCCAATGTGAGGTTGAACTGTTGACCTTGTGTACAACCTACTTCACAAATGAGTCTGTCAGATACGCTAAGCCTATAGGCTGAAGATGATGCCCCAACACTGTGAAGAAACCTCAGGTGACTGTCCAGGCAGCTGGCTGTTTCTGTCAACTCACAAAATTTTTGGAAGTTGCTTTTGTGCACTTCCTGTTTTTATTTTTGTTAGCTAATATTATTTCCTTCTTTGGTCTCTGAGGGAATTGAAGATTAGTTAGTTATAGTTGAAGATTAATTAGGATAGAAAGTGAATTAGATACATTTTGGACTTACTAAAATAGGATAGATAAGGGAATTATTTTCTCTGATTTGTCAAATACAAATGGACTAGACATCGTTTAGGTATTTGTTACTTGTATATATTGTATATAGTTATTGTACTTTTGTATATAGTTTTTCTTTTGTTAGTTATAACCTTTTGCCTTTTTTCTTTTTATTAAAATAGAAAAGGGGAAATGTAGTGATATTTTATTTGTACTGAAATGTAATTTTAATTTTATGTTAATAAATAAAGTTGCCCTGGGGTCAGAGCTATTAGAGCCATAGCAAGAGCGTGGTGGTTAGAAGAGCTAGGTAGATTTCTGTGTGTTCAGGGATACAGCCAGTATTGGAGACATACGCCTTTAAGACCTGGAGGGCGGTACTTACAGGCAGTGATGAGGCAGTCATGTGGTTGGGTTTACAACCAATGAGAAGGCAGAACAGAAAGACTATTTAAACACAGACAAACAGGAAGTAGCTCTCTCGCGGGGAAGTTAGGAGCACTGCAGGAGGTAAGATTTTATCTCTGAGCTCTGACCTCTCGGCTTTCTCTTTTACATTGGCTCTGTGTTTCTTATTTTAATAAGACGATTGGTTACATCTACACCTCTGCTCTTGCTACATTACAAAAATTCCATTGGTCAAAGCAAGTTAAATGTCAAAGTCTGAGGTCAAGGAGCAGGGTCTTAAAGTTGGGGCAGGTGTGCTCTAAAGAGAAGTGAAGGACTGGGACCATACATTTAATTTACTGACGAAGAGGGTCCTTGAACAGTATCCTGAGAGATAACTGCATATTAGTAACAAGCATTTGAAGTAAAGCTTGAGTAAAGTAAAGAGACTGAACTTGGCCCATGAGTGATGCTCTGAGTGCAGGTTGTTCTTGGCCTTCTTCTCTCAGTGCCTTTCATGGAATGTGCCAGGGTCATTAGTGACATGAGCACAGTCTTAGACATGGCAGAAAGAAGATTGGGATAAACCTCAAGTCATGGCCTCATCCTGCTGAGGCAAAGTCAGGCTGACCACACATGGACAATTTTAACCCAAGCACTCTGTCCCAGTGACTGACATTGTACAAAAGAAAAACATGATTCACATTCTGCGCTGATGTTTGCACTAATATATTCTTCATGCTGCTTTTTCCAGTGCTCTAAACCTGTGCTCTGCATTAGTTTCCCACTTCCCTGAACACATTGCTATGGATTTAGCAAATAGCACTAACTTGTTAATTTGTAGCTCTGTGGGACTAGGAACCTGAAATGGGGTTTATGGACTACAGACTGTTGGCATGGCTGTGCTCCTGGAAATGCTAGAAGAGAATCTGTTTCCATTCTAGAAAGCTGCACACCTAGGCTTATTCCCTACTTTTTCATCTTCAAAACTAACAGTGTAGCACCTTCAAATCTTCCTCCAACTGTAAACTCTGCACCTTTCTACATTTAAAGGACTCTGTGATTATACTGGGCCCCTAAATAATCTTGGGTGAGTTCCTTCAACATAGCTGATTGGCCATCCTAAATCCTCCTTGACATGGAACACAGCATATCTGCAACTCTCAGCAATAAAGTGTAGACGTCTACAAGAGGATATTGTTCTGCTTCTCGTATGGTTTGGGGAGGAATTGACAGTGTTTCATCTGATTGTCCTTTATAGCGTAACAAGTGTTTTTATTTTTATGGTCTCCCTTTTAAAAAGAAGAGAATCATGTTTTAAGTGAATGAATTGAAATCTGAGTCTGGTAAGTGGCACGGGACACACAGCACAGCGGGTGGCTGCTGTCATTCCGTGGCACTCCAGGTTGGTGCCTGTTTCACTGCATCTGCCATACATTTGTCTCACCATCTCAGAGCAGACATGCACCCCTGCGACATTCTGTGCCTTAGCAGCTAAGGTAAAGAAAGCAACGTTCTTCTGTGCTTACGTTCACGTACCAAACACTGTATATGGATGTGGTTTATAATGTGTTCTTCTTATACTCACAGGTGAGAACCCTCGGTCTCCTGGTCACAGAATCACAGCACTCATCAAGGTCTGCCTGGCCCCACAGCCAGTGCGCTTTCCTTGTCTCCCATGGAGGCATGGAGACCCTCCACTGACTTCCTGAAGTGGTGTGGGCCGTACGGAGTTAAATATGTGGCTTGAATCCTGACTTGAAGGGACAAGAACAAACCCAACAGCACACCGTTGTCCAGTGTTCGCTCATTTGTTTCTTACTGACTTGGGTTGGGTTTTTTTTTCTGCATTTTTATCTATTTTAGTTTGTAGGGTGTGTGTGTGTGTGTGTGTGTGTGTGTGTGTGTGTGTGTGTGTGTGTGTGCGCAGATGCTCACACATGCATGCCACTATGCACATGTGGCCATCAGTTCTTCCCTTTCCCTATGCAGTTTCATGGATGGAACTCAGGCTGGCAGGCTTGGCGGCAGGCACCCTTACCTGATGAGTCATTATACCAGTCCTGACATGGGACTTTGGTACTGATAATGTTCAAACTCCAGTCAGTTCTGCCAACGGTAAGCGTGTGCCTCAGTCCACTCACAACCTCTCTGAACCCGTGTCTTTTACAATGAGAAAGTTAAAATAGGGGTGGCTCCTGAGTTCTTCTCTGGAAAACACCTGAGGTGCTCAGCCTGTTACACGATGGTGAAACTGAAGCATCATGTTCTGAAAAAAACAAATTTTTATAAGCAACAGCATACCATAAACACCCATTCAACGTTATTTACCTAATACAGTGGTTCTCAACCTTGCTGACGTTGTGACCCTTTAACACAGCTTCTCGTGTTGTGGTGACCCTCCCAGTCATAAAACTGTCTTCATTGCTACTTAATTACTGTAACTTTGCTACTGTTACGAATCATAATGTAAATATCTGGTATGTGGGATATCTGATATGCAGACCCCCCCACGGGGGTCACAACCCACAGATTGAGAACCACTGACCTAATATGTTACTATGCAGAGTCTAGCTTGCTCACTTTAATTGCTGTGTTGCAGATTGGATACGATCACAGCATTTGTTTTCTCCTAAGAAAGTGAGCTGGGTTTTCTTTTTAATACATAAAACTGCTGCAATAAATCCATGTCCTTAAATGGGTCATCGTTCTTCAGGACTAGTGTCACTGACAGCAGGGCTTCTGGAAAAATGGACTACAGTTCCCGATCTATAAACTACTTAAGTGTAGGATAAACACCGAGAAACTTTAATGGCAGTTTAACTGAGTGCTTTTATGTCTTTTAGATCTAATAATGAAGAATAGTCAAGTGTTGACTGCGTATATCTATTTTAAATGTGGCTCTAGCAATTCATTTTATCATTTTCTTTAAACTTAGATTTTAAAATTATGGACTATTTGGAACTGTCCATGTGGTTTCTACCCAGATGTAGATTCTCCAGCTTGACAATGAGTGTGGTCTCAGCTCTGAAGGGTTTTCACACAGAGCACCCGTCCAATCCAATCCCACCTGCAGTGTGTGGGTTTCCTTTCCCCCTGGTTGCATGGTCTGGCTTTTAAATCTTTCTCCATGTGACAGCTGTGCAATGACATTTCATTTTTAATTAGCATTCTTGTTTAATAGTGAGGTTAGGCAGCTATTTATATGCTTATTACGATCTCAGCTGCCTGACTGGGCACGGTAGACGGCTCAGTTTGCAAGTGACGGGAAAAATAGAATACTTCGCTCTTGCAGCTAGAATTTTAAAGTCAAAACTGGTGCAACTCGTTTTGAAGAGGAAAGCTCAGGAATAGCAAGTTTTGACTTGATGGAGGACAGGAGTGTCAGTAGCAAACGAATGCTCAGGCAGGTACTTCGCTGCTGACGTGTGTGGAAACATGGGTGCTTTGGGTTTGAGTCAATCACTCAGTCATCACCATTAAGACACTTCCGTAGACAGACTCCCAAAGAGTTCTGAACCTATTACCCAGTTCTGATTATCTGATGATACTTTTTGGTGCTAATGAGCTCAAGGACAAAGAGCGAGTCTGAGCGCTCCTGTGAGCTTGGTGATTCCCATGCTCTGACTTCTTGTTCACTGAGCCTCTCGAGGTGGATGAAGGGAGGTCTGGGAAGGGTGTGTGGCCTTGGGTAGGGTTGATTGAATAAAACCTTTCTAATCCACTTTGCGTACAGTCAGCCTGAGAACCCACGTTTCCACTGTTGACGGTTTCCCACATTTTCCTATCGTGTGACTGAATCCGAAGGACCTTGGCACAGACCGTCCCACCCTCCCACTTCGTCTCACCCTCTTTTTCACCCAGACGAGCACAGAAAATTGCTTTGAGAGCCTCCGTTATGGCAACCTCTTTCCCATGCATTCATTTCTTGCCATGATGACTTTCCTACTCCCAGGATACCTTCTCTCTCTCTTTTTTTAAAATTTATTTTATAATTTAATTTAATTTAACATATCAGCCACGGATTCCCCTGTCCCCCCCTCCCCCCAACCTACCCCCTAATCCCATCTCCTCCAGGGCAAGGACTCCCCTGGGGATTCAGCTCAGCCTGGTAGATTCAGTTGAGGCAGGTTCAGTCCCCTCCTCCCTTCACCAAGGCTGAGCAAAGTGTCCCTGCATAGGCTCCAAACAGCCAACTCATGCACTAAGGACAGGTCTTGGTCCCACTGCCTGGGGGCCTCCCAAACAGTTCAAGTTAATCAACTGTCTCACTTATCCAGAGGGCCTGGTCCAGTTCCATGGGGGCTCCTCAGCCATTGGTTCACAGTTCATGTGTGTTTCCACTAGTTTGGCTATTAGGACAACTTCTCTTAACCCTACACTCCTAACTCAGCTGGCAAATCTCTCCCAAGGCTGTAATGTTCCCCTAAATTAAAACTTTTAAAGTATTTCCCCCTCTTGGGAAACATTTATTCAAGGCACATAGCATTATTACAAAAAGAACTACTGATACAACCCATACTTCCTCCTTTATTACATTTGTGTTAATTACCTTTGTGTAGCTCTGACCATAATATCCAACAGAGCAACTTACAGGAGGAGGGTTTAATTTTGGTCAGTGACTTCAGAACATTCATATCATGATTGCTTGGCTCTAGACTTATGGGTAGAACACCATGGTAGCAGCAGCATGTGGTAGAGGAGAACCTTCACTGCATGGTGAAGGAGAAGGACGAGAGAAAGGACCAGAGGGTAGGTAAACCTTCAAAGGTTTCCCCACTACTCTTCTAGCAAGACCTAGCTCCTGACATTTCCAGAACATCTTCAAATAGCATCTTTAGCTAGAGACCAAGTATTTAAGATTTGAGCATGTGGGTGGATATTCATAATCAAACCAAGACATTTTTATTATTTAGCATTTCGTATACATTCAATCATATAGTATGTATTTTTGTGGGGGTTATTTTGTTTAATAATATTTTTGTAAAAATTGTTCATGGTGTTGTATACACCAGTGTTCATTTTGCAGCTTATAGCATCTTTCTTATGACTACACCACACGTGTTAATTTGTGCCTTTAACCTGCAGGTGACCATTACAGTTATTTTTTTACTTTCGCACATTGAAATACTGCCCAGAACATTAATACAATGTTCTTTTGGTGCATATGTATGCAAGCATTTGTGTTAGAAATACACCTGGAAGTGTCCTTCTCTGGTCATGACACTTTTGGATTCAAAGCCGGTAGATACTGGCATCTCGAAAAGTGATTGCATAATTTATATTCCCATGAGTATATGCTACTTCACTTTTTAAATTTGTGCTCCCTTTTTGAGCTGGAGCTTGCTGGCTGCCAGTCGAGCTGAAAAACAATGAGTTCTGAGTTCGTGCGAGATCCCACTTCAAGGGAATAAGGCAGAGAGCGAGGAAGACAATTTGAATTGTTAGGTCTCCCTGGCAAACGATGCTGTTTGATTGTTCTCTTAATTTGAAGAAACCCTCATGTGAATTTGACTTAATAATGTTTATTCTACTAGTTTGTACATACAATTTGACCTTTTTTTTGTTATTTTCTTCTATTGAATCCCAATCAGCTTCCCATTCTCTTTTCTATCAGAGAACAGCGTGTCTCTTCTCTCAAGAGGCTGCTAGGCACAGTTTGGGTTATGCCTGCTGTTGAAAAAAAGATGGGATTCAAAAAAACAAAAAACCACTTTTGTTCACATCTTCAGAAGTTTGTGTGATGATGTCCTAATCCCCAAGGTTAGGAGGTGGAGCCATTGGGAAGTAATTAGCCTAAGGAATGGGATCCTCTAAAAAAAAAAGACCCCAGAGAGCCTTTTTCCCCTTCCACCATGGAGGGCACTGTAGAGGGCACAGCTATGAGCCAGAAAAGAGGCTCAGTAGACACTAAATCTTTCAACACTTTGATCATAGTTTTCCCAATCTTCAGACCATGGGAAGTAAAATGTATATTATTTATAAGCCACCCAGTCTATAGTATTTTGCTCTAAAACCCCGAATGGACTAAGACAATCACTCTACTGGGTAAACCTGAATGTGGAGTCACCAAAATGAGCTTAGACAGATGGAAAGACTGCTGCTGACCTTGATCACTCACACAGCTCATCTTTTTCTCTGCAAGAGCTGAAGAGTGTCTCTTAGATGCTAAGAGATGCTAGGTGCCGCCCTGGGGTTTGTACATGCTTGGCATGCTCTTGCTTTGGAGCCTTTGAGTTCCATCCGAGTCTTTATGTAACTTCAAGGCTTGTGCCAGAGATCAATGGAAAACTCACAGAATAATTCCAGGCTTACAGGGGCTACTATATAAAGAGGGAAGGGATACTGTGAGCTCCAGGACAGCTGCGTGGAGGGCAGCTAGGATTCATTTAAGGAAAACTGATTTGCATGGGGAAGGGAGAGGAAAGAGCACATGGTAGTCAAGCAAACCATGATACAGAGTTGCCATGGCCAGGGCATCTCTACACACATCACAGAGACCAAGATCCAAGTAGGGCGGCAATAAGTGGTAGGTAATTAAGTTAGAAAAATACTCTGACTCACAAAATAAATGACTGTTGAGGAATAGACAAAGAATCTTGGGCTTTTCATTGTGTTTCCTCCAAGCCTCTTAACTTAGTTCATTATTAGGATTTGAGTCAGTGGGTCATACCAGGATGATGTTGTACACATAATAGGTGAGTAGTCTTTGATTTATTTATGCTTTATTACTCAAGGCCTGTATGAAACTATCCAAGTTCAAATCCTCCTCCTCACATCTTGACTTTGAGTAAAACAGTTAGCTACTCTCGGCTTCCGGCTCCTTATCTGTGGAAAGGGCTGATGGAGGTGCCAGGCTTACTGGGCGGTTGTGAAGGTCAAACAAAAGAAGATTAGGAAGTTCTTGCTCTTACCACTCACCACACAGTAAACATTAGCTATTGGTAGTTTGTAAAATTCCTGATTCCTAGAATAGTCTCCTTTCATTAAAGATTGAAAATTTTCCCTAAGGAACAAAACCTGTAAGCATGATGTGGCTTTTAACAAGAAACCAACCTAGTCATTGTGTCCCATTCCACTCTCTCCAGACACTTTGACATAGGCATGAGCGCTGCTCCTATACTTTTGCTCCACCAAGTAAACAGCAACATGGTGATGGCTGATGAGACGTGTGTCCACAAGAGCTAAAACCTAATAAAGAAAGCCTTATAGTTTGGGCCATTATTTTGCTTTCAAGAGCTGTTTTTCTTTACAAGATTTTCTCTCCTCCCAAAGCTTAGCTTTTCAACGGTTGATTGGAAGTCAAATATCCATGATAACAGTGTGTTTTCTTGACCCATTTTGAAAGTGGCTAGTCTGTAGCTAGACAAGTTGCACAGAGGTAGACGCATACCTAGAATAGGTGAAACAAAGCCCCAAGTGCAATGTGGCTGCGTCAGCAAGGTCGCAGTTCTGGGCTGGATTTTACTTGTCTTTGGTGTGCCCTGAACGGTTGGACCTGATGGACATACAGGGGGATAACGGGACTAAAGTAATGCCGTCACTCAGGAAAGTCATTTGATAAATCCTAATTTTGCAAAGAAGTGCTCTAGTGTGGCATTAGAGTTATGGCAGCACCCTGGAAAATATAACTGTGCCTGTATCATCCTCCCACTGGATGTTCTTCATATCTGAGCTTAATGTTTTTAGCACATGCCTCTCAAGTCTATTTTCAGCTATATATAAAGGATTAATGAAAATAACTCCATTCCATGTGATTAATGTCTCGGAAGTGTATTCCATCTGAGAATTGATAGGAAATGTGAATAGCTTTAGAAAAGTCTCCAAAGGAGTTGAATAAAGAAAATGAGATCGTATATCTAAGTACAACATTTGAATTTTTTATATTGACATTGAGACTCAGTGAGGAACTTCAATCAACGAATGTTCATTTTAAAAGAAATCATATCATGCACAGAAGCTTTTCTACTCACCATGGGAAAGAAATAATAGACAGCCACTTAGAGCTAATGTGGATTCCATTAAATGTTGATGTTCTCCTAAAAGAGACAGAACGCCAATATGCACAACTGTCACCCCTAACCTGTTCTCAGTGATTCCCTGTTGCAATGCCATGGATTAATCAGTCACGGTTCTAAAATCTTCTGCTAAAAAATGGGGGAGGATACTACTTACTAAAAAGACAATTATAAAAGAAAAGTAAAACCAAATTAACAATTTACAAACCATTAAGAGCATGCAGCAATCAAAGAGTAATAGTGTAAGATAAGGGAGACAATAAAATTCTAAACAGTTGTTACTGTCTCAGATTATCACATGAATATATGTCTGTAAGTATATATGCATTTCTTGTTGTCTTGGAGTGGAATATAAATTCACATCTCACAACAACGTACGGGGATTCTGCAACTAAGGCCAGAGATTTTCTATCACATCTCAAGAACTTCCTGTGTTTTCTAAAGCTTTAAGAGCAAATTTTTATTATACTCCAACATGATGAGTGGTTATGTGAGTGAACACAGACAGAATCACATAGAAACAACAGATGCGAGAACTCCTCGATAGATTCCCTAATTGCAGAGGCTGGGGATTTGGAGGAAGAGGTCCAAAATACCCCAGAAGCAGGTGTTCTAGGCATTCCTGTGGCTTGCGTGGGCCTTGGAGGTATTGGATGTGGTAGACAACAGCTTGCTCGAACACAAGGCTGAATGAGACAGTTGGCATGAGGATTAGTGGCTGTGGGGAGCTGCGGATTAGAGAGTAGTCAAACCCTTGTGGGGCCAACCCAGACAGTGTTGGCGGCTGGCTTCTAGGACCCGCTGCCTGCTCCGGATTGCTATTCAGGTTCTCTGCACTCTGCCCCCCCCCCTCAACTGCAGGCTGTTTCCCTGGGTGGGCCCTCGTCCCTGCTCTTCTCAGGACTGCCTCTTTCCCACCTGTGGGCTCCGCAAGCCGAGTCTCCTGTCTGGCTCTTCCTCATTGCTTAGGACTTACCTTAATTCTTCTTGGAGAGGATTCTCTCTCCCCTGTTTCTCCCCTCACGCCCTCTACCCCTTCCCAAGGTTAAACTTCTCTGCAGTCATCATCAGGATTTGCCTCTTTGTTAGTCAAACGTGTTCACTGTTCTTTGAGTGTTGCAGAAATGGATATTTATGAGAAGGAACTGAATCCCAGCAGTTTCTGTGTTACAAACAACCATCAAAGGCCGGGCCGTGGTGGCGCATGCCTTTAATCCTAGCACTCAGGAGGCAGAGCCAGGCAGATCTCTGTGAGTTCGAGGCCAGCCTGGTCTACAGAACGAGATCCAGGAAAGGCGCAAAGCTACACAGAGAAACCCTGTCTCGAAAAAACAAACCAACCAACCAAACAAACAAACAAAAAACCCATCAAATAATTGGCGAATGAATGAATGAATCTCCAAGGTATCTCCAGTTGTACCATTTTCTGTTTGAGATGATCTCTTCTCTTAGTGGCACTGGCCATGTGCTAGAAGCACCTAAGTCCCTTGTCAGAAGGATTTGTGAGTTAGTAGTATGTTAACCATGACTAATCCTCTTTAGTTTGTTAACCAGCTAGTATAAGTACTGTACCACATAATAAAATTCTCTAACCTAGATAAAAATTCTTTTGTGATTTTTGTCTTAAAAGCATATATGGAGGGGATGGCAGGAAAGGAGGGAGGGGAAGCTGCAGTCAGTATGTAAAATAACTGAAAAAAATCTTATTTAAATAAAATTAAAGAAGGTATATATAGACGATTCATTTCTAACAGTGTAGAAATGGGTAGTATCTCATATTACAAAACATGTAGAAATGCTGAATAAATCATGCCAAGCACACCTCTAAGTCCAAACACACCCTCAAGTTCAATGTGCAAGTACTGTGAGCACTATTGCTGCAGGGGACTCCTGAGTGATGGTATTTTCTATGGTCAAGAGAGTCTTGAAGAAATCCATCTACTGAGAGGAAAAATCACTCAGCTGGTTTGGCTCATTTTGGGTTCCAAGGGAGGAAAACATCTCCCCCATAATTCATGATCAAGACTTTCCTTGGCATGGATTTGGGGCTTATCTCTCAGAACTCAAAACCCTTAGTCTGAATAACTGACATATTCATGAATTCACCGATTCTTACCCTTGGGTTTTTGGCAGAGGGAACCGTTAATCCTTTCTGAAGGAACACAACCTAATGCAGGACTCACAGGAGCCTCACAGATAGAGGCTTAGATATGGGTTTATGATCTATGTAACACTCACTCTACAAAGAAACAGCAGAATGAACAATTGCCTGGGAATTTCAGGTCAGTTGGTATCTACTGAATATTCTATGAGTTTAAAATGATTAAGCACATAAAACAATAAAAAGTGGGAAAAAATAAAACTGTAGAAAATAGGCAAATACAATGCTGATAAATTAAAAATATATTCATGGATACTGAAAACTCAACAGACAGATTAGAAAGAATAAAGGATTAACTAGCTGGAAGATTATTCACAAAGAGACTAAGAGGTGAAAAAGATGTCTAATAGATGCTCCAGACAGAGAATATAAGGAAATGCCAATATTTGAAGATAATATGACTAAAAACTTTATAAGTTTTCTAAAAGCATGACTCACCTGATTCAGAAAATTCAAAAAGTACTAAATAATAGAAGTATCAACATACCTGTGCATACTTCATTTGCTCATGGCCTCCTCAAATGCCTTGATTTCATTGATTGTGTTTAGAGTTGTTCTCTTAAATTCTTTGTCCTGGGGTTTATCTAGTTAATTCTCATCAAAGAACATTTCCATAAAGACTAGTGATTTGCGGCGATGGTACATATTGTCTTGTGCTTTCGTATGATTCAGCGAGTATGCACAGAGGTGAGCCTCCAATCCAAACCAAGATCTTAAGTAGCAAAAGCTAAATTATCCAAAATGAACAATGACATTGATATCGTAAACCATGAATCGGAAGACAAAACGTCAATATTTTCGAGATACTTAGAAAAGATAGTTGACCTAAATTCTATGCCCAAGTAAACAACTGTTAAATGACAATAGCCAAGTGCTTCTCATCAGGCTCTCTGAATGGGCACAGTTAAAGAGGAATGAAACTAGTTCACAAGACAAAAGTGAGTTGCAAAAGTATAAAATAAGCAAGGCCTTAGCAAATGTAGTTAGGGTCAGCAAGATGGCCCAGCTGGTAAGGCGTACACATGCAGGCCTAATGACCTAAGTTCAATTCCTGGATTTCTCAAGGTGGCAGGGAGAACAGTCTTCTGAGAGTTGACTTCTGGCCTCCACAGACACACAATATACATGCAGGCACACACACACGCACACACACACACACATACACACACACACACACACACACTAAAATAAATGAATACAAATAAATAGGTAATATTAAAATGTAAGTGATTATGAATAGGATTGGTTATATGCGATAACATAGTAAATAAGGACTAATTTGTGGTGATAGAATAGGAGAGACTTAAAATATTATGGTAATTGTTGGCTTAGAGTGTTATAATGCTTTTCTATTATTTAGAAGGTAGCTAAAGGTATCTGTTGACTCTATACTTTGGTTCACATACATGTGATCAGATTGTGAATATTGCCACTAATGGAAGTGAAAAGAATAATTTTTAAGATGATAAAATGCTCTTTAAAAAGTTGTGGCCTGGTGCAGTTCACAATGTTCTGTTGCACTTAAGACCCTATTGCTAAAGACATCCTCTCTCACGTTGGTCACAGGGCATAGAGGAGTCAAGCTGAAGCTGAGCTAGACGTTTCCTCCCTGAAACTGTCTTCTGTAATTCTACAGGTACTGTGCAGACTGCTGGAGGTAAAAGGCCATCAACAGTTCTTACAGGGCTGTAAATTCTGTGAGCTACATGATGACCTGTGAGGAAAAACATGCCTTCTACTGCAACAGTGGCATGATTGTTAGTGGGGAACTGACTCCTTTTCTGCTTGGATTTGAGGTCCACTCTGTAGAATATAATTCATGGGTGGCTCGGTAACTTGGTCAAGAGCCCCTGGCTGGAGAAGTCAAAGGCCTTAGGGGAACAATTATGACTGTTATTTTGCCAAATGATCATGTTATTAAACTGTCTTCTAAGCACCTACAGATTTGTGCTGTACCCAGCCTTCATCAGAGAAACTTCTCACTGACTGCACATGCAGTCAATGTAGAAAACCATAACTGTGCAAAGTGCCAAGAATAAATGAGGGTGGAGTGCTTGGCTCTAGATGGTACTGTTGCCCTAGATGGTATTGTTGTTTTTCCACCATCACAGTGGCTGCACCTGAATCTACTGTTCTTTCAGCCTGTCATTTCAGGGTCTGCAGTTACTGGCCTGCTTCTCAAGCACCAGCCCAGTGGGACGTTTACATCCTGCCAGATCTGCCTCCTGCCTCTGCCATCAAATGTAGTTTTTAACTAAATCTCTATGGTTTTATTTACCAATAAAGAACCAGGAGTCAGAGGCTGGGGTGAGAACCTGCTAGCTCAGAGAGGTGGAGAAGCAACTAGCTGGCCTTCCCTCTTTGCCAAACAAAAGCTTGCCCTTCCTCTCCACCAAACCAAGAATGACCGCCACACTCAAAGTCCCTCCCTACTACTTCCTGTGCATCTCTCTATCCAGTTTCTGCACCCCCTCTGACTCTCTTTGATTACTTTCTGTCAACTAGTTGCCAGCTCTGCCTCCTGACCCAAGGTTGGTTTTATTTAATTAATGCAAAGGCAAACTTGGGGTTCACAGTGTGATTGAATATCCCGCAACACTGTATCATCCTTCCAAGGCTCAGAAAATATTACTGGGGACAGAAAGAATGTACGAGCCACAGGATAAGGAGATGTGCAGCAAAAAGACGTCCCCTTGGCTGACATGGCTATTGGTCTCAGGTTTTCACTGCAACTGTGGTCATCTGCATCAGATCTGCATATGATGGGGCCAATCAGTGTTTTTTTTTAAACTTTATTATAAAAATGTCACAAGCAAGGAAAAAAAATTATAACAAAATTAACTAGACACAAAGACTATTTCAGTGTACTTCCTTCCCCCACCCTCCTCCGTTTTGTTTTGTTCATTTTTTGAGACAGGGTTTCTCTGCAACAGTCCTAGCTGTCCTGGACTAGCTTTGTAGACCAGGCTGGTCTTGAATCACAGAGATCTGCCTGCCCCTGCTTCCCAGAGTGCTGGGGTTAAAAGGGGGTATACCACTATGCCCAGCCCCCACAGTGAACTTCTATACAGCTAGAATACTCATTCGGAGCAGAAGCTGTGGAGCTTCCCATTA
Organism: Peromyscus maniculatus bairdii; assembly: GCF_049852395.1. NCBI lineage: Eukaryota > Metazoa > Chordata > Mammalia > Rodentia > Cricetidae > Peromyscus > Peromyscus maniculatus. The sequence continues at coordinate 75,117,733 of NC_134858.1, forward strand.
CAATTCACACTTTCAGCATCTAACATATGATATGCTTATCCACCACAAAAAAATAAAAAATCTAGCATTATAACCAGAAAAACCATTAGCCTTATATCTTCTTTTATAACTCCTGTCTATTACCTGCACCTGCTCCTTCCTCATCCCTAATATTTAGCCTTTCTTATTCTCTTTTCTACTACATCATATACTATGCCCACATGTGCATTTGTTCATATTCAACCATATATTATTACATAGATTCTGAATATGAAGGAGAAGTGTGGGGTTTTTCCCTAAGATCATATGACCTCACTTAATATTCTATACCCTAAGTCCATCCATTTTCCTGAAAATTTTGTGATTACATTTTTCTTTAGGGCTGAATAGTATTCTGATATGCATTTATCTGTGTTTCATCATGGATGAGGAGAGCCCAAGAGGACCCAACCCTACCTGAGACACTAACTAGCATTCAACAGTCTGTGGTGGCTTGAACAAGATGTCCCCATGGTCTCAGGCCTCTGAATGCTTGGTCCCCAGGTTGTGACACTGTTTGGGTAGGTTTGGAGGTATGGACTCTCTGGAAGAAGGGTGTCACCGAGGGCGGGCTTTGAGGTTTCAAGTGCTTTGCACATCCCCACCCCACATCCCCAGCTTCCCGTTGGTGGTTTAAGATGTGAACTTTCTGCTGCTGCTCCTCTGGCCATAGCTGCCAGTTACCATGCTTCCCTACTGTGGTAGTGAGGCCTTCTTAGCCCTCTGGAACCTTTAAGACCCAAATAAACACTTCCTTCTTTTTTTTATTTATTTATTTTATTTTATTTTACAATACAATTCAGTTCTACATATCAGCCATGGATTCCCTTGTTCTCCCCCCTCCCACCCACTTCCCCTTCCCCCCAGCCGACCCCCCATTCCCACCTCCTCCAGGGCAAAGCCTCCCCTGAGGACTGAGATGAACCTGGTAGACTCAGTCCAGGCAAATCCAGTCCCCTCCTCCCAGGCCGAGTCAAGCGACCCTGCATAAGCCCCAGGTTTCAAACAGCCAACTCATGCAATGAGCAAAGGACCCGGTCCCACTGCCTGGATGCCTCCCAAATAGATCAAGCCAATCAACTGTCTCACCCATTCAGAGGGCCTGATCCAGTTGGGAGCCCCTCAGCCATTGGTTCATAGTTCATGTGTTTCCATTCATTTGGCTATTTGTCCCTGTGCTTTATCCAACCTTGGTTTCAACAATTCTCGCTCATATAAACCCTCTTCTTTCTCGATAATTAGACTCCTGGAGCTCCACCTGGGGCCTAGCGGTGGATCTCTGCATCCAGATCCCTCAGTCATTGGATGGGGTTTCTAGCACGACAATTATCCTTCCTTCTATAAGGTGTCTTGTTAATGGTGTTTTATCACAGCATAATACACAGCTATTGGGAGAGGAGTATCATTTTCATCAGTGGTAAGCCACTAGGAAGTTGCCCTTGGTCTAGGAAATGACCTCCCACCCACACACAGGTGAGAAACTCTAATTAAACTTGGAGAACCCCACATAGAAAGAGGCCATGGTAGTGGAGGGGGACTCATTGAGAATAAGGATTCCAGAATAAGGAGAGGGGGAGAGATGAAAGAGGGGAGTGGGGCGTGTGAAAATGACTAAAATCCATTATGTAAATGTGTAGAACAACTTTAAGAATTAATGTCTTGTTACAAAGCGGTGTGCCTCAGGATCCTCTCGCTGATAAGCAAATGTGGTGGGAAGTGGAAAGGCCGTCTGAGACTTTTCCCTTGGATTATTCTGCAGTTAATTAACCAAGAAGCGAAAGAAGGCATGGATGGGGAAAAGGAGAGAGGGGAAGCTAAAAGATAAAGGACTTAGCAAACATTTAGGGCCAGTTCTTCAGGTTTCACCTGCGAGAACCCACCCTTCAAATGGAAACCGTGGGGCTTTCTCTAACGTCACAGCAAGTGCGCAGAGGCAGGAAGGAGCGCTCCGTGATTCCTTAACCAGCAGCTCACGGCCGCTTCAGCCTCTGAAGACAAAGCTATGCCGTCCCTGCGATGTTCTCTCCAACCCTTCTTATCTGCCGCAGACTAAGAGGAGCTAGCTATCCCAAAGCCGGTCTTCCTTCAGGAGGAGGGTGACAGGTGAGGGCACAGGAGGGTTGCAGGGGGTGAGGAACTCTGGGAGGAAGAAAAGGAAGGAAGGGTCGGGGGTGGGGGAAGTCAGGCCTGAGCTCTCAGATCTCAGCCGGACAGAGTGGAGGGAAGTCCCTAAAGATGATTTCATTCACTGAGGTGATTCTTTCTTGGCCTTACCTGGAGAGAGAGAGAGAGAGAGAGAGAGAGAGAGAGAGAGAGAGAGAGAGAGAGAGAGAATAAAGAATGAGCTGAGAAATACATTACATTTCTACCATACTAGAGGGATTAAGGTTAGTTTTCTACTCCAGCTCTCACTTTGAAATTCGTTGTAAATCTCTCTCTCTCTCTCTCTCTCTCTCTCTCTCTCTCTCTCTCTCTCTCTCTCTCTCTTTCTCTCTCTCTCAATCTATTTTGGACCCTTTCATAGGGTTCTGCAGCTTTACCAGGAAGGGAATTCATAACTCACATTTTAATCTCTGGGGCTGGAACAGGGTGGAAACCCGCAGGTTCCCAAGGAGATTTCTTTTTCGCCATTAGCATTTCAGTAGAAGCCTTAACTCCACAAACAGAAGGCACAATGTGAAGCGAGAGGTCTGGTCCCTGCCTGGTCTGCCTCTAGCTCGCCAGCGCTCTCAATGCGTCTATTGTTACCTAGCACTGAAAATAGCACTTTCTCTCTTAAGCCTCATTGCTATTTGTACTTGTTCAAAATGCCTGGCTGGGTGCTTTTATCTGCGAAAACTTGCATAATTCCAGGGGCGTCGCTGAACACATTTATTGGGGAGAAAACTGTGTTCTCTCCCAGCTGTGTGCGAGGCAGGAAGAATCCAGTAAACAGGCACACAGTTTATCAGATAAGGACACAGATTGTCATTACCACTTACCCAAGAAACAGCAACAACAGTGAATCAACCACTGAGTTAATTAGAACCCAGGCTTGCAGCCTGGCTTCAGTTCATAGAATGAGCACTGTTTTCTCTTGACCTAATTACAAGATCATCTTAAATATCATCATTTTGTAAAAGACCCTGCAACTACAAATTACTTTGTGAACCGTATTATTGGGTCTCAAAATGTGGCTGAAACTTGACGATGCTTGCAATTTGAAAAAAAAAAAAAATGCTGTCACCAGGGAACAGTGATGTTACTGAGCCATAGGACATTATGCTCTTTTCTCCCGTTTCCCCTACACCTATCTTAAAAAGGAGGCCAGAATACCTTTGGGTCTTATTAGCCGATTATGGGTGGTAGATTCCAAAAAGCTGCTGGGATCAGTGATGTTTGGGTTAGGTAGTCATTCTTGCCCTCAGCTCCAACAACAGCTTATTAGTGTGGTCTCAGGGTGAAGGAACCAACCATCAGATAATTGTTTAAAATGCTATCTCACCACCACCGCCATCAACAGCAAAAAAAAAATTCAGAAGCTAAAAGAACTTTCTATAAATAAGCTCGATTAAATTCAGGGAACACGGCAGGCTACTTTGCTGTGTTAGATCATTACTGTAGAATTTTATTTGACTATTTGCCCCGAGGGACTACAGTGCTAGAGACTTACAGAGCCCCAATTTTTTCAGGTCCCCCAGTATCAAGGGGAGGAACATCGAGGGCAGGAAAGAAAGATTCATGTCAAGTGGACAGTGGAACGCTACCAGAAAATCTGCCACCATTAGGGTGCTGAAAATCCTGTTCTCAAACACACAGCTCCTTTTGTGTGTGTGTAAGGAGGGAGGGATGGTACTCTTGATGAATAGAACTCCAGACCCCTGAAAAATCACTCCAAACTGTTTTTTAAAACACCAAACGAAAGCTGAAATAACAGCTTTCCCGCGGCGACTCCCAGCAAGTCTTGACAGATAGGTGTTCTTTCACGCGATCGCCACTAGAGGGCGGGGCAGGCTGCTTCAATTTCCTGGGACCTTTTCCCCACTAGGGGCGCCGAAGGTTATAAAGAGAGGCAGGCCGAGTTCTGAACAGAACTTTTGATCCAGGGGAAATCGGGGTTCCCTCTCGGGGATCTTAGGCTTATTAATAAGAGAACTTAAGAATGGATTCAAACGGAAGTTCAAGGATACTTTTATTTGAGTGGAAAAGAAAATGCTCAGGGCAAGCAAACTGTTTAAAACTCAGGAGCTGCCCGCAGGAGGAGAAAGTAGGAAAAACGACCATGTCCTGTAAGAGGGCATGGAAGTCAGACACATGATGGACCGACAGCCACATGGTGGGGAGGAGAGCGTTAGAGAAAAAGAAAGGACGCCCAAGGATCGGGAAAAGCAGACTGCAGGTTCTGGCCGAGAAAAAAAAAAAAAAGAAAAAGAAAAAGGAAGGAAGAAAGAAAGGGGGGAGGGAGGGAGGAAGGAAGGAAGGAAGGAAGGAAGGAAGGAAGGAAGGAAGGAAGGAAGGAAGGAAGGAAGGAAGGAAGGAAGGAAGGAAGGAAGGAAGGAAGGAAGGAAGGAAGGAAAGAAAGAAAAGGGATAAGTTGTAGCTCTCTCAGGCCTCAGAAAGACAGGGAGGCTCAGCTAAAACTCGCAGTGGCTCCTAGGGACTGTGCTGGCGATGGGGATCACAGAGAGAAAAATTACAGTATCTTGTTAAAGGAACAGTTTTCCTGCCTATCTGTTTAGCATGTGAGCCTACCTTCCTAGGGACGGTCCCTTGTCCAGGGTGACTCCTGGACCCAACTGGAATGTTAGGTCTCTACCCAGGCCAGAGGTTTTTGTTCTCTTGACCAGACGGAGTCTTTCCATAACGGCCACTTTTATTGCTGCTCTAACACTTTGGACTTACAGATCTTTTGCCCCGTGTATAACTCACTCGCTGCTCTTGGGAGCAGAGGGGTGGGGGAACACATAGCGAGTACTCCATTGGAAGCAGAGCTTGGTGCCTTTGACAGCGTCTGCTTCTTAAAATGTTTCTCTCTCCCATCCACCCTTCCAAAAGGCTGCATTTAACACTGGGGATGTAAGACGTAGCAAGTGGCTATTTCCTCTTCAGGCTTTTATAGTCTGGGTCGGGGCACAGACAAGGGGACTAATCAAAATATAAATAACTCTAACATTTATATTCAATATGAGATCCAAGGGGAGACTGTGATTCACAATTGTGAGCGGAACAAGAGTGGGTATGGCCTCACAAACCCAATGCCTGAGACATCTGGAGGCCTGAGGACCAAACCACAAACACGGCGTGAAGAAAGATGACGCAGGAAAGCACCTAAGGTATTTTCGGTCAAAAGCAGAGGTAGGTTCTCAACCTTCCTGATGCTGTGACCCTTTAATACAGTTCCTCATGTTGTGGTGACCCCCCAACCATAAAATTATTTTCATTGCTACTTCATAACTATGATTTTGCTAATCTTATGAATCGTAATGTAAACATATGATAGGAGATCCCCCCCCAAAAAGGGTCACGACCCACAGGTTGAGAACTGCTTCTTGAATGGGGTCTCTCTCTCTCTCTCTCTCTCTCTCTCTCTCTCTCTCTCTCTCTCTCTCTGACGGAAAACACAAATACAAAGAGGAAAGCCAATAGCTAGTTGAAGTGGCCTGCACTGGGCTGTTGGACACACACCCTTCTGTGTGTGCAGAAGCATTTGTGGGAGGGCTTTGGCCCCAGGGTGGCCCACCTGAGAATGATGTGGGCTAGGGACGGACAGAAGGGATGGTTTCCTCACAGAACGTGCCCTAGTTAGGGTTTCTAGTGCTGCAACGAAACGCCATGCCCCAAAAGCAAGTTGGGGAGGAAAGGGTTTCTTTGGCTTACACTTCAGCATTGCTGTTCATTGTTGAAGGAAGTCAGGACAGGAACTCAAGCTGGGCAGGATACCGGAGGCAGGGGCTGATGCAGAGGCCATGGAGGGGCGCTACTTACTGGCTTGATCACCATGGCTTGCTCAGCCTGCTTTCTTATAGAACCCGGGACCACCAGGCCAGGGATGGCACCACCCACCATGGGCTGGGCCCTCCCCCATTAACTACTAGTTAAGAAAATGCCCTACAGCTGGATCTCATGGAGGCATTTTCTCAACTGAGGTCCTCTCCTTTCAGACAAGTCTAGTTTGTATGTCACGTTGACACAAGCCCAGCCAGCACAGTCGTATTGAAATATGTCTGACTTGAGCAGCAGAGGGTTACCACACCTGCAGCCAGGGTGCCGCGGTGTGCACAGTAGAAGCACCGGAAGAAATCATGAAGAGAAGGCCGACTTGAGATAACGGTGACCCCAGACCAGCTCTGGGCCTACCCTTGGGTCTCTGATACCTGAAGCAAAGGACTTGGCGGATGCTGTTTTTTGAGTCTGTCCTATGGAAGATATCAAGCTGGACATAGTCACATTCACCTAAAATAAAGCAGTTAAACATTCCCATGGCTTGTTCAGAAGCGCACATGGAATTCTTCCACCTGTGTGACTTTTGCCTGCACCTTCTGCTCTTGGGGTGCTTTGGAGGGGATGGCTGGTGTTGCCAGGGAAATTATTTGAAAATAAAAATGAAGCCACCTCAGGTAGACGATGTTGCACAAGTATTTATCATGCGTCTTTAGGTTTTTAAAAAGCATCCCTCTGATGGGGCCCTGAAAGTGCCTCGATCTGGGCTTCGTTTCCTCTCACATCTTCGGCTGCCTCTCTGTCCTCCTCTCTGTCAGGAGAGTGGGACTGAGCACTACAGAAAGTCATAAGTGTTGGTGGCAGAGGCTGCGGGTACTGCTGGTGCTGCTGGTGAAGCCACACCCCTCTTCTCTCCCACGGCTTGGTTTTCCTCCAGTGTGCTGCCTGCCGACTGTAGGCCAGGGTTGGAGGCTCTGGTTCCCACCGTTGTGGCTGCACCCAGGCCATCCCTACACACCAGCACTGTGTAACTTTGACGCTTAGGCTCAAACTAGGGTCCAAGACAGAATGGTGTCTGAAATAGCTGATTCTCTTCTGGCCGGACAGCTAAGTAAGAGCCCTACAGACAGGAAGGGGAAATAGATTAACTGGGGTGGGGGAAGGGGGAGCACCTTAGACAGCTCCTGTGGCTGGCAGTGCCAACCTCTCAGGCACCTGACCTGGCTCCAGCGAGGGAGGAGCCGCAGCAGCTTGCTGATGGTTTGCACAGCTCAGGCTTTCAGCGGCTGTGGGTGTCATGAAGTGGCAGATAATAAAACAGACAGAATGAAGTATCCAGCAAAGGCTTGGAATTTTACCAGGAGAAACGCAGACCCTAGAGTAAAAGTTAACACGTGCCGGGCGGTGGTGGCGCACGCCTTTAATCCCAGCACTCGGGAGGCAGAGCCAGGCGGATCTCTGTGAGTTCGAGGCCAGCCTGGGCTACCAAGTGAGTCTCAGGAAAGGCGCAAAGCTACACAGAGAAACCCTGTCTCAAAAAACCAAAAAAAAAAAAAAAAGTTAACACGCTCCTTGAGTCATGCATCAGCCGTGACTGTGACAGCAGACTTCCGCAGAGATAAGGACAGAGCATTTGGAGGTTGTTTGAAATGGTGGTTTAGGGCATGGAGACCCGACACCGTCCCCTCCAGCTCAGGGACTTGCTTCCTAGGTCTCATGGAACACCGATTCACTCAGGCAACTCCATGAGAAAGGCAGAGATAGCAAATTGTTCACAGGAGAACTAACCCAAGACCCTAAGGGCCCATGGAACACACAAACAATATTTCCAGTATGGCTCTAGGACATCCAGTCTCCATCAGTTCCAGGAAAGCTTTGGGGCAGCAACATTTTCTTCTTGTATGTCATTTGCTGGCATCTCTATTAACCTCTGCTGAACACAGAGCATTGCTTGCACCATAGCAACAGAGCAGGAGTTCCATGTCTCTGGGAGGTCTCCATGAGGTTCTGGGGAATCTGGGAAATGTTCCAGCTAGGGTTCCGGGAAACCATCAGCACACCCAAATTAGGATCTCCCCAGGAAGGCTCCTGTGCTGACGTGTGGCCTAGGTGAGGGGTGCTGAGGTAGCCCGGGCTTGAGCAGCAGAGGGTTACTACACCTGCAGCCAGGGCGCCGCAGTGTGCACAGTACGAGCACCAGAAGAGATAGATCATGGAGGGAAAGCCTACTAGAGATAACGGTGACCCCAGGCCAGCTCTGGGCCTCTGGTCTCTGATACCTGAAGCAAAGGACTTGGCAGATACTGTTTTTTGAGTCTGTCCTATGGATATCATATTGGACATAATCACACTCACCTAAAATAAAGCAGTTAAACATTCCCATTGTTTGTTCAAATGCACACATGGAATTCTTCAGGTCAGCCTGGCAATCAGCCTCTAGACCAGTAGTTCTCAACCTGTGGGTTGTGACCCCTTTGGGGGTTGAACACCCCTTTCACAGGAATGGCATATCAGATATCCTGCCTATCAGATATTTACATTACAATTCAGAACAGTAGCAAAATTCCAGTTATGAAATAGCAACGGGATAATTTTATGGTTGGGGGGGTCTCCACAACATGAGGAACTGTATTAAAGGGTCACAGCGTTAGGAGGGTTGAGAGCCACTGCTTTAGACCTAGTATTGATAATGATAATGTGATCAGCCGAGGAAGGCTAGAGAGGGGAGCCCAACCTCCTTTCGCCGAGGAGGCAGGGGGAGGTGGGTCAGGGTCTAGCCCGCAATCAGGCCAGGCAGTCTTCATGGCCTATGTTTCTACCCAGCTTTCTTCCCGTCTACATCTCGCCCTTCGGTGTTTAATACTCAAGGTCCTTCTTGCAGGTCACCCTGCTCTCTTCTTGCCCTGTGTCAGTTCCCACTCTTTCTTCTCTCTCCTTGCTCTCTCCTTTTGCTTTGTTCACTCTCTATAGAGTACAGACAAGCCAGTTTTGCAGGGTCCCCGTGCTTTTCAGTCTCCCTCCCGAGAGTCGGGGCTGCTCTGTCACCCGATAGCATGTCTTTGCTATCACTGTCCTCTACTTCCTAACACTGTTGGTGCTCACGGGGTACTGTTGCACAATCGAATGCCTCTGTTTTCAGAGTGAGTCTACCCCTGGCTGTGACTGTGTTACAGGGGAAGACATTAGTTTCGGGAATGCTTTGAAGCCTGGGTCCTTGTTGGTTTCTCCAAAGAGGATTTCTGTTTAGCTGGGAACGTATGGGATAGGCATGCCACCAACCAGTACTGTTTACATTCTTGGCTTGCCATCTTGGAGGGCCGAGCAGGCGCTGAGTTAGAGCCCCAAGCCTGTTTAAGAACTGGCTCAGTAAATATTCTTAGACAAGGTGGAATTTTTGTTTGTTTGGTTAGTTCCAGTGTTTTACCATTTTACGTAAAGAAGAGGTCAGAACTATAAGGTCCCTTGCTTCCATCTTTGAGGGACAGCCTTTAGAACGCGAGTTTAGATAGGTCTCTCTGGCCTGCCTGGCAGGGCCCTTCATCTTTGTCCCCTCTTTTTTTTTTTTTTTTTTTTCATGTGGCTCTGCATCTTGATCTGCTATTAAAATCAAAGTTGTAAGTCCAGGTGGACGGAGAGACAACCTTGGGGCATTCTGAAATAAGGGACCTGTCATTGTAGCTTCCTACGGTATACTCTGAGCCAAAACTATCCAAATCATAGTTTCTTTAACAGAGCATCTGGAAGGCCTGGGGGTGGGGCAGTCAATTCCATTCTTTCTGGAGGAAGAAAGTGAGATAAAGCTGCCCAGAATGACAAATGCACCAATGGAGCCAGTGTATCTGAGAGCCATGTCCAGGATCTTCCTCACAAAAATCACAGTGGTTCTGACTGTTGTCAGAAGGGATGGAGACTACCTTGTGTGTGTCAACAGTTCTTGAAGTTTTTTTTTTTTTTTTTTTTAATCACATCAGCCTTCCTTCACGATCCCCGCTAGCTTTTCTGACCCAGAACTACAGAAAGAAGAGGATCCTGGGAAGTATGGTGCCTAGCTGCCCCAGGCACAATAAATTGAATGCATGAAGTAAGAATAGATTCTATTTTATAAAAATAGTGTCCTGACAATTTTCATGTAAAAAGCCATTGATTGTGGCGCCGTAACTCCATCTAACTCAATGTTAAATGCAGGTGAGAACAATATCAAGTATGCTGCGCTGTCCTGTTTGGTCTTTCTACTCACATGGCTCTGAACTTGAATTAGGGACTTCCATCATGGAGTCAGTTGTGTTCCAGCCTGGGCTCTATTGCAGTCCCACTTGTCCAGTGTCAACCTGAATTCCTGGGTAATTGGAGTCCCATTCAGAAAGTCCTCTCTTGCACCTCTGTCTGTATCTTGTACTGCCCGTGTTGTCTTCTGGCAGTTTTACATTTTCAATCTCCAGATTGATGACTTTGATCCACATGGAGCTGATTTCTGTGCCTGGTGACAGATACCTAATTTCATTCTTCTACATGTGGGCACCCAGTTTTCACAGCACCATTTGTTGAAGATGCTGTCTCTTCCCTGCTGTGTATGATTTGGCTTCTTTGCTAAGTATTAAGTGGCTGGAATTAGTCTACTCATGTTTGAGTCTTTGATTCTGTTCCATTTATCTACATGACTGTGTTTTGCCATATTGTCTTTTTTTTTTTCCTTAATGACTGTGGCTCTGTAATTTATCTTGAAGTCTGGAATGGCTCTCTAATATTATTCTTTTTGCTCAGAATTGCTTTGACTATTGGTGTTCTTTCTAGTTTCACATGGATTTTAGGATGGATTTTTCTATTTCCGTGAAGAATGTTATAGGTATTTTGATTGGTATCGTATTTAATCTGTAAATTGCTTTTGGTGGGATGGTCATTTCTACAATATTCTACCGATCCATGAACATGGGTCTTTTCTTTTTCTTGTGTTTTCCTCAATCTCTTTCTTCACAGATTTAAAGTTTTCCTTGTACTTCCTTAGTTAGATTTGTTCCCCAAATGTTTTATTTGTTTTTGATACTGTTGTAAACAGGAATACGTTCATAATCTCTTTCTCGGTGTGTTAGTTGTTAGTATATAGAAAGGCTACTGATTTTTGTAAGTAGATTCCATACCCTGCCACTTTGCTGAATTTGTTGATCATTTCTAGAAGTTTTCTGGTGGAATTTTGGGGATCCCTTATGTACAATATCATACCATGTGCAAACAGGGATCATTTGATTTCTTCTTTTCCTCTTTGCATTCCTTTAATTTCATTCTCCTGCCTTGTTGCTATGGCAAGTTCTTCTAGAACTCTGTTGAAAAGGAGTAGGGGTAGTTGGCAGCCCTATCTTATTCCTTATTATAATGGAGTTGCTTCTGGTCTTTCTTCATTTAGAATGATGTTGGCTGTGGGTTTGTCTCATAAGCCTTTACCATGTTGAGGTATGTTCTCTCTAGTACTACTCTCTCCAGGACTTTTATCATAAAGGCATGTCAGATTTTGGTTAAAGGCCTTCTCTGCATCTATTGACATGGCAATGTGATTTTGTTTTTGTGTTTTCGAGACAGACTTTCTCTGTGTAACAGTCTTGGCTGTCCTGAAACTAGCTCTGTACACCAGGCTGGCCTTGAACTCGCAGAGATCTGCCTGCCTCTGCCTCCCCAGTGCTGGGATTAAAGGCGCGTACCACCACTGCCTGGCTGATCATGTAGTTTTTGTCTCCCATTTATATGATTTGCCATATTAATTTGATTATGTATGTTGAATCATTTCCCAGATACTTGCTCAGCAATTTCATTGCCACCACATTCTCAATAGCTAAGAAATGGAAACCACCTAAATCTCTTTCAGCTGATGAATGGATAATGAAAATATGATATATACATAATATATATGCATCACGTATATATGAGTATGATATATATACATATATCAGCATACTCTTCAGCTGCAAATAAAAATGAAATTTGCAGGTAAATAGATGGACCTAGGAAAGATTACATTGGGTGAAGTAACTCAGACCCAGGAAGACAACATGGGATGGCATGTCCTCTCATCTGTGGTTTCTAGCTGCAAATCTTCACATGGGGACATATAACCTGCAGTAGCTGCAGAAACCAGGAAAGTACAAAAGGACAGTGGAGGTGGCAGCTTGAGAGGGAAATAGCCAAATACCAGTGATGTGAAGGTGGAAACAGAAAAATGGGAGGGTGCCAGCTGGGGAGGAGGAGGAAGATCAACAGACCAGGAGAAGGAGGGAGGAAAGACAGATAACATCAAGGGTGTTGGATTGGATAAAGCATCAAAGAGTCACATTATTTTTTATTTACCTAAAGGTGTATACTATATACATTTTAAGATATACATCTTAAATGAAGTTATGTCACTTGGGCTGACAACGCTCCCCATAAGAACCATAGACTAACAAAAACATGTAAAGGCAGTAGGTAAAGCCACGGAACACGTGGCAACATATAGATTAACACAAATTAATTTGGCTGAGTATAAGAGTGAGAGCTAGACAATGATAGGCCTGAGCTAATGGCTGAGCAGTTTAAATAATGTAAGTGTCTGTATGTTTATTTTATAAGTGGGCTATGGGACTGCTGGGGATTGGCGGGACCCAGAGAGAAAAACTCTAGCTATAGTCTAGCTTCCAAGGTACCAGAAAGTACTACGTAAGATGCCAAGAGAAGGTGGCAATTAATAGTCCCACCCAGCTGTCACGCCTATGAACCACAACAATAACAGTGTGGCAGGATATTCATAAAGCTGTAGTAAGTGGAATCTACATGTTGGTAACCTAAGTGGTAAGCCTGAGTGGACTTAAGGCCACCCAACAGGAGGAAGATCATGCCTGGTACTAGAAACTTAACCAGCTACCTGGGGCTAGGAGGCCATGGGTCTTACTTACTTACATCTCCTACCACAACTTTTCTAGGCCAGCTTAATTCCTTGCTACATTCTAAATCTTATCCTTACACCCACAGAATAGCTACCACCTCTCATCAAAGAGGCCTCTTTTCACAGAAAGTGGAGGAACCCACGACTGCACACAGTACAGAGTTTAACAGACTGTGCGGAGCGCAGCCCCGATGGAAACATCTGCTGTTCCTGCATCTGTGGCCCAGGGAACATCTCAGAAAAGGGGGGCAGGATTGGAAGAGCCAGAATCCCAGGAAGTCTATCGTGAAACAGTCTCTCCTAGAAACGACTGCATAAGCCAGATCTGAGCAGACAACAGCAATGAGCATGCTAGCAGGGAAGGTGTAAGATCTTACGGGGTATTTGTATATTTGCATATATATATATATATTATATATGACTATATATACTATATATTTGTGCACATATATTTGAGAGTGCAGAGGTAGATGGGAGGGAGTGGATAAAGAATCTGAAGGGAGGAGAGGGAAGGGGAATGATTATCGTTTAATTTAAATGCATTTAAAAATAAAAAAATCTCATGAGAGATCAACAATATTTAAGCTGAGTCTACAGGTCCGTCTTTCCTCAGAAACATGAGCACAGTGCCCTCTAGTGGACGCCGTGGACCCTGGCTGCCTGCCGCTCACTGTTGGGAGTCATTCCTTGAATACAAAGACTGTTTTGATCTGAAGAAACTGTCAGCGTCTTCCTGAGAATGCCGCGCGGCTGAGGAGCCGTGAAAGCAGCGCCTTCCCTCCCACTCTTCCTCTCCAATCTCTGTTCACGTTGTCAGCAGGTTCCATCGATGGGAACGCCTGTGGGGTTTCACTCCACCACAGGTCCTCAGTTTCCCTCCGCTCCAGAGAACGGCACCAGCAGCGCGGTCCTCAGCCACACGTGGGCAAGTGTCTCACTTACTGCGGGACTTCAAGACAGCACAGTGCTGGCCGCTCCTAAGCCCCCAAGTCAGAAGCTCCGCCTGGGATCCAGGAATTGTTTTCCCGAATGGAACAACTTTGCGGATGGAGTCAGTTCTCTCCTTCCACAAATATGTGGAGCCTAGGCCACTAGGCTTGTCCACTCAGCTCCTTTAGCTGCTGACCCGTCTCACTGGCCCACCCTGTAATTTTTAGATAAGATACAGAGCATAGAAATCTTCATCTATTTTTAAAGCTGCATATTACTCCCGCCTATGGAAATACCATTATTTCTGGATTTTTTTTGGTGGTTAGCTTAGCCTTTAACAGCTGAACCACCTCTTCAGTCTCCCACCTCCAACCCCCTTTTTTGAGACAAGGTCTTTCTAAATAGCCTTGGCTATCACAGAACCCACTGTGTAGACAAGGCTGGCCTTGAACTCACAGAGATCCACCTGCCTCTGCCTCCTGAGTGCTGGGATTAAGGGCATGCACCACCAGGCAGATTGGAAATAGTCTAATTTCTGATCAGTCTCTTATTGGTATGTAATACTTCTCCCAATATTTTGATATTGTACAATATTCTGATGACTGACCTTACACATAGATAAAGTATCTATCTTTAGGAAAAATTCCTAAAGAGAAATTGTCAGGTCAGTGATGCAGAATTCAAAAAGCCTTCTAATTTTGTTAATGCCACAGAATGGCCTTCCATGGGGGGGGGGGTGCTACTTATTGAGGCAATATTTGCAATCATCAGCTTAACCTGTTTTTTTTTTTTTTTTTTTTTTTTTGGTTTTTCAAGACAGGGTTTCTCTGTGTAGCTTTGCTCCTTTCCTGGGACTCACTTGGTAGTCCAGGCTGGCCTCGAACTCACCGAGATCCACCTGCCTCTGCCTCCCGAGTGCTGGGATTAAAGGCGTGCGCCACCACCGCCCGGCTCAAGCTTAACCTGTTTTAAGTGGAGGATAGCTCCATGAAAACACTTCGTGGCATCATAAAGAACACGTTGGACCTCCATGTCCATGTTCCTGCCATACACTGGGGAACCTGGATTTCGTGAGAGTCAGAAGAGTCTTTTGCTGGAATTAGAATTTAGGATGAAGCTGTGCCTCCCAGCAGGACTTCCATTGGCTTTGGGGGCCGGGGTTGCCAGAAGAGGCAGCCATGTTACTTATTGGACAGTTGGAAATACCAGTCACGTTCTCCGACATCTCCGGGGGAAGAACATACATCTGTGTGCTCGGAAGGCGGTGCTTCCTATACGTCTGCCCTACATAATTCTCATCCCCTGTGGATCAAGGAGACAGGAAAAGAGTGGAGAAGATGGAGTCCACAAGGCCAAGGCCGGCTTTAGGACTGTCCTGCAGCTCGGGGCTTGAGTGCTTGTGGAGTCCAAAGCCACAGCAGGACTTCCCAGTTACCGGTAAACGAGCCCAAATTTTGAACAAAATCCCGGGTGGACTTTAGATTTCTAAACTTACAAGTGAAAGACTCTCGGTTGCAGTGAGTAATCCCCGCAGTGGGTGGTCATCGGAAACTCCTGGGGAGTCACAGCGGGGTCGCAGTGGCACCCAGCTCCGTAGTTGAAACAAAAATAGCAACAGGGAAATCCGGTTTGTAATTTCTAACGTGTGATTTAGGACCTGCAACTTTCATTTTAAAAATGGGGGACGGAGGTCTCCAAAGGTCGAACAGCGGGAAAAGCAAGTGATCCTCCTGGGAGTGCAGACCGACGTGTGTTACCCCGAGGGTGGCAGCATCGGCCTTCAGCAGCGCTCCGGGCTGGTCTGGGGTTCATCGCGGTCCGCTTGAAATCTAAGAACTGGAGTGACTCATTCAAATGGAGCGGACCTGCTTCTCCTTCCTGCTTGTCTTCTGCTTTATGGGGAACGTTATGATAAACATTAACTTAAGCAAGCCAAATGGAAAGCTTGATAAAGCATTGCTTTTCCGTCTCAAAGTCCCTGTTCGCTCGCCCAGGGCGTGCTTGTCAAAGGCCCAGAGTCCGAGTGGTTAATTCATTGCCCCGGCCCTCCTCCTTCTCTTCCTCCACCTCTTTTTTCTCCTCTTCCTCTTTCATTTCTTACTTAGCTTCTTTTTCACACATTTCTAGACAGCCACGGTTTAAATCCTCACATTTTAAAAGGTTTTCGCCTCCCTTTGTCTGTGCGCTGCTGGAGACTGATTTACCCTGAACTTTGAAAGGCCTTCGGCATCCCTTGGCTGCGGGAACTCGCTGCCGGGCTCTGACTGAATTTCCCAGTGGAGATTAACCATCTTAGCCTCCCTCAGAGGATCTTTCCTTCTCTTTGTTCAGTTAGACTTAGCCTCGAACACCTGCCTTCCAAGAGCCTCGGTAGCTTTTCCACGGGCTGCAGCCTCGGACACGACTGACCAGCCGCCTTGGTGATAGTGGTGTGACAGGCTTGCTCATGAGAGGAAGCCACCAAAGCTTTTGTCACCATCTGTGGGAACTACTTCAAGGCCACACGGCAAGACTGGAGGCACTTTCATAGACATGTTCCCTTTTGAGGTTTAAAAAAAAAAAAAAAAAAAAAACTGCATTTGCTGTGATTATTGATAAAATTCATTTATTTATGCTCTTATTTTGTTAATTCTGTTTTTCACACTTTTGTTTTTTTTTTAAATTTCATTGTGTGTATTCATTGTACATGGTACTAGGTTATGTCAAGATGTTTTCATTATATATATATATATATATATATATATATATATATATATATATATTTCATGTGCATTGGTATTTTACCTTCATGTATGTCTGTTTGAAGGTGTCAGGTCCCTTGGATCTGGAGTTATGGAACAGCTGTGAGCTACCATGTGGGTGCTGGGAATTGAACCCAGGTCCCCTGGAAGAACAGCCAGTGCTCTTAACCGCTGAGCCATCTCTCCAGCCTCCTTCATAGTATATGTTATGCATTGAGCATGTTGCTCTTTTCATGTGTTCTCTGTCTCTCTGCTGTCTCATGGATTATGTTTTTTCAGCCTTCTGTTTATAGGTTACATACTCTATTTTTTTTTTTTAATTTTCTAACCTTTATGTTTTTGAGTGCATCCTAATGTAACTGTAAGAAAAGGAAAACTGTTGATTCTGCTCACAAACAGACAGGGAATCTTAAAATAATGTACCCATAGTCACTCTCTCTCAGGTGCAAAAACTAACAGGCAGAATTGTGAGCCTACCTTTTTCAAAATAGTTATTTTTAAAAGTTAATTGCTAAACACATGCATAGTGTCTGTGTGTCTCATGCTTGGTTTCTCTGGTCTATACCTGATAACTGGGTTATACCGGGCATCTTGGGACCTAGAACTCTATGTGGTGGTGTGGTGGTGATCTCTGCTCACTCTTACCCTTGGTATATTGTTTCTGGAAATGTTTTGTCATCTTTTTTTTTTTTTTATAAGCTCACATTGGAGAGCCTTCAGAGACTTGATCAAAACTGTTTCCAGAGATAACGCCTGCATGACCTCAGGGTCTCACCATTTCCAGATTTAAAATTTCTCTGACTGAATGAAAAATGCTAATTTGAATTCCACATCCCAGAAAGAACAGGCCTAGGATTACAGGTTCTTGGGGAGAAAATTATTACTCTTATTATTTTTTTCCCACTGACAGTTTTCTTTGTATCTTTTTTTTTTTTTTTTTTTTGCCTCAGGCGGATTTTCCTGAAACGGTCCTTTCAATGATAACGTGACATTTGCAGATGGCCTGGTTCTATGTGAGGAGTCTTAGGTTTAGCTCCCTTACTTAGTGTGACCCCAAGGCCTACCTTCTCATTCCCATGGTCTTTAATTCTCAGTGTGTTAATTCCCAGTCCACATTTTCACAAATGCTAAAATATATAAACATCTTCCAAATCAGTACTTAACATTCTGCAATTTTATGGGAATGTAGTTTGTTAGTAGACTGCTTGCCAAGTGTGCATGAGGCCCTGGGTTCAATCCCCTGCCCCCCATAAACTGGATGTAGTGGCACACATCTGTAGGGCAAGAACAGATGTTGCCGGTGAAGAAGTGAGGGTAGGCTCTGGGTGAAACTAGGTGAGCGCTCTGGGTCAGCCTGGGATGTTTTTCTTTGCATAGTTACAGAGGAAAGGCACACAGTCAGCATATCTAAGAAAGAACAAATGCCAGCCTGCTGCACTGGTGTGAGGCTGGGGGTGAATGCACAGTCACTGCACTGTGGACCCACCACAGCCATGCCGATGGACACTGCTGTTTTTTCTAACACAGAGTAGTCACGTGAGGAGGGGGCGGGGCTGTGATTGAAGTAATGTGAGGGCTATCATTTTCCTTTTTTCAGACATTATCTGGGAAGACTTGTGTGTAAGGAACACGCCACCCTGGCCTGTTTTGCATTAGTTCTCAGACAAGCTCCGATTTTGTTTAATAGTTTAAAAAAACTCTGTTCTTCCCGATTTGCCTTGGTTTCTTGAATTCAGTAATACATTAAAAACTAGTTTTGCTGAAATTTATCTTTGAGTTGGATGTGCTTAGTGGGGTGGCATTTGGGGAAGAGCTGGCTCTCCTGTCGTCTGTCTTCTGGCGCTCCATCGTGCTGCCATAGAGCTTCTGCTACCTGTGAGGCAACAGAGACAAGAAGGAGTACTGTGAGGTTGGGTCAGTCCACTGGGAAACATTTGAACACTTGCCTTAACATCAGAGGATAAATAAAAAAAAAAAGTTCTGGGGAGACGGTTCCGTGGATAAGGTACCTGCTGTGCAAGGCAAGAAACTGATTTCGATCACCAGAACCCACGTTAAAAAAAGAAAAGGCTGGGCTCTGTGACACACATTCTTGTAAGTCCAGTTTTAGGAAGCCGGAGACAGGTGGATCCCCCGGGGCTGGCTGGTCTAAACGGCCAGCCTCTGATCAGTGGCAAACCCTGTCTCAAACCAAACCAAACAACAACGACAAAAAGCAAGGTGAACAGTGACCGAGGAACCGTGCCAGAGACTGTCCACTGGCCGCCACATGTCTAAGCACACGTGTGCACCGGCACTCACAGGTCTATCCTGTGCCACCGCGTCAGAAAGCAAAGATAGGAAGGAACACAGAAAGAAGTTCAAGAAGACTAAACAGGCAAGAATTCCCTAGCAGAGCAGACCAGCAGCCGCTCTCTGAAGCAGGGAGACCAGAAATGGCATGTCAAGTGTTGAACCTAAGTTAACCTCACAGACCGCAGTACAGCGCCACTCACAGGACAGAATCATGGGGCAGGGATCAGACTGCCACCATTTTCCTGGGTCCAGCAGAAGGGAGTTTGGAGTCAAATAACAGCTTTCCTGCCTTGGTGAACTGAGGGGATGGGAGAAAGCAGAGCAAAGTCTCAGAACTCCAGCGTTACCACAAGCCCTTCCTCTGCCCTCCGCGAGCCAACCAGCCCCCCTGCCTCTAGTCAAATTGGCACTCACCTGCGTCTTCTGGGAAAATAAATTCTTGTGAGTGGCTCGCTATGGATTTAACAGCAGAGTGTTTCCTAAGAACTATTAGCATTTTCCCCATTTCAGTTCTCAGGTTCCCAGGGCCTGTGGGGAGCCACACGGGGTGAAGTCACACTTTATTGTGATCAGTATAATACTGGCTCCACTCCGAGAGGTCGAAAGTCCGATTTAAAATGGCATCACTTAAGTCCGACAATTAGATTCTGTTGGACTTTCAGAAAGGCAAATAAAAGCCTACACAGGAGAAATTCATTCTTAAAAATGAATTACTCTTAAATTTCTCTGCTTTAACTTAGTAACATATAAGAACACTCACCATTTCTAATGAGAATGTGACCTAATCAGCCATCCAGATAATATGTCCCTAGCATGCCATGTTAAGATTGAAAAAATACAGTACATCTTAAAAGGGGAATCGTAAAGTGATCTCCCATCTGTGAGTTCCAGTGTCCTGGAGAACAGACCGGCTGACCCTGAGCAATGCCTGTGTTGCCTGCCGCCCTCATCGGTATTGCTGGAATCTAGGTGGGATGCGGTCCTCTGACCATGTGACTGGTTTAGAAGTCTGAAGGTTTTACCTTTCCATTGCAAGTTGCCCTAACATCTCATCACTTCCAACTTCCTCCTTAGACTCTTCAATTGAACCCTCAAAAGGTATCATCCTTCTATCTCTGTATGTTGACCAATGTAAATGCTTTCCAAGAGGTTTTTTGGAATGACTGAAAGTTTTATGGGTTCATGTGAATTGCTAGCCCAGAATTCCTACTTCTCTGTTTTACATCTCTAATGACCATCTCTTCAGTAGTTTACAAGTAAAGCACACAAAAGTAAGTCCTTAATAAACACAGTAAAGTTTGCTACAAAGTTCAAGATGATGGGAAGTGGTTTTACCAGACACCTACCACATAGTCAGTTATTTAAATATTCACATTAAATACAAATAGCCTAATGCCTAGTACTATAGGTCTAGAGCTAATTGCATGGGCCAGACATCAGCTCTACCACTTTGGAACCACTGTGTAATCTTCTGTCACCTTACTGATTTTCTATGGGCTGCAATTCCTTTCTTCTCAGTCCCTTCCTCCATCCACTGCTTCTTCCATTCTTACCCTCCTTCCTTCCTCCTTCTGACTGTTGTACTTAGATATGGTTTGGGTATGTCCTCCAAGGGTTCATATCACATAATTTTGGTCCCCAGTAAGGGGATGTTAAAAGCTGGTAGGATCCTTATGAGGTTAGATCTTCTATTTACAGAGAGTATGATCCTATATTCAAAATGCCCCAAAGACTCCACAAAATGCTTAGATCTAATAGACACTTCTAGCAAAGTGATGGGATAAAAATGACGAAGGAGAGCAAACTAAATTTAACCAAGTAAGTGAAAGATTTCTTCAGTAAGAAGTATAAAACACAAAAGAAAGAAATTGAAAAAGACACCAGAAGATGGAAATCCTCTCATGTTTCTGGATTGGTAGAATTAAAGTTTTGAAAGTGGCCATAGTATCAAAATACTGATAGATACAATGCATTGTCAAATATTGACAAATACATTAAAATCCCAATCAATGTCCTATGCCACTGTTTCCAGAACCAGAACAAATAGTCTAATGTTCATGTGGAAGCAGAAAAGAATGATGTTGCAGCTGTCACAATACCTACTTTCAAACTATACTACAGAGCCTTAGTAACAAATACAGTACAGGACTAGATCTAAACTAGGCAAACAGATCAGTGGAACAGAAGGAGGGCACAAGGTAAGTCCCATAGCTACAGCCATCTGATTTTCAAGAAAGGTGCCAGAGACACACATCGGAGGAAAGACAGTCTCTTTAACAAATGGATAAACTAAATATCTACATGTAGATGCGTGAAATTTTTCCTTTGTTCTGTTTTTAACCCAAGCTCAGAAAGACAATGACCATGTTTTGCCTCTCATATGTGATTCTTAGATTCTAATTTTTATACATGTGTATTTATATGGGAGCAAGTTTGGGTATAGGTTATGAAACTAGAAATGAGACCACAGGATGAGAAAAAGAGGTTTTAAGGAAGGAAGACATCAGGGTAGTTGAACACATGTGACATGGGAGTTGAAAGGGGAATAATTGAGGCAGAGGGATACAAGTGGAAGGCAGGGAGACGGGATTAACCGAAATAATGCACGTGTGAATGCCACAGGAACCCTACAACGTTTGTGCTAATTAAAACATTTAAAAACAGTAAAATTTGATCCCCATCTCTTACTTTTCAGATATTAATTTTAAAATGGATCAAATACTTTAGGACCTGAAGCTTTGAAACTACCAAAAGAAAACATATGGAACATACTTAAGAAATAGGCATAAGCAAGGACTTTCTGAATAGGGCTCCAACAGTCCAGGAAATAATAGCAAGAACTGACAAACAGAGATGCATTAAATTAAAATGCTTCTGCATAGCAAGGGAAAGAACAGAGTGAAGAGACAGCCTGAAGAATGAGTAAGTCTTTGTCAGCTATTAATTTAATGGAGGTTAACATACATGCATATATATACATATACATAGTGAAATCAAGAAGTTAAACAACAAAACAAATCATATGATTACCTAGCAGACCAATGATGTGAAAGTTTTCCAAAAAAGTACAAATGTGCAACAAAGGAAACAGTTGAAGAGACAGGCTGAAGAACAGGAGAAAACCCTTTGCTAGCTATCTGATAAGGAATTAATTTCTATAATATACAAAGAACTGAAACAAAACCAGAACCTAAATGATAAACAAAACAGCTAAGGAGATGAGCAGAAAACTCTCAAAAGGTAGACTACAGACGGCCAGTGACTGCATGGAGAAATGTTCCTCCTCACTAACCATTAGAGAAATGCAAATCAAAACTACATTAAAACTCCATTTTACCCCAGTCAAACGGTATTCGTCAAGACAACAAATAACAGCAAATGGTGATGGGGATATGGACAAGGGAGTTCTTGGTACATTTCAGGTGGAAATGCAACCTGGGTCAACAACTATGGAACTCATAATGGAGGTTTCTCAAAAAATTAAAAATAGTTCTAAATGCAACTCCTGGGCATTTATCTGAAGGATTCCATATCAACACATGACAGAAACACTTGCACATTAGTTCACAATGGCTAAATTATGGAAGTAACCAAGGTGTCCAGCAATAGAAGAATACATACAAAAAAGTATTCTACACAGTGGAATTTTACACATTCGGAAGGAGGAGGAGGAGGAGAAGAAGAAGAAGTCATGTCAAATTCAGGAAAATGTATACAACTGGAGATAATCATATTAAGTGAATTAAGCCAATCTCATAAAGACAAATATTATACATTTTCTCTCATGCGTGGTTTCTAGATTATGCGTGTTCATTTTTTTTAAATTGTTTTTAAGATTTATTTATTTTTAGTCTATACATAAGACTTTTGTCTACATGTATATCTGTGCAACTCATGTGTTCAAATGCCCTCAGAGGACAGAAGAGGGAATAAGATCTTCTGGAACTGAAGCTACAGGCTATTGTGAACCACCATGTGGGTGCTGGAACCTGAATTCAAGTCTTCTAAAAGAGGAACAAGTGTTTTTAACTGCTGAGACATCTCTCTAGCCTATGGCATGCATATATGCATATATAACATAAAAGAAGAAGTGAAATTATGTAGGGATACAACCGGACTAATGGGATGCGGGAAGGGAGTCTGGGTTAGGGATGTGGTGGTTTGAATAAGAATGCCCCCCATAGGCTTGTCTATTTGAATGCTTAGTCACCAGTGCATGACCCTATTTGAAAGGATTAGAAGGACTAGGAAATACGGCCTTGTTGGAAAAAGTATGTCACTGAGGGTGGGCTTTGTGGTTTCTGAAAAGCCCGTACCAAGCCCAAGCCCAGAGTCAGTCTCTCTCTCTCTCTCTCTCTCCCTCTCCCTCCCTCTGTCTCTCTGTCTCTGTCTCTGTCTCTCTCTCTCTCTCTCTCTCTCTCTCCCTCCCTCCCTCTGTCTCTCTGTCTCTCTCTCTCTCTGTCTGTCTCTCTCTCTGTCTCTCTCTCTCTCCCTCTCTCCAGATCAGGATGTAACTCTGAGCTGCTACTCCAGCATTATGCTTGCCACCATGCTTCCTGCCGTGATGATAATGCATACATCTCTGAAACTGTAAGCAAGCCCCCAATTAAATGCTTTCTCTTATAATAGTTTCTTGGCGTCTCTTCACAGCAATAGAGCAGGGACTATGTCAGAGGATGTAGAAAGAAATATGATCATTATATAATATTTGCTTGTACAAAGCCATAAAATACATTAATTAGAAGTGAAAATGTGTGAGCAGTGGTTTTAGAGAGAACACTTGGGGTTTCCACTCATAGCACATGCACGTTCAACTCTGTTGTGGATATGATCCCCTCTCATTCAGCTCCTATCAGCTTACTGAGTGACTGGGGAGACATGGGAGCCCATGGAAGGCAGGAGCTCCTGTGTAAGGCGTTAGATTGTGGGTTCACAAGTGGGGCCCAAGGTCGTATTGTACACGGCGCTAGGAGTCAGTTTGTACCATGGAACCAAGAGTCCCAGGAACCAAGTGTTTTCAGATGAGTTAGAAATCTCAGCCACAGACACCACTGTAAAGGCTTGTGGTCCACTCTAGAAAAGACTTAACTTGTGTCCCTCGGAGACTGAGGACTTTGCTGTACATAAAACCATCGCAGAAAGCTGTCTTGAAACCGCTGGATTCTGCCAGTTTTGTGCATCTAACCTAATCTCTGTGGTGATCCACAGCCGTGAACTTGACCCCGAAACATCTCCTGAGTTCTATGCTGCCTGTTCCACTTGCTAACACACTTTCACTTTTTGATTCCCCCACCCTCTGACACCTCAAAATAGTCAACCACACAAACCATTTGTTCCCTTCGCTTCTATTTCTAGGGTGGCTTTCCTTCGGGCAGGGCCAACGGAACAGGTGCAGGAGTTGCTGTTTAGTGCATCTGTAACCGGAAAATAAATCAAAACCCACACATTTGAGAGACACGGGAGACCAACCAGGAGCTACTCCCATGCGGCTCTTAGCAGGTGACCTTGGAGGGCAGGCACCAAGTGGGCCTGTGTTTGGGGACCATCTCAATGACGATAAGACGAGGGATTCTTTTCTGCCTTTGTTGACTTTCCTCCCAGAGAATTCAAGTGCTGGTTGAACTCTTAAGGAGCTAGCAGGGTCAGACAGAGTGACATGAAATGAAAGCTCAGTGCCTCTCTAGGTTACTCACTGTTTTGTGCAGCACTAGAATTTTAAAGAACTTTTATCTCACCCTACCAACTGCCTGATGAAAGACACGCCTAACAAAACAAGACAAGAAGAGAAACAGTTACCAGGGCCCCCAGGGACGTTCAAAAATCAAAAAGTTTATTTCTTCTTCTCCTGTCAGAGGCCCTGTGGACTCAACTTAAATACTAGTTAGATGGAAATGCTGTGGGGGAGGATGGGAGGACACCATGTCCTTCTCTGGTGCAATCCAGTAATCCAGCCTCCTAGTGGTCACCACAGTGGGAACCATAGCAGGCCGCCTGTGTCTGTAAGACACCCGCACACCCAGCTCACGTTTCTAAGGTGCAGAATAGAAGGAAGGGCCAGTGTGGAGTCAGGTGGACAAGTCAGCATGGCATCTTACTTTATAAGTGGTAGAAACATCTGGTCAAAGTCCATGCTGAGCTAATTTTTAACCCCACTTTAAAATTCCTTAAGGTAACCCCATTTTTCCCCAGGAGTAAATCAAGCTTTAAGAATCTGGTTTACAGAATGTGACCATTTATTTATTTATTTATTTATTTATTTATTTATTTATTTATTTATTATTTAATAAATAATCCTATTGTTAAATTATATAATCATACATAAATTATATAACATTAAATAATCTTATTTAATGATAAATATTTAACAATTAGTAAGATTAATAACTATGATACTATATTTATATAATACATTATGTTATCATTTGCTTTATATTATATAATATATCATAATATATAAGAATATAACATAAAATGATTATAATAAATAATCATAATTAATAATAAAATTATTTAAATGCCTTAGACTCACCAATGCCTTCAGGGCAGGCTTTTCAAATGCAGACCTCTCCCACTGCCTCCTCACTGCTGATGGCAGTACTCTGTGATTCCACTTCGGAGCAGTAAACTAGAGGCCCCAACTTAAGGCTGTAGTCTTCCCCTGCACACAGCTCCACCAGGATGCAGAGTCCAAGCTCAATGCGTCTTTCGTGAGGTTATTGCTAACTTCTTCCTTTGCTCCTTCATCTTGGTGTGTTCTGAGGTTCAGAGGGAATCAAAGGTGTCGATGTTGGGAATGTGTTCTGGTTACTCTGGGTGACAGGCAGGGTGGAAATCCCACTTTTTCCTCCCCTCTTTTCCAGAGTGGCCATCTGTTCTCGGAGCTATCATCCGTCCAGGAATACCTGCCGTGAATATTTTTAGACAATGTTTGTCACGAACTATAAGTGGGGATGACCCGGAAGAGAAGTTAAAGACAGTTTAGTAAGTTGAGAGTGGAGCCAAAGGCCCAGAGTCCCAGCACTCAGGAGGCTGGGCAAAGAGGGTAAGGCCTTGGCTACACAGCAAAGTCAACCAGCCTGGGCGACATAAAAAGACATTGTCTAACAAAATTAAATAAATTATGAATGTACTGATCTTTATATCCTTTCCCTATTCTGAACAGTACTGTATAAAAAAGTAATAATCACTCATATTGTTGAAAAAAAAGTAGTACGTATTAGTGTTGCTTAAGCAAATCACTCTTTTCGTCACTCTTTTGGCCACCTTAAAAGCTTCACTAGCTAACAGCACATTTCTCATGCAATGTTGATGAAGCAGCATCTGGGACAACCAACCAGGAATGCAGGGTGGGCAGAGCATGGCCATTCCTCACAGGACTCACTCATCAGCACAGAGACCAGCAGGATGAAGTGCTGAAGGAGAGATACTGATAGAGTGGCGTGGGAGTTATCTGAAAGGACAGGTGACCACATCTGAGAGTACAGGGCTTAGTGCCTTGGAGGTATCCAAACAAGGGCGTGATGGTGGGGAGACTTTGTTATGTACAGGGAGGCCTGGTAGGGAGACCCAAAAGCATGGAAGCAGGGGATTGCATGAATGCGTTCAGGACACAGGAAGAAAGATATATGATTTTACGAACATGAGGGTATTTCAGAACAAGAGGAGATAGAGTTAGATCCTGCTCAGTTGCAGGCTATAAGTTCAAATATGATTACATGAGGAAATGTATTTGTGGATTTCACAGAGTCTGATGGAATGATACTATCATTGCCCCCAATCCATAAATAAGGAAACATGTATAAAAGTTAATTTATCTTGCTTCCTAGGTTAGACTCATGTTGAATGTAGGCAGGACACAAGTTCCTGAATCTTTGGGTTAAATTAGCATTATCTATAATGCCTGTTGAGTCCCAGGATGCTAGATACTAACATGGCTGTATCTACTTTAGTGTGTTGGCTAGTAGCCCTGGTGATTCATAACACTGCAAAGTGCATAGAAACATATTTAAACCACATTTAAAAGTCAGATTTGCAAGTCTGAAAGCTAATCATGCAGCATATCACATGAGGATATTACATGACTGTATCACTTGCAGGCACAGCATCATCTATCATCATGTCCCAACTGCCATGTTGCAAAATCACATTACTTAAGACAGTTGCCCAGACAGTGATTTGTGGCTCCCAAACAGTCCTGTAAATAGCAAGATCTCTAGAGGCATCTTGTTAATTGATTCATTTAATTAAATAGTATTTTCATACTCATTTCCAATAGTTTTGTTAGCATATTTTAGTTGTACATAATAAAGGGTTTCATGTATTTTTTTCTATTCATGTGTATAATATGCTTTTTGTTCAAACTCACCTCCTCTATCAACTCTTTCTGCTTTTGCCTCCCTGTCTTAGTAAATGTCCTATTGCTATGAAGAGACTGGATGACCATTGCAACTCTTATAAAGGAAAACATTTAATTGGGGCTGGCTTACAGGTTCAGAGGTTCAATCCATTATTATCATGGTGGGGAGCATGGAGGCAGACATGGTGCTGGAGAAGGAGCTGAGAGTTCTACATCTAGATCTGCAGACATCAGTAAAAGAGAGAGCCACTGAGCCTGGCTTGGATTTTTGAAACCTCAAATCCCACACCCAGTGACACACTTCCTTCAGCAAGGCCACACTTCCTAATCCTTTCAAATGGGCTTTTAAATATATGAACCTAGGGAGGCCATTCTTATTTAAACTATCACAGTCCTCAACAGCTCCCGCTTTGCATCCTTCCTTTATTTCCTCATACTCCTAAGTAAAGATGTAATGCTTGTTTTTGTGAGACTAGCTCATTTTACTTCCCACGATGATCTCCATTTCCACAGTGTGGGGCGTTTACCCACCAACCCCACAGCTCCCCAGAGTTTTCTTGAGTGTGAGCAGCAGGAAATATTAGATAGAAGGATTTATATTGCGGAGAATGTTGCAGAGATAAACAGATAGAAAATAAAGGATAGCCTCGAGAGGGCCTGGAACCTTTTCCAACAGGCCCTGACTGTCTCTGCCCCAGGGTATTTATAGAGACACCAAGGGGTGGCGCAAAA
This sequence comes from Peromyscus maniculatus bairdii, assembly GCF_049852395.1. Classification (NCBI taxonomy): domain Eukaryota; kingdom Metazoa; phylum Chordata; class Mammalia; order Rodentia; family Cricetidae; genus Peromyscus; species Peromyscus maniculatus. The sequence continues at coordinate 75,145,631 of NC_134858.1, forward strand.
GACCTCCTCCCCCAGCACAGCCAAGTGCAGACCATCTCAGACACCTGCACTCAGGCCCGTTTTCTTAATCATCCTCTATGTGGACCTGCTGGGTAAAGGCACAAAGAACCCAAAAAAACGGGCTTCCACACCACAGCCAGTCTTTGAGCTATTGTGGCAAAGAATCCAGAGTGGTAGGTGCTGCTGCTGTGAATGATTGATTGGCTTGGCTCAGGGTGTGTAGAGAGAAAACAAAATTCCAAAAGATGAGGGTGGGTTTCTTTCACTGGCTCTGGTTCAGGGCAGGGTGGGTTTCTTTGGCTGGCCTTACCCTACAATCCCATCTAGTTTTGTTATGGCAACCAGGAAAGTCCCAAGACAGAAGGGATCATGCACCTTCTAACACTACAATTTTAACCCTTATTATTGACACAGCTAGAAAAACTACTCACAGGAAGGTACAAAAATCTCATGGTGACCCACATCTAAACAAAGAACTACAGGCAACTAATGACTGCCGGGGGCAGAAGAATTGGCTTTTCCCAGGGATGAGTCCCTTATTGGTTATCCAGTACAAAGTTGCTCAGTACTGAAATCATACACACAAACAACAAAAAAATGTTGTGGGGTGTGTGTGTGTGTGTCTATCTGTCTGTCTGTCTGTCTGGGTGTGGGTGTGTGAAATGATAATCAAAGAAACAGAGGCTATCAGCTTCGGGAGGAACTTGGGAAGTATCACAGGGAGGGCACTTGGGAGGACCTGGGAGGAAGAAAGGAAAGGGAGAAAGTGATGTGATTCTATTTCAATTAAGAAAATATTTTAGTGGCCCCAGGCTGGCTGAAGCCATCCACAGGCCGCCTGGGTATTCATAACTCAGGCATGTGAAAGACACCCACAAGGCCTGCCTGGGTCCTCATAGTTCAGACTGGCTGAAGATATCCACAGGCCTGCCGGGCCGGTAGGTTCCATTAGGATGAGCAAATGTGTGGTGTGGAAATGGGAGAGAAGGAGAAGCATGGGAGAAGTGTGGGAAGGGGCAGATCTGAAGAAGCGAAGGCCGTGAGGAACAGGCTGATGTGGGCAGCCTGCTTTCCACCAGGGTGATGTCTGGGCCAGGCTTCTGCCAAGGGCCATGTCTGGGATCATGGTCCTACCCCAGCAGAGGTCTATGTGGACATCTATCATCCATGTTGCCACCAAAGGTCGCACAGATGCCCAGGATCTAGGCTGCCACTTGTGGCCATGTTGGTGTCCCAGGGCTCATGCCAATCTGAATGGCCTGCACTGTCACCCAGTGCCATGATGACATCTGGGCCCAGGATGCAGCTGAGGGCCATGTCTGGGTCCATGGCCCTACTGCAACCAGGGTCTGTGTTAATGGACATTGCTTCTGCTACCACTGACGGTCATGGGGATGCCCGGGGTCTGGTCTGCCTGCTGAGGCCATGTTGGTGTCCGAAAGCCATGCTGCAGCTGTGCCATATGGATCTGAATGGCCTCCACCACCACCTAAGGCCCTGATGATGTCTGGAGCTGGGCCTGCCTGCCGAGTACCATGTCTGGGTCCATGGTCCTACCATAGATGGGGTCTGTGTTGACGTCCATGACCCATGTTGCCACCAAAGGCCACATGGATGCATGAGGTCTGGGCCACCACCTATGGCCATGTTGGTGTCCTTGCCACTGCTGGAGCCATGCTGAGCTGAGGGGCCTGAGCTGACATGTGGGGTCATGATGACATTCAGGCCTGAGCTGCAGCCAAGGGCTGTGTCTAGGTCCATGGCCCTACAGCAGCCAGGGCCCATGTGGATGTCTGGGGTCTGAGCCACCACATGGGGCCATGTGGGTGTCCAAGGGTCATGCTAATGCTGGGGTCATCCAATCTGAGTGGCCTGAACTGCCAGCTGGGACCATGGTGACATCTGCGCTCAGGCTGCTCCTGAGGACCATGTCTAGGTCTATGGTCCTGCCATAGCCAGGGTCTGTGTTGATGTCTGTGGCCTCACTGCTCCTTTTGTTGGGCACAGGCCTTAGGACCCACCTTATGCTGTCTTCAGTTAGGTAAATCTGAGGTTGAGCTGTAAGCTTCCAGTCACACGGAAGTGGGCTAAACGATTAAATAAGACCCTTATCATGGGGGCAGGGGGAGAATGAAGCCTATTTAAATAGCTTCAGTCAGAACAGGAATCTCCATTAAGGGACCAGCAAGTGCCTTGGAGGGTTAGTGTGTCTACCCCCAAGGCTTACAACCCAAGTTCAGGCCCTGGAACCCATACTGTGGAAGAACAGAACAGATTCCTAAAGTTGTCACCCAACTTACACATACACACAATGCCATGTCATGTGCACACACACACACACACACACACACACACACAATGTGCGACAAAATGTACATGTAAAAAGACAACCTCCATCCTGTTTGACAAATACTCACACTAAAACTCCCAGATCTTTCTCTTTTACCCCAAACACAAACCCTGACATTCAACTCTATAGATGTTTCTGATTTCTCCTGATGCTCATATGAAGCTTCTTCAGATAAACAGCCGCAAAGCCATTTGTTAAAGCTGGCTTGTGCCCAGATACTGAAAGCTTCATCCACTGAAATGTTCATCGTCACCGTCACCATTTGCGGACACTTCACTATTTCCACTTGAGTGAGGGAAGAAGCTTGAGCCACACCCCGAGTGCATTCTTTGCCTCGTTCCTTTGTACAGTCGCAGTGATCCTCGAACGTCACTGACTCTTCATGGCCTGGGCGCCTTGCAGGTGCTTCCTCACACCCCGGACCTCACTCTCCCAAACTCCCCAACAATAGCTCTCATGCCAGCGTGCAACGTTCTCAATAAACGCTTTTCCCTTTAGTAAGGAATCTTGCTGAGAAGACGACACTGCCTCATGCTGTGTCCATAACTGGAGTCGGTCAGAGGGTTGGTGGAGAAGCCCATCCTGCCCTGACTCACCTACGCCACCCTCACCCCAGTCGTTATAAAATGAGGGCCAGGGCCTGGAGAGATGGCTCAGTGGTTAAGAGCCCTTGCTTCTCTTCCAGAGGCCCTGAGTTCAGTTCCCAGGACCCTGGTGGCTCACAGCTGCCTGTAATGCCAGCTCTGGGGGATCCAAAGCCCTCTTCTGGTCACTGAGGGTACCTGCATTCATATGGCATGCACTCAGACAGGCACAAATGCCTATATACATTTTTTTTAACTTTAAAAGAAGGCAGTCAGGTACGAGGGAAGATGGTCTCCATGCCCAAAGCTTTGACAAAAAGAAAGAATTGCTTTTCATTTCCTGTTTCAATAGATCAGCCCAGGCTACATAGGAAAATTAAGAGGGATAGTGCAGTTGAGAGGAGAGGAGAGGAATGCCCTACACACTTACCCAAGTATTCACTGATCAGGAGAGCGTGTGTTGTCACCAGGGCTGATAGTCTGTTTAGTAGCTCACCCAAGAGAAGCTGAGCACTAGACAAGAGGGCACCAGGAGTATGGGATCTCTGTTCCCTGGGAGGCAGATTGCTCGTTCAGCACAAGCCCTGCTTATTATTTATTTCTCAATTCAAATGTCAGCTTCTCAGAAAGCCCTTGTCCTCTGGATCTCAGGCTCAGAGTCATGGCTTCCACTCCATTAGGCGGGGGACAGAGGGCAACCGTGTGGGAGAGACCCCTGGAAAGCACATTGTAGGTGTTCACTATCCTACAGATCATCCATCCTCAATCATCTCAAAATACCCAGGTACTAGAAAATCAAATCAGCAGAAATGCTGGGATACTGGGTATCACACAGGAAGGGGGGGGAGTGACCAGGAGAAAGGCAGTCATTAATACTTCAGCTGGGTGCCTCGAATCTCACTACCCACCCCAGTGCTTTGGATGTGGGAATGAATAAGCTGGGTTTGCTGTTAAAGAATGTTTCTCCTGCCAAGAAACTAAAGTCAACTTTCACAAGATAGAATAGTTGTATCTTTTAAATTTTGTTTAAGTAAGTGAAGTACCGAGGAGTGTGTGTGTGTGTTTATGTGTGTGTGTGTGTATGTCCATGTGTGTCTGTGTATATGTCTGTGTGTGTGTCTGTGTGTCTGTGTGTATGTATGTCTGTGCGTGTGTCTGTGTATATGTCTGTGTGTGTGTCTGTGTGTCTGTGTGTGTATGTATGTCTGTGCGTGTGTCTGTGTGTCTGTGTCTATGTGTATGACTTGTGAAGAATATTCATAGGTTAAAGCTTGCACATGAGCTTTATGGGTCCAGCTTTCCAGATAAGTGGCCACAAATCATTTTACTATCTGATATCAATTTCAAAGAAGAGAAAAGCCCAATAAAAAAGTGATGTTTATCCAAAAACTCAACCAGCCCTTGATCACATACCCACAGTGTTAGGTAAGTGCTGGCTTTTGTTGTTGTTTTTATTGTTTTGGGTTTTCTGTTTGTTTTTTGATATCATGTCACTGCTATCATATTGATACCTCTTTCACAAAAGCTGGTCATATTTATTGCATAGTTTATTAAAGCATGAAATGGTTTAATAAACTGGGGTTGCTTTGACTGGGAGTCAAGCCATGCTAAGCATACAAAGATTGCATGTGTATAAGCATGGGAGATTTACATGGTTCATATTTGCACGAACTGATTCTGTATGCAAATGTAAGCACAGACTTGAAAATGAATAATGCAAAAAATTGGATTTAGACCTTTCTGTGGACTTTGTACTGTTTACCTCATGTAATTACCTGTATAACAAGGCACATTTTAGTCTTTTTATAGTTCATATTTCTCCCAAATATCCTATTGTGGAATGTGGGAGCCCACAGAGGCTTCCTAGTGAGAAATTACTGAGGATCATAGAATCTGAGCTTGCTTTACCCAGCAGGGCTGTGTAAAGAGATGATTTGGCCATGAGCATGTTTACCAGATGTTTGGAAGGACCTACTCTTGGCTGTAAGGTGTGCTTTGATATTGCAAGGGGGAGGTCTTTTGCCTCTCCCTTTAGCATAATATAAAAAGCCCTTTTCAATGAAGGATGAGGCTGGTGGGTATTGACCCAGGCCTTCCGGAGGCTATCTTGTGTTTCTGTCTTTCTTCTCATCATCTAAGTCTCTCTATCATTTCTTAATTCCTCTTTCCTCCATCTAAGAACCCTTCAAAAGTGGGAGCCAGCCTCCCACAGTGAAATATTACTTTAACTCTGTTAAGGTGTGTTACATTTGTTTATGCTGCATTTGTTTAATTATGTAAAGATGTGTTGCTCTTTTGCCTTGCCTGCCTAAGGCTCCTGATTGGTCTAATAAAAAGCTGAATGGCCAATAGCTAGGCAGAGAAAGGATAGGTGGGGCTGGAGGACAGAGAGAATAAGTAGGAGGAGGCATCTAGATTTGAGAGGGAAGAGAAAATGAGGGGGAAGAGAGAACGAGGGAGAAAGGAAGGGAGATGCCCTGGGCCAGAAGCCAGGCAGTCACCAGCCAGCCAGACACAGAGGAAACAGGAAAGTAAGAGATACAGAATGAAAGAAAGGTAAAATTCCCCAAGACAAAATATAGATAAAGAGCAAGATTGAAACGAGAGCTAAGCTAAGGCCAAGGATTCATAACTAATAATAAGTCTCTGTGTCGTGTTTTGGGAGCTGGTTGGTGGCCCCCAAAAAAGCCTGCTACAATACCCCCTTGTAGATTTGAAAAGTAGTCATTAGTGTTTGAATAACAGGGCAGGATTCAGATAGCAAGCACTCAGGGGGAAATTTCCAAGTTACACTCTCTATGATGCTCACCAAAGTTTGTTTTGTTTTTTTTTCTTTAAACAAAAAACGAACAAAAAAACTTTTTTGTTTATTTTTGAGACAAGGTCTCACTATTCAGAACAGGTTGGCCTAGAACCTGCCCATCCTCTTCCCTCCGTCTCCCACAGCGCAAACTACTGCTTCAACTACTACTTTCTTGCTCCATGTTAGACAGCTTGGGCTTCAGGGCACAGTCAGGCCAGTGTGGGCCTGGCTGCCACCCTGCTCGTACCCCCTCAGCCCCTTTGCTCTGCTTTCTGTTTCTGCGTCACCTTGATCGTCAGTAGATATATAAAGTGCCTTTGTCTATTAGGGACTTTTTTCCTCTTCTGTGTATTCTCTCCCAGATAGCGGAGGTTTTAGGCTATTTCACTTTCTGCTTCCTCTGCTCCTGGGACAGTGCCTGAGGAATAGCAGCAAAGACACTCCACAAATAATTGTCAAGTGATGAGAAAAAGAAGGAAGATGGCCTTTAATGGTCTCAAAACCCCCCGCGTCTCGCCTCTTCACTGTGGCCTGAAAAGCTGGTCATTTTCCTTTAAATCCTGTGTCCTGAGGTTCATCTTGGAAATTCTCCTGGGAGAACATATTTGCCTAGGACTGATTGGAGGTGGGGAGGAAAGACTGCCTTGATCTTTCATAGTGTTTGTATTTTCTTTTTCTATGAGATCTGGGTGTGTGAACTTCTTGTTTTAGTTCTGTGTCTGATGTAGACAGAGCAGGTTGGGGCAGAGCACAGGATGTGTGGGCTAGGTTCAACCTCCAGGTTGTGTATGGCTCCAGTGGAGGGAAGTCAGGTGGGCAGAGGGGCCTGAGCTGGCCTGTAGTTTGTGCATCCTGATCTAAACCTGGAGTTTAGGGGTAGATCTGGGGGGGTTAGAGAGGGTGTGTGGAGGGCAGAATCAGGTAGACTCACCTGGACAGACCCTGGTAAAGGATATACAGTATCTTGCCGGGCAGGGAGGTTGGATCTGGTGTGGGAAGGACCTGTAGGCTGTGGGCAGGTCGGGAGGGTTCTGACCGAAGCCTGCAACGGTGTGGCAGCACAGGCGGGGGTGGACAAGCTAGACTGGAGCTCTAGACAGAGGATCTGGGCTGAGTCTGGGGACTTAGGGAAGATTTGTGTAGGGGAGGGTCAAGTGGACTCTTTGACTTACTAGACCTTGGTGAAGGATGTGCGGGCTCTGCCTAGGAGGAGAGGTTGAAGTTACTGTTTTTACATTTTTGTAGTTCCTTCAGTACAGATGTTATCACAAAGCATAATCAACTGATTTTTATTTATTTGTTTGTTTTGGGGTGTGTGTGTGTGTGTGTGTGTGTGTGTGTGTATACATGTAACTTTGCCATGGTGTACACATGGAAGTCAGAAGACAACCCGTAGGAGTCAGTTCTCTCCTTCCACCATGTGGGAGCAGGGGGTCACAATCGGGTCACTGGTAGTGGTGGTGGCAAGCACCTTTACCTACAGAGCCATCTGGCAGTCTCTGGTTTTATTTTTGGAAGAATAAATGCATTCCATCTGCAAAAATCGTCTTCCTGGAGGCTTATTTGCTTCATCAAGAGGCGTGTGTTTCCAGCTAACGTGACTTCTGCTGCTGAGATTGACAGCTCTGGGTCTGACCCCCTTCTCCGCGAGCCCGGCTTGCTAGCATTCTGGAAGTCCAATTATAGTTCAGCGTCATGGAGCGCTGTCTTCTCACACCACACATAGCTGCTGACCTCACTGCACACTCAGCCATTCCGATTCGGGCCTTGGAACGGCTCTCACAGTTCTGGTGACACACAGGTGGCATTGCTGAACTGACCATGACCCATATAATTCAGATTTCCTAAAATATGCTTTCCTGGGGCTTCCACTCCACAAACGGAAATATGGCTCGTGTTTGAGTAGGTGGGTCTGCTTCTTCCATATCACTTTAAATATGATTTCTTACTCGCATGAAATGCTTCTTCATGCTGTCAACCCTTCACTCAAAGAATTCCCCACCCCGTGTACATAGGAGACCCTCACTCCAATCCACTGGGTTAGTTCCCATTCAGACCGAGGCAGGGCCAGACATGAATATGAACAAAAATTGGAAACATATGTAAATGTTTAAAAGGCCCAGTGAGGCTTCATACACACATATTAAGGCCCCAGACAGCTGGAACCATTTCCTTTAATATTCCTGTCTTAAAAACTACTTTTGACCCCTTATTGGGCCAAGGGTTGTACATATCTGTCCTGGGCTTCATTCTTTGAAAGTATGGGGCCAACTACATTCTGTTTTTGAGCAGGAAATGCCAAGATCCTGGACAACTCCAACCACGATTATAGGAGCCCTGTTGGCTAGGTTTTTAAAAAAAATAGGTTTCAAAGTACCAAGGGAACTTTGAAACCTAGCTTCATGGCATGGTCATTGGAGTGGCATGTGACCCACCATTTTTCATCTCTAATTTTATTAATTTGGGCCTTCTCTCTCTTACTTTTGGTTAATATGATCAGGGTTTGTCGATTTTGCCTATCTTTTCAAAGAGCCAACTTCTGTAATATTGTTCTTTACTCTCTATCTGATTAATTTGCCCCTGAACTCTATATTATTTCTTGCGGTCTTCTGCTTGAGGGGTTGGACCGCTCTTGCTGTCCTCAGACCCAACTGTGCGTCATCGGTTATTTGAGAGCATTCCGAGTTTTTAATGGCAGCACTCCAAGTCAAAATTTTCCTTTGAAAACTGCATCTGCTGTATCCCCAAGGCTTGGGTAGGCTGTGATTTTATTTTCACCGGATTCTAGGAACTCTGAAATTTTCTCCCTGATTTTTTTTTTCAATGACCCAGATAATTCAAAAGTAGTATATTGTTCAGTGTCTTAAGAGTTTGTGTGGTTTCTGCAGTCTCTCCTGATATTGATTCCTAATTTTATTACACCACAATCTGGTAAGATACAAGATGTGTGTGTGTGTGTGTGTGTGTGTGTGTGTGTGTGTGTGTGTGTGTGTTGTGTGTGTGTGTTGTGTGTGTGTATGCCCATGTGTGCATATATGTTCATGTGTCTGCGCTTGTGTGTGAGTGTGTGGGTTAAGACTTGCTTCAGAACCTAGGAGGTGGTTTATTTAGAGAAGGTAACATGGGCTGCCTAGAAAAACATGTATTCTTATTTCCGTCGGATGGAATATTCTGTAGGTATCTGTTCGGTGCATTTGATCTGTGGTGTAGTTTAATTCTGAAGTTTCTTCAGTGATTTGTAGATGAGCGTGTGATGTGGGAGTCTTCCACTGTTGCATAAGGACTTAGCGGACTTTTTATGATCATTAGTATTTAGTTTATGAGATTAGGAATGTAACATTTAGTGAGTATATTCACAAGGTTTTGGGCTGGAGAGATGGCTCAGAGGTTAAGAGCACTGACTGCTCTTCCAGAGGTCCTGAGTTCAATTCCCAGCAACCACATGGTGGCTCACAACCATCTGTAATGAGATCTGGTGCCCTCTTCTGGCCTCCAGTCATACATGCTGTATACATAATAAATAAATAAATATTTTTTTTTAAAAAAAAAAAAAGACTCAAAAGAGCCAAGTAGATATTGAAAAAGGAAAAAAAATTAGAGGACCAACAAGGTTTACATTTTCTGGCTGGCTGGTTCTCTTAATTAGGATGTGGTGGCCATCTTTATCTCTTCTGAGTAGTTTTGTTTTGAAGTCTGCTTTATCAGGTACACAGTGGTTACACCAGTTTGTTCTCGGCTTCCATTTGCTTGACCTCCATCCTTTGCCTCTTGGTCTGTGGGAATCATTACCAGGGAGCGGGGGGCGGGGGTTGTTTCTCAGCGAGAACATAGTCAGTCTGGCTTTTTAATCCAGTCAGTCTTGTCTTTGTTAGTGAGTTGAAAAAAATAAAAGATTTGAGTTAAAAAAAAATCTGTTTACACTTATTGTCATTTGCGAGAACTATTTACCAGTTCCTTGGGTTTAATGGTGGTTTCTTTGGCTGGCTAGATTACTCTTGGTTCTTTTCTTTTCATACTGCTGTTCGAGATACTTGGTGATTTAATATGTTAGACATGATGGGTGCCTCCCTAGCTCTCTTGCATTCATCTATAGTGACATCTCATCTTCATTTGCTCTCCTGAGTGAAAGGAGATGGTCTCTCTTCTTTTTAAGTACCATTTGCAGAGATGAATTGGTGGTCACCATGTGCCTTAGTTTGTATCTGTCTTGAATCATCCTTATTTTGCTACCAACTTTAAAAGATGGCTGTTCTAGACATAGCAAACTTGGTTGGCACTTACTGACTTTTAGGGCTTGAACTAGATTACTCCGTTACTTCCTGGCTTTGGGGGTTGCTGACAAAGAGCTGGTGTTTTTCTTGATGTGTCTGCCTTTATGTAATTTGGTACTTTAACCTGTGGCTTTAACCTGTGGCTTTAATATTGGTTTTTGTTTTGCATTTTAATTTTAAATTATGTGTATATATTTGTGTGGCAGAAAGGGGTTGTGAAATGCATGCAGGTGCCCACAGGGCCAGAGGTATTGGATGTCCTAGAACTAGAGTTACAGGAAATTATGAACCACCTGACTTGGGTGCAGGAATCCAAATGCAGGTCCTCTGGAAGAGTAGACTGTACTTTTAACCACTGAGACACTCCAGCCCCTGCTTTGGTTTCTTGACATTTTGGCTATGGGTCATCAAGAAGTGTTTCTCTGGTCATGCCTATTTGGAGTTTACTTTTGCAGTTACATGTTTATTTCTTTCTCTAGATTTGGGGATTTTTCTGCCATAATATCATTGAATAGATTCCTTATGCCTTTAGTATTTATCTTAACCTCTTCTAGTGATTCATCCTGTGGATTCTTAGATGTGGTCTCCTGTTAGCATCCTCCAGTTCTTAGATGTTATGATTATGTTCATTAGTTCTTTTCCCTTATTGATATTTGAGTGTCATTTTTAATATGCATGATACTCCTTTTCTTTCTTTTTCTTTGGTGCTTGGTTAAGTCCATTGGTGACACGCTCTACCATGTGCTTTGATTCAGGGCTTTCATTTCTAAGATTTGTATTTTTTCCAAGTTTCAATTTTCTTTCCAAATGATTTTTATTATTACTATTTCACTAAATAAAAAGCCTATGTTGGTGATTTGCCATCCATACTGCTGATTTTCTCATCTATTATGGTGATATTTTTTCCTTCTTTGTTGCTGATTTGCCTCTCTAGGTCCTCCTGCGTGGGCTTTTCCTACTTTTTGAGGTCATCGGTCATGCTGACATATAAACTTGTGAAGTCATCATTCAGCATTTTGCAGATCCCAGCATCTTTTCATTCAGTGGTTCTGGAGCTGTGGCCCTCTGGAGGTGCTCTGCCTTCCGCTCCCATGCTACTGTGTTTCTCCTGACTCACATAGCTGTTGGTTTGGATGTGTCTTCCTGCTTAATTTGGTGGCTTACCTGTGGGGCGTTTACCCACCACCCCCACAGCTCCCCAGAGTTTTCTTGAGTGCGAGCAGCAGGAAATATTAAATAGAAGGATTTATAGCGGAGAATGTTGCGGAGATAAACAGATAGAAAATAAAGGATAGCCTCGAGAGGGCCTGGAACCTATTCCAACGGGCCCCGACTGTCTCTGGTCCAGGGTTTTTATAGAGACGCCAAGGGGTGGAGCAAAAGACCTCCTCCCCCAGCACAGCCAAGTGCAGACCATCTCAGACACCTGCACTCAGGCCCGTAGTCCTGATCATCCTCTATTCGGACCTGCTGGGTAAAGCCACGAGGAACCCCAGAACGGGCTCCCACACTTACCTAACCGTCAGTCTACTCCTCGGGCATCAAACATTGGTGTCACTTTTATAGGAGTCTTCTGCCTCCCTTCCCTCCACCATCTAGTGCTCATTTTTGCCTGGTACAAACTTCTTAATCTCTGTAACTTCAGTGTCTTCCCCTGTGATGTGGCAGAAGCCTCTCTGTGAGAGCTAAATGAGTTTGTGTGTGTGAAAGCCCCACTGGGCACATGGCAGAGCTCTGTCAACAGCAGCTTTCATGACAGTGGCTACCTCAAGCTATCAGCCCCAAACAGTGGCATCTCAATTGATTGATAATCTGGTAATCCTGTCTGAGCCATTTCTGCAAAATGCCCAAACCAAAGCTAAGGAGACAGAGAGCTCGGCCTGAGGCGGCTGTTCTCCAGTGAGCAGATGTTTCTCACCAGTTGTTGGCCATACATCTGCTGAGTACGTGCCCTGTTGTATAGGTCAGTAACAAATCACTGAATCACACAGTTTAATGAAATACTTCACAAGGCAATGGAATGTGAGCAGGCAAGTGGTTTGGAGGTAAAACAAACAAATAAATAAAACAAATAAAAGCAGTGTTGCTTGATACCCTATAATGATATATGTTTCAAAGTGTAGACACTGCAATTATATAGCAGTGTCCAAGGTTAAAGTAAGTCACACGAGTAAGTAAGGTAAGCTTATTATTTTAGTTACTGTTTTATGGCTGGGAGAAGACACCATGATCAAGGCAACTTATAAAACTTACAGTTTCAGCAGGTCAGTCCATTATCATTCTGGTGGGTAGTGTGGTGGCAGGCAGGCAAGCATGGTGCTGGAGCAGTAGCTGAGCTCACATCTGACCCACAAGTTGCAGGTAGAGAGAGAGGGAAACAGCCTGGTGAGGGTTTTTGGAATCTCCAAGTCCATCCCCAGTGATACTTCTCCAACAAAGTCATACCCCCTAATCCTTCCAGAATGGTTCCTCTAACTGGGAACCAAGCATTCAAACATATGAGCCTACTTGGGGGATGGGAGAGCATTCTCATTCAAATAACCACACTTACATAACTACAAAAAAAAATCTAAAAGTGAGAACCAAACATCAAATTCTCACTGAGGACTCATAGATACCCATAAATGCCCTGCAGAAATCTCTCATTCCCATACTCAACTGGCATCTTCTCCAGATCTTCCCAGAGTATCCTGGACAAGAGCTGTGCTTCACCATCAACCTATCCCTGCTTTCCAATTCCTGCATGCTCAGTAGAGTACTACTGAGATTTTTTTTTCTTTCATTTGTTTCAGGTATTCAGCTGTGGACAAGTTGAAGGGAAGATTATAATGTATAGTATGTTCATAACAATTGACTCCAATTCTCTTCTTGACATGTAGAAACCAGCTGGATTGAGATGTTTAAATAATATTTAATTAACTTAATTTAATCTTCAATCTCGGTATATTGACCGAGAACATAAAAGCTTTACCTGTGTAAAATTAGCATGAATTTCAGAAAAAGAAGCCTGTGCCCATTTCAGCAGCCAAGACATGTTTTAACCATCACACTCTTCCCAGCTGTTTTTGAGGTGATAAGGAGTTGCTGTTTCTCACAGAAGAACCCAGAGGCAACTATCAAACCTTCAGAATATAATAAATTATTTTCAAAATAACATTTACAATTTAAACTATTTGAAGACAACATATAATTTACCTTAATTTTATAATCTTAAACCACCATTGTTTCGAGAGTTCTTTAAGCCTTGGGGTCTTCCTTTTTAAACTGAGCAAGATTTTTTTTTATTAAAAAATTATTAAAACTTAACAAAAGAGATATCGTATTTTTTTTAGTCTTTCTCAAGCTTCAACAATATAGATCATGATTATGATGAAGCAGAGCACAAGTATTTTAATGGAAACAAAGTTCAAACTACAGCTCAATGAGTGATAAAGGAGGAGGATGCAGGAGGCAGAGGGTGGAACTGTCACTGACCTAGAGCAAGGAGCAGAGGGAACTCTTGACAGTCTCCTCATTTTCTTAAGGTAGATCCACAATGCTCCAAATGAGAGGATGATCTCTGATGCCTTCCTCTGACTTTGACCATGTTTAACTCCAAAGTGAGGGAGTCGCTAGGGCAAGCAATGGGCCTTCCCTAGCATGGCAGACTGTCAGCCATCAACCATGTACCAGGTACCATGTTGAGTACAGAGGTACAGAAAATGAGCACCACAGGACCTTGTCCTCTAGGACCTCGTAGACAACACACTGTCACAACATGGAAAACACCAGGAGAGACAGCTAGACTCATGGCATTGTGGGAACCAGAAAGCAACCAGCACAGGAACATGGAGATGGAGCCAGGAGAGTCAACTGATGAAAAGTTTATTATACGCTCGTCAAAACTTGTCAGTGGACAAATTTACAGCATTTTAACTAGATGTCTAACTTTGAGGCAACTGCTCTGCCAGGAAAGCAAGTCCTCTGAACAGTGAGCTTCTAGATTTTAACAAGGCCAAGTCTTCCGTGGCGCTGCACAGAATGGGAGTCCAGCTTTCCTGTGGAGGTTTTCTTTCTGTTATTTGGCATCGTCAGGCAACTTGCCTTTACTATGTGCTCTTGCGGTCACTAGTGAATCATGATCTGTGTTTCGAATACCAAGGCCCACTGTTAGAAGAGCCTGTGGTGCCTTCGATGCATTTCTTCCACGTCTGCAAGCATAGTTCAGACAAAGCAGTACCGCTGCCTTTGAAATGCCACAGCAAAGCATGTGATTGGCAAGTTCCACTGAACTCAAGAGCCTCTCAGCACACTGAGCACAGCCCAGGCACAGCCAGTGCTTTAGACGGCCTTGGAAGGTGGCACAGAGTCACAGAGACCGCTAGGGTTTCCGTTCAAAGTTTTATTTCATTGGGCTTCACATCTACTTTCTTTCTTTCTTTTTTTTTTTTTTTAATATTTATTTATTATGTTTACAGTGTTCTGCTTGCATGTATTCCTGTAAGCCAGAAGAGGGCACCAAATCTCATTACAGATGGTTGTGAGCCACCATGTGGTTGCCGGGAATTGAACTCAGGGCCTCTGGAAGAACAGCCAGTGCTCTTAACCTCTGAGCCATCTCTCCAGCCCCACATCTATTTTCAAAAGAGGGTCTCTGGTGGACCTTCAAATTGTGTTATTGCTTGCTTAAAAGTCGTGTGTTTGAAATAGTAGAGCATACCCCTTCCCTTCCCCTTGACAAGGGAATGGTTCGAGTCTATTATCTGAAAATTCTTCTCTTCACCCCATTCTCTGAGAGGAGTGAGTGGTCCCTGACAGCAGTTCTTTTGGGCAAAGATCTGTCAACATGTATACCTTGTTGAGTATGAGAAATAGGGTTTCTTGTCTCTTGTGACCCATCTTTAAGTCTGAGTGAAGACAAGTGGGTTAATACTTATATAGTGCCCATGCCAGCTTTGTCCTCCAACCCTGTTGATACTCAAATAAAACCGACTTGACCTTCCTAAGTCCCCAGCCTCAGAAAGATCTTTGCTGGAACTTCAGGGTGTTGCCTGTGTCCTTAGGCTTGTGTCTGTCACCCTGGTTCCAAGTTACTGCCTGGCTGAGCTCCAGCCCAAGCCTGGCCATTGCTCTCCCATCGCGCCAGCTCTGGGTCACGCTGGGTGACTTTTCACTAATTGCTACTCAAAACACCCACCGAGGGGATTGTGCAATGGACTCTACTAACACTGTTGTGCCATGGAGCAGAAAGGAAACCGTGATAAGACACCCAGAAGAAAGAACAAGGGGGAGAAAGGGGTGTGGTTTTGTTTGTTTTCTAGCTAATGGTTTCTGTGTTTATTCTATGGTCACTAGGCTCCATGCGCTTGAGCAGAGCATGAGGCAATGGGAGCCGGAGGCAGAAGACAGCTATTCTTACTGTGGTGGACAAGAGAAAGAGAGGAAGGGGAAGGGGCTAGAAACAAAAGGCCTGCACCAGCAGGGTCCAACCTTTGAAAGTTTTCAGAACCTCTCAAAGCTATGTCTTCAGATGGGAAGCAGATATTCAAAAATACAAGCCTGGGAGGGACATTTCAGATGGAAACCAAAACCATTATTTAGAGATCCCCCCCCCCCCAAAAAAAAAACCCACAAGATTTTGGCTGTGTTTCCCAGGATAATCTCAAACTCTGTGCTCAACTGACCTTCCTACCCCCGCCTCCCTATTAGCTGAGGTCAATGAATGGATGCCACTGCACCAGATTTCCTCTTCAGTAAGCCAATGCTGAGTAGTTAAGTGTTCTACAGTCCTGCTATTAGCAAAACGTGGCCCTTGGACTGTCAATATCAGCATTACTCATGAGCCTGAATAAAGGCAGGCTCTCAACTGCCCTCCCTGGGACCTAACTTATAAAATAAATTCTACAAAGTTCTCAGGTAGTTCTGCATGTGTTACTGTGAGCAATAGCATTTACAATTACTTACTGTTAGTGGTATATGTAAATAGGTAACTAAACAGCCAGGTTTATGGTCTGCAGTAGCCAGGTACGATTTAAGGCTTTTTAATTGTCCAACTGTTCTTTCAACTGTAAGTACTTCTTTTTTTCTTTAGAATTATCTTTATTAAATCATAAATGTATAACAGTTTAACTCCACATACACACTTCAATTTTTAAAGAAAAAACATTACATATTATTACACCATGATCCTGGCTAGTTTCAAAAGTTTGAAGAAAAAAATCATTTAAAAGGTTTTACACACAGCTCATGCACACAATCCTTCCCACACGGTAAGGTAATGTTATCAAATCATTCAGTCTATTCACAGACTGGCTCTCTGCAGCTGCTTTGACGTCTTTGGCTCTAACACTCCCCATTTGGGCATGACTGAGATAAGAGTCCTTTGACACTGTTATTTTGATAACCTGGAGCTGTTCAGTTGCTCTGGGCTCTCATCCTCTCCATTTTATACCCTGAAGGCCATGGCAAGTGGGAGGAAATTGGCATTGACCCCTCCCACCGTAACCCCTACTTCCTCCACTGCCCCCAGGACCACAGCTTCCTGCACAATGTTGCTCCTCCATGTTCCTGCCACCACCCAAGTTTCTGCTCTTCATTACACTGTAGGTAAAAGAGTGCTGATTATAACTTCCAAAGTCATTATATTTTCTAATTTGTCACCTCCTCTTCCACACAGTTCCAGGTTATCACCTCCATTGCCCCACTCCTGGTTGTTATACCCAGGCTTCCACCACCACCACCACCACCACCACCACCACCACCACCACCACCACCACCACCACCACCACGTTCTCCTCTTCCTCCTCCATAATCAGGGGTACCTCCAAAGTGGCCACCTCCAACCCCGCCCCCCATCCTACCCATGGTAGCCATTGCCAAATCCATGTCCACTTCCATATCCATCACCCCTCCCCCAATAAAGTTGTTCTCTGGTCCTGGTCCAAAATTTCCACCACCACCTTGAGATTCCCCCAAACCAAAGTTCTCTCCTCTTCCACTCCTGGCTCTTTGGACATCTACATCTCTTGCCTTTCTAACTTCTGCACTGTGACCATTGACAGTGTGATATTTTTTGTGATAGTTTTTTTTTCTCATGACATCATGGTCCTCAAAAGTAAGAAAGCCAAAGCCTCTTTCTTCCCAGAGTGCCTGTCAGTAATTTTTAAAATATTGTTATTTCAATACTATCGATTTTCCACATTCTTCAAAGAAATCTCTAGTGATGTCCTTAGCATCTTCTCTAACCCCACAAACAGCTTTTTCATAGTCATATGGGCACTAAGCTTTCAAGATTCCTTTCTGGTGATCTTCTGGCTCGGCAGCTCTTCCATCAGTGGAAAGAGGCCTTGCACCCAAGTCAGCATCGGCCTCAGCCGTGGGTGAGAGCATTTCCCAAACCAAATCCTCTTGACCATTTGTTTGCAGAGTCCTTCATAACCGCTGTCTATGTGCTTTTCCCATTGCGTGCACTAGTTTCTCAGACTTGCTTCTGCGATTTCAATGCATAAGCCCCTAACAAAGAGTCTATTCCTTTTCTCCTTTTCTTCTCCGCAGGAACAGTTTCTGAAGTGTCTCCCATCGTGGACTCAGTCTCTTCAGCTGCATTTCCCACAGCCTGGGTGAAAGAAGAACTCTGCTTACTGACTCTGCCCTGTGCGGCCTCCTCCTGAACGCACACAGCTGGAAGCTCGCGCACACAGGGCTCCCTGCCTCTGCTGTCGCCACAGGCTGGCCTGCCAGCTTCCCGATGGGTTCCCTGTCTTCTACCATCCACTTTGCCATAGGAATGTTGGAGTTGCAGATGTGAGCCATGGCACCCAGCCTTTGTAGGTTCCAGAGATTGAGCCCACGCAAGGTTTGCACCTGCTAGGCCATCTCACTGGCCCAGCAGTGATTTTTTTCAGTATAGTGACAACAGGGTTGAATGCTCTGGCCCTTTACCTGCATCAAGGCAGTGGGGTTCACTGGTACATGCCTGTATTCCAAGGTACCCTGGAGATGGATCTCTGGAGCCCAAGCAACACTACAAGACCCGATCTCAAAACCAAATGTAGAATGACTTCAATGCGAGCCATAAACTGCCTTACTTTGCCTCTCCCAGATTCTGTGCTAAGGATTCATGAGTGGAATCCAAACATCTAAGATCAAGCCAGGCGTGGTGGCCTGAGCCTGGAATTCTAGCACTCAGGGGACTGAGGCAGGAAGCTAACAAGTTCAGGGCCAGCCTGGGCTATATAGTGAGTTCCATGCTAGCTTTGAGTTCCATAGTAAGATCAGGTCTCAAAGACTGAGATATATATATATATATATATATATATATATATATAGAGAGAGAGAGAGAGAGAGAGAGAGAGAGAGAGAATATATATATATAGAGAGAGAAAGAGAGAGTATATATATATATATTTAGAGAGAGAGAGAGAGAGAGAAATGAAGGAAGGGAGGAAGGGGGAAAGGAAGGGAGGAAGGGGGAAAGGAAGGGAGTCCTTTCTACATCACACCTGTCTTATCCCTTCCCTAACATCCACCCTCTGCTTACAGACCAAGCTGCCATATTGTCACTGGAACCCGCTTGTTTTCAATTTTTCTTCCTTATTTTTCACTGATTTTCCTGATGTTTACTCATTTAGGCCTATTTTTAACATGTTAGGCTCCACAAATTTCAGTTGCACTTTCTTGGTGCACCACAACCCCCAAATTCAAATTCTTGGGAGTCTCAACTCATCTCGAAGTCCTCTCTTCACTATGATTTTTTTTTCACTTGTCCCCAGGATGTCTGGCTGATGATGTTTTCATCCTTCTAGTGATTAAGGTTGTAGAAAAGTTTCTCAGTAGGCCGAGACGGCATCTGACTGATAAAGGATAATTAGGATGTTTCTTTTCTATGTTCTATTTGCCCGTTACTGAAGCTGATACCATATTGACCTTTAGAGCAGTCATTTCATACCCTAGGTGCCTATTAAAAGCCCTCTGTCCATTACAATCACTTGAATTGCCTTCCTTGCATGAAATGTTGCCAAAGTAGGTATTTCCCAGCATGCTTCTGTGCAAGCATGTTTACTGCCGACCCTCCTTCAATGGCTGGTGGGGGACCGGTCACAAAGCTGGCTTTATTAAACTATGAAATGTCAGCCCTGTACTGAAGCGCTGCGGAACATCTCCTATCCTGGTAAACATGTCTCCTCCTCTACAGAGAGGCTATTTATAACCAGTCTCCTCACAGGACCTGAGGTGACAGCGATTTACCTTCCTAGAAACTAATTTTTGCCTATGACCTCTCTTTTTTACAAGTCAAGTTCCCGCTTCCGTCAATTGCAACTGAACATCCATTTAGCTAATTTTCTTCCCTCGCACCCATTGGGTCCTTGACTTAAAGACAAATGAACAAAACAACCTGGCCAGGTCAAGAAACCCAACCCCCCTCTCCACCAACCAGAGCACGCCCTCTTCCCCTGCATTGCCCACAAGCTGAAGACCAAAGAGGGAGTCTCCACTCCGGAGGGCTCAGCCTGCTCCAGGCCAGCGCGCAGGCTCAACCCGGCTCCTCCAGTGGGATGGCCAAGGGCCATTCTAAAAATTACTGCCGCTAGGGTTTGTCAGGCGGCTGCTGGTGACTCCTCACTGGGTCTTCCTTCTCCCGCCCTCCCTTTCTCTCCACAGATCACCTCCCCAAAGGAGTCTCCCGTTAAACCTTCTTCACTACCAGCCGGGCTCTCACTTCATACCGGGCGAGAGAAGCTGGGACCCGCACTGCCAGCTCGTGCCTTCCGGATCCCAGGGTGTGTATGGCTGTGTGGGTGGGAGACGGTGGGGGTGTCTTAAGTGTTGGCGGCAATAGAGCTACTTTCCTGCGGGGCATCTCCAGCTGGGTGCTACAGGTCATGTCCCCTGATCTGAAGTTCAGAGGCAGAAAACTTTGTCCTGGAATTTGAGAAATGTTGTAACCGAGGAAACGGACTCAGTAACTGATATGTAGAAGTGATACCCTGTAAAAGTAAAATTACATGTGTTTTGTCATAATAGTGTTGTCTCTAAATCGTCTACCTTTTTATTCCACTGTTTTAGAGAGAAAATTCCTAGGGTTTGCTCAGGAGGTTTAGAGTTCCATCTCTAATGTCATTAGCAACCACTTTAACACGTGGTTCAGTTAACACAACCGTTCAGGGAAGATACAATTTTATCAGTTTTAACTGCATTAGTAGTGCAAAACTCAAATGTCCTCTTTGATTCCCCAAAATATAACTTCTCGATAAAACTGAACTCACCCCCACCCCCTGCAAATACCCTACATTTGTTATTTGACCTAAAATAAACCTAGAGTTTTGTTCTAAATGTACATTTATGGTTATCACGGCTCACGTTTCACATTGAAAACTCATTTCGGTGATGAAATGGCGAAGTGGAATCCCCGTTCTGATGGACTTCTCTAAAAATGGACAGCGAGGGCCAAGCTTGTTTCTATTCCGGGAGGCAGAGCTGACGAGACCCAACAGATGCAGCCACTGGAATGCGACAGAGACAGGGGGCAGGCACAGCTGACTCTCACCATTAGCCAGGAGTCCTGTGGGATCCCACTCCGGGGCACGAAAGCGGCAGCGACGCTTCGGCACACGGGCACGCCCAGGGTCTCACACTCGAAGTGACCCCTCTCCTGGAGGCTTTCTCCAGAGGCAGGCTTGAGAACAGGAATGATTTTTCTTTCAAGTCAACGCTTTTGCATGGACTGGCCCAATGACAGGTGAGGGTATGGTTATGTTTCTATTGCTTGGCAACATCAACCCAGCTGTTCTAGACATATTTTGGATTACAGACTTTTTCAGGAACTTTATGGGGGAAAAAAAAAAGAACAAAACCCAAAACTCTGAGCCATTTTACAGAAAAGTAACATGAAGACATCTGTACTGTGGATTTCAGAACAGTCCTCAGGGCTCATGGACCCATCTGGAACCAAACCTGGAGTGCAGCTGCCAGACAGAATACAGGTTACCCTATTAAATGTGAACTTCCTTATAAACTACAAATTCAAACAACTTTTAGTATGTGTGTCTGTAGTACTGCCTGTGATACACACACACACACACACATACACACACATATTACACACACACACACACACACACACACACGTGTGTGTGTGTGTGTGTGTATGTGTGTGTGTATATATATGTATGTGTGTGTGTGTGTGTATATATATATATATATATATATATATTCTTGTTTTATCTGCAATCCTAACTGCACAATTTTGCTTTATTTGTTGACTCTGACAGCTCAGAACTAGTTGAGTAGATCCTATCTATATAAAGAATCTTGTCTCCATTGGCTCATCTGTCTCTGAGAAAGAGTTAATTCTGGGCATTGAAATGCTGTTTGAGTAGAAGTGGCTCCAGTCCTGGCAGAAAATGCCAGCTGTGCAATAACCATGAGGCTTTTGAACTAAGGGGACGGAGCTCCGGTCTGACAAGAGGTTAAATGAAAATCGTCAAGGCTGCGTGCCTCATTCCAGCCTCGCAAACGGTTCCAGCAAGTTGATACGAAACTCGGTTCCAGTTCTGCAATAAGCAAAGGAATGTGAGTGTTCAAGACTCGGCTTGGGAGAAAGAACTAGAAACTCACATCCTAATTCCCTTATGAACATAAAAGACAAAGAAAGAGAAGAAAGGCCTTTTTATTAATATTTGCCAGGCTTGAATGTACATGTCTTTGATCCCAGCACTCGGAAGGAGTGGATCTCTGTGAGTTTGAGGCCAGCCTGATCTCTTGTCTCAAAAATATTTCTTTTTCAGCAAAACCAATACCAGTATTTTTGGACCCTGTGTCTTGAAGGCAGAAAATAGGATTATAGTTAACTTTGTGTTTAGAGTCTCAATGCCCTATAAATAAATCCAAGCACAGCTGTTTTCTAAGTTAAACATATAACCTTGACATCATATTTTTAAGAAAAAAAGTGGGAACTTCATGTTCAATCTGACCCTTACAAAGAATCACCAAATCCACAGAAGCTCATCTGAACTTACATTTTTGGTTGGTCCAACCTGTTGGAGTTTTGTGATCTTACCATAACCTTTAGCAGGAAAAAGAAACCCACAGAATTTATGTGTCTTCAAAAACTTCACTTTGTACTCAAAAACGTTTTTACTTTGATAATTGGGGCTGTGAAGAACTATTTCACAGTCTCCATGTGTACAATTTGATTTTATAAGCCATGGGTCTTCCTCGCTCAATCTCATTTTTTTTCATGTTGGAAAACGTTAGCTTTTCATCTTCTACAGGCTTTAACGGACCTTGGATTAAAGGGAAGCAAAATAGAGAAGAAGAGTATGGTGTGGGTTTGAGTCTTTGCTCCAACATACATTGCATATGACTCGTGTTACTATGGACAGTGTTTTAGCTCTCTGAATTTTGAATTCTCCATTTGTAAAATGAACACAGGACAAGATTTTTATTTTAAGATTTCTGCAGCATTTAAATTTAGAAAATTAAATCATAGGAAGTAGATAACCAGGACTCTAGCATACAGGAAGCCCTGCGTACTGAGTAAATCCTAGGTATATAACACCACTTAGGGAGAGATGGAGGTATCTATTTCCACTTAATGTGTATAGATGCACACTTGGTGATTTATATTTTGTAATTAACAATGTGCTTAAATTTGATAAGTACAAAAGATGATGGAAAATGTGATGATTTGCATAAGACTGCCTAGCTGCTAATCAGGTATAGAATACACCATCGTTGTGGAAACTGCTTAGGAGACGAGAGCCATGGTGGGCAGTGAGAAAAGGCTGGAGAATAGTGCCTGTTACCATTCTCCCCAGTTCCAGTGAGAGATTTTCTTAGAGGGATGGAGCAAGGAGAAGAGTCAGCGGCACCCACTGTCAGGATTATTATCAATTGTCACTATATCTGGGTTCCCTCCAAGGGATGAAGGTAGAGCTTTGGTAGGCTCCAGTAGGCCGGGGAGTCTCCTTTAACCCCCTACATCCAGTCCGGCCTCTCCTTTGACCCGAGAAGGAAGAGGCAGAAAGGACTGGCAGTGCCTTCAAATGTGCTCATCCTGTTTCACAAGCTCAGCTGCTGTGGATGACCCGCTCTTTCCAGCATGCCCTACTACGGTAGGAACCTTGTGAAAAGTGCAAGCCATGAATAGTTCCACGATCGATCTGGAAAATTCTTCTTCTCTTTGAGCATAAAGGTGTCAACTCATCAGAGCCCCCATGGGTGAGAACAACCCAAGCATGTGATTCAGGAAAACAGGGAAAGAGTCTTGAATATCCTCTCCAGGGAAACTTGGTAAGATCACAGAGCTCTCTCTTTAGCACTCTGTGGTCTGAACAGAGCCTCAGTGAATGGGAAACATGGTGATTACCTGGCCTCCAAGTCTAGGCCCTCAGAGTGGTTGGCCACAAAGCATGAGCTTGGCTGATCGGGGGGAAGCTGTAAAGACCTGTTAAACCCTCAGCAATCTTTCAGCTCATGTATAAGCTGAATCAAAAAGAATAGAATTCTTTCAGAATTGATTCCTCAGTGTGCAGGAATATTCTAGATTATTGAAGGCAAATGAGTAAATTAAAATGAGCTAAGTTGTTCGACTTTCCATATATATATATATATATATATATATATATACATATATATTCCTATGTTGCCTATTTATAACTGCTTCTTTTAAAAAAATTTATCAGTTCTTTGGAAATTTCATACCATGCATTTTGATCACATTCATAGCCCCTTCCCCGCCAGCCAACTCCTCCCAGATCCATTCTTCCTCTCCTACGCACCTAACATTTTTAAAATAACAATTTAAGAATTGTGTCTGACTTAAACAAACTTTATTCAAGTATAAATCAACATTTTAAAAGGGTTAAATTTCCAGACAAGATAATAACAATAGCATGACCATAAAAGAGTTTAACAGGTTTTAAATGTCTAAAATAACAATAGCATTTGATTCCTTGATTTATATGTTTTTGATCTTATTCATTTCACGATGTCCTTATTCTGGACTTCATAGTTTTCTGTTTAAAGGTTTGAATTATGAGTGTCATGTTGAAGAAGTCGGAGTTTATCCCTTAAATAGCCTGCTGGTAAATAATATCTATATTAATAGTTATACATGTTATGCATGTACAACATTCACTTGGAAAATAGTCTTTAATGGAACTAGTAATGTTTCAAGTACTTTTTACACCTTTGAGCACATAAGAAATACACAAGGCACTATTTATTCAGTATATAACATAGCATAATTAGCCATAGTATGTATACGGCATGTTGTCTTTATCTCAAAGACAATAATTTTGAATTATACCTAGGTTTTATTGGCGATATTACCAATTTCAAGACAAATGCTTTGAGAAAGTTTCAATTTCATTTTAGCAAGCAGTTCTCAAGATAGTAACTCTTAGGTCATAATACAAATCAGTAAACACATAGAGTCTAGATGGCTTTATGAAACTCAAGAAACTAATATCCCTGGTGCTCAGTGTGATCCAGAAGCGATTAAGCTGTGTTGTCCTTAGAGGTGCCAGCTGGCTCTTGAGTCATCACATTCTTGCCTTTTCTTTTCCTTCTTTTTTAATCCTTCTTTTTTGAAAATTTCATCATGAAATTCTTATCACATCTACCTCACTCCCACATTTCCCTCTCCTCCCTGAAACTCCCTCTGTGCCCCCATCCTGAATTCATCATGATCTCTTCTTTAATCATTATATATGTGTGTATATATGTATACATTATATATATATATATATGCATATACAACCTACTGAGTCTGTTTAACAGTGATCATGTGTACATGTGTCCAGAGATGACTGCTTGGGATTAGACAACCTACATGGGAAGTTTGTCCCTGAAGGCAATCCTCAGTAGCTTTTGACTACCTGTTGCTCTTCATCTAGGGGCTGGACCATGTGGGATTTCCATTGCCTGCATTGGCATGTCAACTAGTAGTGTCATTATACTAGTCTTGCTCAGGGAGCCATGTTGAGAGTTCATGGATGCTTTTTCTCCATCTTGTCTAGGGGACATCGTCTATTAATAGGCATCCTGGGCCTCTGTTTGTTACAACCTTTCTGCCCCCTCTTCCAAGATTTTCCAAGAGCCTTAGGCATAGGAGTCATGTTGCAGACATATTGGTCAGAGTTGGGCAGGCCACACTCACTTATTCTCTGCATTTTGGCAATTGTGAATCTCTATAATAGCTTCCAGCTTCTGGAAAAAGAAGCTTCTTTGATGAGGGGTGAGAATTACGCTTATCTGTGAGTATTAGGATGGGCGTTCAGAAAATAGAAATACATTGGTTTAGAAACTTGGGAGTAGTAGGGTCTCCTCTTGTGTATGACCTCTCATGCAAAGGGTAGTTGACTAGGTATATAGTACCAGGCATGAATTCCCTCCTATTGAGTGGGTCATAAGTCCACTTAGATAGCTGTTGGTCACTCCCACGATAAAAGCGCCACTATTTCACCATTTGGAGTATCTTGCTGGTCTAAGTCATTGTTGGTGGCCCAAAGGCTTTATAGCTGGGTAGGGCTATTGAATCTTGGCAACTTGTGTAGCACTTTCTGGTACTATGAAAGCCAGTCTTCAAGATGAGGCTTACAGGTCAGTTCTAGGTCCATCCTTCCAGGTCTTGTGTCCAAAGTGCATGGAGTCTTCAACAATAGACCTTTACCTTCAAATTCTGGAAGACATCCAAGAGCAACAGCAATAGCTTATATTGTTTGGGATTCTATTGGATTCTGCTGATCAATAACTGTAGAGGAAGGTTCTCATGTTTGGTACTGGAATTTTTGTTAGGTCATCCATGGCTCTTTGGGGGGTGCATTAACAACCCAAGCCATGTAACTTCTTTAAAATATGTATCTATATGTAATTTCAGGTAAACATGAAGTAGTATGATTCCCTGTATCTTTTCAAACTTCTGTAGTGTGATTTATTCCCCTCCTCTCCCTCTGTATTGCCCTCTTTCCCCAGACCTCTGTGGGGCGTTTACCCACCACCCCCACAGCTTCCCAGAGTTTTCTTGAGTGCGAGCAGCAGGAAATATTAGATAGAAGGATTTATAGCGGAGAATCTTGTGGAGATAAACAGATAGAAAATAAAGGATAGCCTCGAGAGGGCCTGGAACCTATTCCAACGGGCCCCGACTGTCTCTGGTCCAGGGTTTTTATAGAGACGCCAAGGGGTGGAGCAAAAGACCTCCTCCCCCAGCACAGCCAAGTGCAGACCATCTCAGACACCTGCACTCAGGCCCGTGGTCCTGATCATCCTCTATTCGGACCTGCTGGGTAAAGCCACGAGGAACCCCGGAACGGGCTCCCACAGGTCCCCCCTTCTTAATATATAAAAAAATAACTATTAATGGCTTACAGCAATCTCCATAGCTGTTACACCTCCCAGTATGGGAGTCGAGGATGATATAGATGGCATTTCTCTTTTGAATTAGGTCCAAGGTGACCACAGCAGTCTTAGCTGCCTCAAGCCCTTTCTAAACCAAAACTCTTAAGGCAACTACAAACTTAAAGAATCCCTTAGCTTCATCATTACCATTAACAGGTTAACATAAATATTGCTATACATAGTCACAATTCTCTCAATCTTACAACTCAAAACAAACTCTTAACAGAACCATTAGAATTAGCATATATGGTGCTATATATAGTTAACAATTTTCTCCGTCTTACAACCTTAACTCAATCATTTGAATTTTCTTGTTAACATAGGAAAAACTTCGATGTATTTACATCAAACTTAAATATTTTCTTAACTCCACAAAACCAGGGTGCATTAATATCAATAGGTTTCTGCGAACATAATTCAATCTCATAACTCCTCCTTTTCTTTATAATTTTTTAAACAAAGTCTCAAACCTAGTTAGAGGAACCCAAACTTATCTGTTTGAACCGTTCCATTTGTAACATAAAACCAGTTCCACAAGTAATTTCATTTTTACATAAACAGTTTCACAAAACAACTCATAAATCACCAGTTAATAAAGCATATACGCATACACAAAATTGCATCTTGATTCTAAGTAGAAATACATTTCTTCATTTAAACAGTTTCATTTTTAACCCAATTCCAGAAAACCGTTCCTAGGTCATTACTATAAGTAAGCTCAAAATTGTCCCATTGCAATGAAATCTCTATTGTTCATTTCATTTAAGTACCAAAATTCAAATGATAAATATTGGTACTAGCCTTCCAAATTTGAAGAAATCCATAACCAAAATGTTTTTGTAATTTTATCTCATTTTAAGTTCAAAAAGTTCAAACAAGAAATAAATTCTGGTATCAGGCTTTCACTTCCAAATATGAAGAGACGTTTTTCAACCAAAACTTTTTGCAGTTAATTTTTGTTCAAACAAGCGTCTCTGCAACTTTTGTTCTCAAAGACAGACCTTTTTAGTATAGTAATATTTTAAACCGCACCATTTTTGCTGTTAGCTCAGGTTTTTCTGTGCTGCGTTGATATTCCATGGATCTCAGCCGCGGATGCCTTGTGCTGGTTCCGGCGTCTGCCATTCTTAGCTTCTTAGCGGCTTCTGGAGCTTTTGAAACCATTCAGACTGCCTACTTTGCAGTCTACTAGGACACTATCTCCTATGTCTCAGGTGTTTTCACCATTTACATTAATAGACTCACACTTAACATTTACATACACTTTTTCGCAAACTCACATATAACATTTTTTTGCCTTGCAAAGCATTTAGACTCATATTCAACATTTACACGTTTTTACAAACTCACATAACATATTAACATCTACTTATTTATACTTTAAGGAAACTATAGAACTACTATAGCAAATATATTTCTTATTAATTCTTATATACTTATATTTTACAACTAGCATCTTACAAGCTTATTACTACATGTCTTAAGACTACCTTAGATATTTCTTACAAGCTTATATTCTTAAAGGAACTCTATAGATCTATTTTACAAACTTATATAGGCTACCATTAGTATATATCTAACTTAGCAAACACCTAAAGATTTCTTAACACAGATCTAACAAGACAGAATTTCTACAAACTCACATATCTTATTTTCATTTATCTACTTCTTACTCTTAATTATTATCACCATCTCTATCAGAAAGATTCTCTTAACTAGACAGGAAGTGTGTACATCATTTCTAAAGTTTACAGTTTATAGTCAGCTTTGTTATAAAGCACTGGGATTTAGTGAGTGTTGTCATTATAGAGTTGTGATACTTGTTGCTAGGGGATTGTAACATTCTCGGGACGAAACCACACTCCAAAGTTGCCAGATCTCTCAGCCGTTCCGGACCGGCAGAGATGCACTGTCAGCGGTAGACAGTTTTTAACTAGAGGCTGTCCCTTCACCCAAATTCATAATAGCTCCCCTAAGTACTTCAATTCAGACAAACGTTTCTATTACAGCAGCACTTTTGGTTTGCTCTACCAAAAAACTTCACTTCACACTGAGGGTGAAATTACCATATTTAGCTGCTGTAAAGCTCTTCGCCAAAAACTGTACAGTTATTAGGTGGTATTTTAAGGATTTTAAAGTGACTCGTTTGCTCTTATAGGTAGCTTTTTTGTCATCCAATTACCGTAAAAACTTTGCACAGCTATTAGGGTAAATAAGGCATTTTACCAACGGAGCCCCAAACCGCGAAGCGCCTAGTTGCGTATCCTTTCAATCTTTCATTGGAACTGATACTTAAACTTAGACAACTTTCCTTCTTTTTAAAAGCTGTATTTTAATTTTAGAGCTGACAAAAGTGTTTCAGGGCAATGTCGCCATCTTTAGTGGAAAAACTACCTTTCCCAGAATGTATTTTTCTTATATCAGTCCATAATAATATCAGTCCCATATCAGTCCCTTATATCAGTCCCTTATATCATTTCCCATATTTCTTATCGGGTTTGAGAGTCAACTGGTTCTCTTTTACCAGACTTGCTTACAAATTCTTGCCCGGGAGGTTTGAACAAAGTTTTTTGCTTTTGCAATGGGAGATTTGAACAAGCATTTTACATTTTCAGCTATGGCACATTGGGAGGTTTCTATTCTCCTCAGCTGGCTTTAACAGGTGTCTCTCCTTCATCAGACACTGGCCCCCGAATCAGAACCGCACCTGCCTCGTTAGCACGCATTGAGGCTGGCATTTCTGATAGCAACTTTCCTCGGGGCTTGTGTTTGTTTTAGCCAGTCAGTGAAAAACAAGATCATTTACAACAGCTTTTCCATAGCTCCTTCAGAGATTTTCTCCCACTGATTTATCTCATTTTGCTTGTTGCTTCCCCCCCCAGTTGCAGAGCTTCAGGTATCTGTCTGCGGCTCTGTACTTCTGCTAGCTGCCTTTGGAGGTAGGGGCTTCTTTTTCTCCCCCCGAATCTGCCTCAAATTCTAGCAGCTTTTTCAGGTCACATTTTCTGGGGAGGATTATGTCCCTTCTCTGTTTCTTCAGAGTCTTTCTCCCAGACAGTTCCCAGTTTGGTCTCAGTTTATCCCCTCTACCCCAGAAACAGTTTCCGACACTAGAGCGGTGGCTTTCCCTGCTCCTGAAGGTAGGGGCTTTTTGTCCGTTTGTTTTCGGGGTCTGTGTTGTTTGCGTACAGACTGAAAAATTTAACAAGGGAGGTTTTTGCCATTTCTAAACTCCCATTAGGACAGGTGTTTTGCCTCATCAGGCCTTCACCTGGCCCAGTCCCCCAATGGGTTGTGTTTGCTTGTCTGGGTGCTCAGGACAGAGCTTATGCCAAAGGCAGTCACCCCTTAGGGCTACACTCCCTCATCTCATCGGGAGTCAGTTGAAACAAAGCTTTTCTCAAAGAGGTGCTTTCTCTGACAGAAAAGCTTTACTCCTGGATAGTTCTGTTCTGCCCTGGCTGGGCTCTTTCCCCAGACAGCGTTCTGACTCGGCAGCATGACTGCTTCAGACACAGTTCAGCTTTACTGTTTTCCCAGAAAGGTCCTTTCTCTGATAGGAAAGCTTTTTCTCAGATTTCTTTTTGTAGTTGTGGACCTTTCAACCCGGGACTTGTAGGAAAGTGGACAACTGTGCCGTTCCCACCGGCTTTAGCTTTGTTTGTTCATTAGCAATCTTCCCCTGGGTCCTGCACCTTCCTGCCTCAGCTCTGTGCTCCAGGAAGTTTACAACGCAGGAACCCTACTATCCCCGAAATGCACTCCAACTCAGAGACGCTGGCCAGTCGCCTCTGGGTTTTTGCTCAGAAGCGAGGATACAATGCTAACAGTTTCAGGGAATCTTTGCATAGGACGATTAGGAGCACCTTTTCATTCTGAAATGCTCACTCAGAAACAAAACCCTTGATGCTTCAGCTCGGCTGTAACTGTGAAGCTTGGCTTTTTTGCTTTTCTCAGGCAAAGTTTCCTGCCCTTTTGGGCTCTCTGTAGCTCTTCACCCACACTCTCCTAAGCGTTTCCTTCAGGGTACTCTGACCACTGTCTTTTACCAGCTTGAAGAGACAGAGCTTACAAGGGGTTTTTAGAAACTTGTTCCTGCCTCCTGCATTGCAGGGAGGATTTTTTAATCTTGAGAACTTAGAGGGGTTTTGCTGTCTTAAGTTTGTTGTTTTCCCTTAGAGCTAATCACAGGTGGTCCCCATACTATCTTCAGGTGATTCTAATTTTTGTCCTTCTGAGAGAGTTAAAGGCTTTAGTTTCTAAGTTTCTTAAGAGAGAAAGATTAAGGCTTTTTAGAGAGATTTTCCCCCCAAGTTTTCCAAGAAAAGCTTTATAGTTTAAGAGAAAGGTGTTTTTTCCCCAGGAGAAAGACCAACTTTTCCCAAAACTTCCCAACTTTAAACTTTGACTTCTTACACCCCCATTTTTGCCTCAGGGAGAAATTACTTTCTCCTGCCGCTTGGATTTGGCATTTCAGCTGTCCCCAGGTCAAAAGCTTCCATAGGAAACTTTTTCTTCCCCATAAGCTCAAAGAAGAGCTTTTTTTACTACCCGAAAAGCCCAAAGAAAGATTTTTTCCCCAGTTTGCTTTCAAAGCCCCCAAAGTTAGAAAATTGAGTTTTTCTGTCTAGTTGCCTTACTTATTTTTTCCTACACAATCTTATACTTCTAAGTTTTTCCTAAACTATATTACTACCCTATATCTTATACTTATCACAGATAGAAATTGAGAAAGGGATAGAAGATAGAAAATTTTGACAGAAGAGAATTTCGCTGCAGCATCGGACATCCTTCCAGTCCGCTTTCCTTTTCTCTCGAGGATAAAACCCCTGCCTCACCAAAAATATATATATATAAAAATATATATATTCCATAACACCGGCATGCCTTTCCACTGGCAGGGCTAACTCAGCACTTTCACCAAAAACTCTGTAATAAAACTATTATTTTCCTTTATCTTTAGTCCCTATTAATTTGTCTTAAGTCCCTGTTCATTTGTCTTTAGTCCCCCCTTTTTTTGTCCCTTTTTTCTTTAGTCCCTTTTTTCCCCCTTTCTTTAGTCCCTTTTTTTCCCCTTTCTTTAGTCCCTTTTTTTCCCCTTTCTTTAGTCCCTTTTTTTCCCCTTTCTTTAGTCCCTTTTTTTCTTTAGTCCCTGTTCAGGCGCCATTCTGTGGGGCGTTTACCCACCACCCCCACAGCTTCCCAGAGTTTTCTTGAGTGCGAGCAGCAGGAAATATTAGATAGAAGGATTTATAGCGGAGAATCTTGTGGAGATAAACAGATAGAAAATAAAGGATAGCCTCGAGAGGGCCTGGAACCTATTCCAACGGGCCCCGACTGTCTCTGGTCCAGGGTTTTTATAGAGACGCCAAGGGGTGGAGCAAAAGACCTCCTCCCCCAGCACAGCCAAGTGCAGACCATCTCAGACACCTGCACTCAGGCCCGTGGTCCTGATCATCCTCTATTCGGACCTGCTGGGTAAAGCCACGAGGAACCCCGGAACGGGCTCCCACACAGACCTAGTTAAAGCCTGCCCCCATTTTTCCATTCCTCCCTGGATCTCACTATTCCCCACTCTAGAGTTGCCCCTTGGTCCCTTCTCACATATCTGCTTTCTGTAGTTACTCTAAATTCCATGTTCACATCTAAAGATCCGGGCCTTAAAATGACAGATGAGAGAAACTGCAAGCTTCAAGTTTCTCAGTCTGTTTACCTCACTAAGAATATTTACTAGTTTCATCCATTTAATTGCAAAGCTCATGGTCTCATTTTTTTCTTTAAAATCGAGTAATATTCCATTGTGCATGTATCACAATTTTATTATCCGTTCATCAGCTGAAGACCATTTAGGTTGTTTCCATTTCCTAGCTACTGTGACTAGACATCACTGAAAGCCATTGAGCAAGCATCAATACTGAGTCCTTTGAGCATATGCTAAGGAGTGGGATCTTAGTTGCTTTTTTATTGCCATGATAAAATATCATCACCAAGGCAACTAATAAAAGAAAGCATTTAATTTTTTTGGGGGGGGGAAGGGGGCTCATGGTTCCAGAGGGTTAGAGTCCATGACCATCATGCTGGGGAGCATGGCAGCAGGCAGACAGGTGTGGTGCTAGAGCAGCAGCTGAGATCTTACATGTTGAAACAACAACCATAAGGCAGAGAGAGAGAGAGAGAGAGAGAGAGAGAGAGAGAGGGAGGGAGGGAGGGAGGGAGGGAGGGAGAGAGAGAGAGAGAGAGACAGAGACAGAGAGAGAGAGAGAGACAGAGACAGAGACAGAGACAGAGACAGAGAGAGAGACAGAGAGAGAGACAGAGAGAGAGAGAGAGAGAGAGAGCTGGGAATGGCATGGACATTTGAAACTTAAAACCCACCCCCAGCAGCACATCTTCTCCAACAAGGCCATACCTCCTAAACCTTCTCAAATAGTTCTACCAACTGGGGACCAAGCATTACAATATATGAGCTCATGAGGGCCATTGATTCAGAGCACCACAAGTGGGAGGTTTAGTTTTAGGTTTTTGAGCATTCACCACAAGGATTTCCTGAGTGGCTATGCCAGTTTGCAGCCCACCAACAGTGAATGATTGTTTCTCCTTTTCCTCCTCCTCACCAGAATTTATCAGTTGTTTCCTTGAGCTTATCCGTTCTGACTGGGGTAAGAGAAGATCTTAAAGTTATTTTAATTTGTATTTCCCTAAGTGCTGAAGATGATAAACACTTTCTGAGATATCTCTTAGTAATTTTTATTTATTCTTTTGAGGACTCTGTTCAGATCCATAGCTCCTTTTTAATTGGTCTTTTGTTTCCTTGACACTGTTTTCTGAGTTTTTTATGTATTCTGAATGTTAATCCTGTCAGATGTGGGATTCTCCCCCTCTGTGGGCTTCCTTTTTATTCGGTTGATTGTTTTCTTTGTCATACAAAATGTTTTCATTTTATGAAGTCCCATTTGTCAGATATTGACCTTAATTCCTGTGCAAATGGAGTCCAGTACAGAAAGTCCTTTCTTGTACGTCTATCTTGTAGGACACTGCCCATGTTTGTTTGTTTGATTCTAGCAATTTCAGTATTTCAGGTTTCACATTTGATCTATTGGAAGTTAAATTATTATGAAGGGATATAGATGCAGGTCCAATTTTATTCCCCTACATGTGGACGTTCAGTTTTCCCAGCACCATTTGTTGAGAATGTTTCTCTTCTCTGGTTGTGAGGTTTTGGCCTCTTTGCCAAATATTGGATGTCTCTAGTTATGTGCATTCACATTTGATTTTCTATTTTGTTCCATTGTTCTCATGTCTGTCTTCGTGCCAGTACCAGACTGATTTTATTACAATATCTCTGTAGAATACATTGAAATTTGGAGTAGTAATCCTTGGGGGGGGGGAGAGGCTGTTCTTTTTGCTTAGGATTGCTTTGGCTATCCTGGGTCTTTTGTGATTCCATATGACTTTTAGGAGGTTTTTTAAAAAATTTTATGTGAAGAACTATGTAGGTATTTTGATTGAGATTGCATTGAATCTATAAATTGTTTTTGGTAGAGTGGTCATTTTCACAATATTCTATCAATCTTTGACAATGAGATGTCTTCCATTTTCTAGTGTGTTTCTCAATTGCTTTCTTTAGAGATTTAAATTTTTCATTGTACAGGTCAATCACCTCTTTGGTTAGGTTTATTCCTAGATATTTTATTTTCTCTGAGGCTATTGTCAATGGGAGCATGTCCATAATCTCTTTCATAGCATATTTGGTTTTGGTATACAGAAAGGCTGCTGGCTTTTGTAAGTATATTTTGTATTCTGCCACTTTGCTGAATTGTTGATTATTTCTAGAAGATTTTTGGTGGAATTTTTTTGTATTTCTTATATATATGTATAATATATCATCTATGAATATGGATGATTTCACTTCTCCTTCTCCTCTTCGTGTCCCCTTCTTGTCCTTCTGTTGCCTAGCTAGTGTTCTGGCACTATATTGAAGAAGAGTGAGGGATAGTGGACAGCCCTGTCTCACCCTAATTTTGATTGAATTACTTCAAGCTTTTCTCCACTTAGGATGACGTTGGCTGTAGGTTTGTCATATGTCTTTACTATGTTGAAGTATGTCCTCTTCAGTCCTACTTCTCTAGGCCTTTATTAATTATTATGAAGGCATGTTGGATTTTGTCAAAGGCTTTTTCTGCATCTATTGATATGATCATGTGAATTTTTCTTTAAAACTGTTTATATGATTTATTACATTTACAGACTTATCCCCTCTCACTGCTACTGAACACTCTCCCAAGCAATTCCTCTCTGTCTCTCTCTGTCTGTCTCTCTCTCTGTCTGTCTCTCTCTATCTGCATCAATCCACTGAATCACTAATTAGGGTTGCTTGTATGAGCCTGGGCAGGGAATTATTTACTGGAGCATGAGTTGCTACCCAGTGGCTGCACTCCTTGAGAAAATGACTTGTCTTCCCCACACACACACACCGCAGCCACTAACTGCCAAGCCCCTCCTCCACCCATGATGGAATAGTGACAGCCTCATTTTCTACAGTCGTGTAAAGACATCCAGGGCTTCTGTGATTTCACGGGTGTCGTGACCAAGTCATGTCCACATGTCTATTTACAACATCCTTCCTCATTCTTTAGCCAATATTTTGTCTGCCCCCTCTTCTGGAGTGTCTCCTGAACCTTGGAGGTGGGGGAAATATAGATGTCCCATAGAGGTCTGAACCCTTTACAGTTCACACAATTCTCAGCACTTGAACCAACTAGGTTCTTTGCATCAACTGCATAAAGGGTCTCTGACCAGGGCTGAGAGCAGCACTGGCCTTTGGCTAGCTATAAACATATCTATTTAGAAAACACCTTTACAATGTATCCATGTACCAAGGCATCGGTAGTAGATCCCTGCCTAAGCTTATGACTTACTTTATCATTGACTTTTTAAATATATATGTGTGTGTGTGTGTGTGTGTGTGTGTGTGTGTGTGTGTGTGTGTGTAATTTTTATGTGCATCTGTGTTTTTGCCATGGGTGTCAGGGTCCCCTGAAACTGGAGTTAAAGACAGGTATGAGCTGCCATGTGGGTGCTGGGAATTGAACTCAGGTCCTATGGAAGAAGAGTCAGCACTCTCAACGCCTGAGCCATCTCTCCAGCCCTATCATCAACTTCTAAGCAGGTCACACATCAGGAACAAATTCCCTCTAGCAAAGGAGAGCTGACCTCCAAGCAGAAGGCAGTGAGCTACCCCTGAAGGAGCTATGGCCCTGCTGCACCACTGTGCACAGCTTGCCGGGCAGCACAGTAAATTACAGCACGCCGGGTGAGAGTATCGCCGACTCTTCTGCCCGTGTTAGCCTGTTTAACAGCTTTCCGAACTGTGAAAGCTAGCCAGCAGAGAGGAAGCTTCCAGTTCAGCTCAGCTCCAGCTTAATTTCTCTGCGTTCCCCCTGACCAGCAACTTTTAAGGATTTATAGCAAATTTAGAATTGGAGATTTTAGTTAAATAAGCCACAGCTTTTAGAAACAGCATTAGCCAATGCTAACTCTCTTTAGGCCCTTTTTAAAAATTTATTTTTAATTAGCCTACATTGCACCTAAGTTTTGGTTAATTCTTCCCCAGCCTCCTCCTCTCTCCCATCTCCCTACCCTTGTCCCTTCTTAACCCTTTGTAGCCCCAGTATGACAGATACACCAGGCTGCTTCAGTCCCAACCCAAGTGCTGACACTGGCCGGATGCTCCGGCATCATCCATTCCCAGGGTTAGTTGACCCAGCAGGTGAGAGTGTTCTTTTCTTCCTGTGGTCAACAGAGGCTGAAAGAGGTCCAAAGGTCACACTATGGATAAGTAGCAGAATTGGTACTGGTACTGTGTTTTCGTGTCATTCAGTATGAAATGCGATCTAATTTCCCTTGTAATATCTTCTTTCAGTCATAAATTATTTAGAAGTACATTGTTTAATTTCCAAAGTTTGAAATCCAGGTTTTCTCGGATAACCTGCAAGTATTTCTAACTTCATTCCATTGTTATCAAACAGTGTATTCTACATAGAAACCCTGTGACTTCAATGCTTTTCCGTTGGCTGAGGCATTTCTGGTGACTCTGTGAATGTGCCATGTACACATTAGTAGAATTTGTATCTTACAGTTGCATGTAATGTTCTATTAAGTCAGTGATTACTAATGTTCAGATTTTGTTAACTGAACTTTTTTTTCTAGTTCCATCAATTGTTGAGTTAACTTTTTCATATATAATTGTGAATTGTTTATTTCTGTCTATAATCCTGTCATTTGTTAGTTCATGTATTTTGAAGCTCAATAATTATGAGCATATACATTTATAATTGTTACATCTTCGTATTGAGTTTATATTTATATCATTATGAAGTTCTATCATTAATAAAAAAAATTTCTTTAAGTCTATTTTACCTGACACTAAAAAAGCTACTAGGACTTTCTTATGTTAATTATTGCCTCAGTAAATATTTTTATAAGCACTCATTTTCTACTTATCTGCGTCTATACAGTGAGTCTCTTATAGACAGCATATTGATTCTGCTTTTGTTTATCTGTTCTGACAACCTATGCATTTTAATGCTTTGCCATTAATACTGAGTGTCATCACTAATACATTTGTTTAACATTAAATTGTTGTTTGTCCCCTCCAACTTTCTTGTCTTCTTTTGAATTCCCAGCTATATTCAGAATATCTTAAATAGTTGCTCTAGAGCTGTGTTGTCCAACACAAATACTCATCAGCCACTTGGGGCTACTAAATGCTTAAAATGTGACTAACTCAAAGCAAGACATACTAAATTCTAAGTGTACTCAAGATTTTGAAAATTTAGTATGAAAACATACAATAGCATATCAATAATTTCATAAAATTATATGTGACATGATAATATTTTGTATTTGCATTAATTTAGCATTAATTTCAACTGTTCATTTTTATCTTTCTAATACAGCTGCTCAGGCTTTTAGATAGCATATATGACTCATATTTCTATAGGACAGCATTGCTCTAGACTACTGGTTCTCCACTTGGAGATTCAAGATCCTGTTGAGTTTCCCTTTTCGGAATCTTTTACAGAATTTCCCCTCAGGTTCTAGTGAATGTAGTTCCCACAATCTCTGCTGCCCAGCTGCTCTTCAAATCAGAAATACTTCCTGTTGGAACTGCAGCTGTCTTGTGCAGGGCCAGCTCTAGCCTGCTCTTGGGCTAAAAGCCATCAAAACGCTCTTTGCAACTGCCAACTCCCTGCAAAATTGTCCTCACTTTTTGCTCTATGATGTCTTCAGTATCTTCTCCTGCTCCCCCCACTTCCACTCTTACCTCTAGCTTACAGTTATAATGTTGTAAGCTAATTAGAAACTTATTAAGGAAAAGGGAATTCCTCATTTAAAGAAGACATGGAGACTAACGGGTAAAGAAAACACTTAAAACTATAAATTAGACATAATTGATTCTGAAGTTCATTGGTCATATTTACTCAGAATCTTCTGCCAACCTTTTCCCCAGAGCCTCGGCATATCAGAATGTTAAAAACTGGAGATCTGACTATAAATATTTTATATGCGTTAAGCAAACAAAATTGTGAACACCAGCCAGCTGCTGCCCCAAGCCCGTCTGAATCCTTCTTACCCTTTCAGCTGTCTCTCAGCATGCCCTGAACCTCATCATAATCCAGAACTGAAGACTTATACAGGGGACCTCAGAAAGCTTCAACACTGTGGTCTGGGTCCTTTCTGGTTAGTAGGGGTCCTGTTTTATCAGTTGTGTTTTTAAATATCACCTCTACACCTACATGCCACTAACAAAGTAACCGTCTAATAATAAATAAACAGAACTGTCTTAGTTAGGGTTACTACTGCTGTGATGAAACACTGTGACCACACCAACTAGGGGAGGAAAGGGTTCTTTCAGCTTATACTTCCATATCACAAGTAATCATCAAAGGAAGTCAGGATAGGAACCCAAGCAGGACAAGGACCTGAAGGCAGCAATAGATGCAGAGACCATGGAGGGGTGCTGCTTACTGGCTTGCTCCTCATAGCTTACTCAGCCTGCTTTCTTATAGAACCCAGGACTATCAGCCCAGGGATAGCCCCACCCACAACAGGATGGGCCTCCCCCATCAATCACTAATTAAGAAAATGCCCTGCAAGTTTGTCTACAACCTGATATTATAGAGGTATTTTCTCAATTGAGGTTCCCTTCTCTCTGATGACTTTAGCATGTATCAACTTGACATAAAACCAACCAGCACAAGAATATTTAGCTTTTTAGTCTGAAGCACACAGATCACTCTTCCAAGCTCGGGCTTTCCTCGAAAGCCCATTATGTGCATGAATAAAACATTGGCTATCTATTCCAAGGACCCAGACAAGGCCTGCCTTTCCTCTGATATAAACGTAGCTTCTTGCTTTTGGCTTTACATTTGCCACATCTTGCCAGCACAAATCACATGTTTACTGCTCTGTTATTTCCAGAAAACTGCTGAATAATGGATATCATATAACTTCTTGTTGAGCAAAGTGTTTTTAAAATTTCCTCAAACAAACTCAACAAGGGGACACTCAGCACATAAGTGCAATTTTGGAAAGTAACTGCAAAACCCATTGAGAAAGGACATATGGCCTTTAAAGAAATGTGAATATGAATATGAGGATTTGAGCAAAGCGAGAAAAAGCAGCCCCACATTGAGCAGATGCTACTGATTCCCGCTATGTCCTAGTGGGCAGGCACAGGAACCCATGCTGTGCTGGGGGCAGGGTCACGAGGACACGCATCCTTTCTTTTAAATCCTCTGGCAAACCCTGTATACTACATAAGGTTCACTAAATTCTAGCTACCTGTGTTGCTTCAAGTATTGTAAACATGATATGGTAAATGTTGCTAAAAGGCTCTTCTTATTGTGATATTTTGTAATTTTACATAGATTCCTAAATTTTAATATTGATGTTGAGGAAAACCTTCAAGGTAGTCATAGTTCACTTTCTGGTTAAGCCTTTCAAATGTTTCCATTCCAAAATTACTGTGCATTTGAACCAGAGAACTGCTCATTGCTGCTGGGTCATAATTGCTTGGCAATACACCCTCTGGGAGATTTCATTCGAAAACACACACCTTTCTAGAATCATTTTCAGTGTTTGGGGCTTGAAATAATGTCACTGAGATGTGCATCTCTCTTAATATCTTTAAAACACATTTTGTTTAAATAAGAACGAACCTACTTTATGCAATTATATGTTTCTAGCGTAACAGTTCGAAGTCCCAAGCACAACTGCAATCGACATCTCCTCCTCTTTCAGGGAGCTCTTGACTGCGACAGCGGTGTGGCTAACATGGCACCCAAAAAGAAGGCTATCAAAAAGAACAAAGCGGAGATCAATGAGATGACTATCATCGTAGAAGACAGCCCCCTAAGCAAGTTGAATGCTCTAAATGGGCTCCTAGAGGGAGGCAACAGCCTTAGCTGTGTTTCTTCTGAACTAACAGACACTTCCTACGGCCCCAACCTCCTGGAAGGCTTAAGTAAAATGCGGCAAGAGAGCTTCCTCTGTGACTTAGTCATTGGTACCAAAACCAAATCCTTTGATGTTCATAAATCGGTGATGGCTTCATGCAGTGAATACTTTTACAACATCCTGAAGAAGGATCCATCAACGAAGAGGGTAGACCTCAATGACATCGCCCCTTTAGGCCTAGCCACAGTGATTGCATATGCGTACACGGGAAAGCTGACCCTCTCTCTATACACAATAGGGAGCATCATTTCTGCTGCTGTGTACCTTCAGATCCACACCCTCGTAAAGATGTGCAGTGATTTTCTGATACGAGAGATCAGCGTTGAGAACTGCATGTATGTTGTTAACATCGCTGAAACATATTGCCTGAAAAACGCAAAAGCAACAGCCCAGAAATTTATCCGGGATAATTTCATTGAATTTGCGGAATCAGAACAATTTATGAAGCTTACGTTTGAACAGATTAATGAGCTTCTCATAGACGATGACTTACAATTGCCTTCTGAGCTGGTGGCGTTCCAGATTGCAATGAAATGGCTAGAATTTGACCCAAAGAGAGTGAAACATGCAGCAGACCTTTTAAGTAACATTCGATTTGGTACCATTTCTGCACAAGACCTGGTCAATTATGTTCAGACTGTCCCAAGAATGATGCAAGATGCTGATTGTCATAAACTGCTTGTGGACGCCATGAACTATCACTTGCTACCTTATCATCAAAACACGT
Source organism: Peromyscus maniculatus bairdii (assembly GCF_049852395.1). Lineage (NCBI taxonomy): Eukaryota > Metazoa > Chordata > Mammalia > Rodentia > Cricetidae > Peromyscus > Peromyscus maniculatus. The sequence goes on from NC_134858.1 coordinate 75,186,270, forward strand.
TGCAATCTAGGCGAACAAGAATTAGAGGTGGCTGCCGAGTTCTCATCACTGTTGGGGGACGCCCTGGCCTGACTGAGAAGTCCCTCAGTCGAGACATTTTGTATAGAGACCCTGAAAATGGATGGAGCAAACTTACGGAAATGCCAGCCAAGAGTTTTAACCAGTGTGTGGCTGTGATGGACGGATTCCTTTATGTAGCTGGCGGTGAGGACCAGAATGACGCAAGAAACCAAGCGAAGCACGCGGTCAGCAATTTCTGCAGGTACCTAGTGCTTTGTTGATAATGCGAATGAGTCGAAATGTGAAGAAACTGCCTTGACCCAGAATTAATGTCTAACATCTTAGCTCATTGACCATCCAGTAGTGGTAGAATGCTTTAGATATTCTCATCATTTCATATAAAGTGCATTCAAGATATATGTACCCTAGATTTCTTTTTTTCACTTTTTAATATTTGTTACTTAGCATAAAAAGGGATGGATTTCATTTTGGCATTTTTGTACATACAGGCCATTACACTTTCTTATGCGTATCTCTTGCCCGCTCTCCTCACATGCTCCTGCCTCTCTCTTATTGGTCCCCTTGCTGCTTCCCTGGAATCCTCTGCTTCCATGTCACATGAATTCTGTTACCCCCCTTCTCTGAAAATCTCTTTCTCCGCTTTCATGGTCCCCTTTCTGTTTTCATCATGCATACGCATCAAACATAACCAAGAGGCAAAATTATTATGATATCCTTTATTGTCTCATTATATGTGTGTACCCACCACTTACCAAGAACCCAAACAAAGCATTGGAGAAGTGGATCCGTGGTTAAAAGCACCACTGCTCCTGCAGAGGACCCAAGTTTGGCACCACATCAGGTGGCCCACACCAGCCTGTAACTCCAGCACCAGGGCATCCAACACCCTCTTCTGGTCTCCAAGCACTCACACACCCATATCCACGCAGAGACACACATGCACACACACACACTTTATATACATATATATACATGAATACATATATACACACATTACATATGTATATATGTAATCATTTATATGTAAATATATTTATGCTTATATATTTATTATATATGATTTATATTTACATATAAATAATAAATCAAGATAATTATTTTGTTATTATAGCATATATTTTTATGTAATTTAAAGATACACTTTATATTTATATGTGTAAATATATTGTTTTTAAAAAAATAATCCAAGCAATTGATTTTCAGACTTTTTATACCTTTCCGGTTCTGAGCCTTAAATCCAGTGCCTCACCCATGTCAATCAAGCACTCCAGCTCTGAGCCCCAGAACTGAGTCCACATCTTCAGCCCCGGTGCTCAGTTCTTATCTGTACTTACAGTTTTGTTTGGGAGTGAAAGTGGACAAAGGTGAACTCTGTTTACAGAGCTTCTGCACTCTGTGAACAAGGAAGCCCGAGGTCACTGGCTCCACCTCTTTCGCTTCTGCCGGGTCTCTCACCGTTTAATACTCAAGCCAGTTTTCTTTGTGTTGATTTATATACTGAAAAATTCTATGAACTGGAACTTTTACCAGTGGAAAACTAGTAAGAGAGACCAAGCCTTTCTTGATGCTGTAGACATAATTCCATTGATCTCCTGACAGGCTCAGAGGGGTGGCTTAGCTTTCTCTCGGGGCAATGAATAGCCAGAACAGACATGCCAAGGAGAAGTTTGCAGAAGAAATCCAATCAGGCATCTCCTATCCTAATTAAGCAGCAAGAAAGAGCTAGGGGGCCATTGATGTCTGAAAAACAGGTAGAATCACCTCTAACATACAGATTCCCTCTTCAGGTACCCAACATCTGTCCTGTGACCCATTTTGCATGTCTCTTAAATCCCGGGGTGGGGGCCGTATTAGAGGAAAGAGTTCTGTAGGATCGGTTTTGTTGTTTGGTTTGGTTTTTTGTTTTGTTTGGGGGTATGGCTAAAGGAAACGTCTTCTGAATGGGGAGAGAGGGAAGTATCTTTTTTTCCCCCTGAATGAGAGGAGGGGGAGCAATATCTGTGTGGTGGTGGGTGGGTGGGTGGTGGTGGTAAGGTCAGGGTTCCCACTTATACGTTGCTGGGCAAGATGAGCTCCCCTGCTTCTGCAATCAAGCTGTCTTCCTGTCATCTCAGGTACGATCCTCGCTTCAACACCTGGATCCACCTGGGCAGCATGAACCAGAAACGCACGCACTTCAGCCTGAGCGTCTTCAACGGGCTCCTGTACGCGGTGGGTGGCCGCAACGCGGAGGGCAGCCTGGCTTCGCTGGAGTGCTACGTGCCCTCCACCAACCAGTGGCAGCCCAAGGCGCCGCTCGAGGTGGCACGCTGCTGCCACGCCAGCGCCGTGGCCGACGGCCGCGTGATCGTGACGGGCGGCTACATCGGCAGCGCGTACTCGCGCTCCGTGTGCGCCTACGACCCCGCGCACGACGCGTGGCAGGAGCTGCCCGAGCTGAGCACGCCGCGAGGCTGGCACTGCGCGGTGGCGTTGGGCGACCGGGTGTACGTGATGGGGGGCAGCCAGCTGGGGCCGCGCGGGGAGCGCGTGGACGTGCTCACGGTGGAGAGCTTCAGCCCCGCAGCGCGCCAGTGGAGCTTCGTGGCGCCGCTGCCCGTGGGGGTGAGCACGGCGGGGGTCTCGGCGCTGCACGGCCGCGCGTACCTGCTGGGCGGCTGGAACGAGGGCGAGAAGAAGTACAAGAAATGCATCCAGTGCTTCAACCCTGAGCTCAACGAGTGGACAGAGGACGACGAGCTGCCCGAGGCCACCGTGGGCGTGTCGTGCTGCACACTGGCCATGCCCAACAGCGTGTCCCGCGAGTCACGGGCCAGCTCGGTGTCCTCCGTGCCGGTCAGTATCTGAACGCATAGCTTCCCAGAGGCTCATGGTCAAACTGTGAGTGGGCCACAAGGAAAATACACACCACTTACTACAGTGATGGTGATTCAAATTGATCTAGAGGAATGTCTGGGCGGCTCTAAATTCTTAGTTTGGCATCATCTACCTCAGTCTTTCCCCACCTCCCAACAAAATAGAGGGCTGTAGGCAACAGAGGAAGCAATTTCGACCTGCAGCCACTGGGTGGCAAACGGAGTTTGTTGCAGGCACTCTTCCAAGGAGCATGCTTCCTGAATTCATAGCTGAGATTTTCTTTCCTACACGGGAAACTTACGTGACTATGCAATTCCCTATTCAAAGGTGTATTTTCCTCTCAGGTCCTTTTGGGGGAATGGAAAATACTCCTTTCAGTTTTTCAAAATTGTCTATATCTATAAACACTTAATTTTATATTTCAACATAAAAATGTCTGTCTCCTTACTTGAGTGAAAAGAGCTTTTAAAGACATCTCATGATACAGTCCAAAGCTTTAAACAAGATGTGGCCGGAAAGCAACACATTCTACCTGGGATCTACAGTCATTTTCTATCTTAATATCCCACTCTCAGAAAAGGAACGGTTTTCGGCCATCTAATTTACAGTGTAAATTTTTCTTAGAAATGATTTGATCGCTTATCCATCTCTTATTCTCTTATCATTATATATGGAGAGACTTTTTTTTTCTTTTTTTCTTTCTTTCTTTTTTTTTTTTGGTTCTGAGTGGTGAACCAAGGACCTCATACGTGCTAGATAAGTGCTTGCCGGGGAGCTTCATCTCCAGTCCTCATTTTATTCTTTTTTTTTTTTTTTTTTTTTTTTTGGTTTTTCGAGACAGGGTTTCTCTGTGTAGCTTTGCGCCTTTCCTGGAACTTGCTTTGTAGATCAGGCTGGCCTCGAACTCACAGAGATCCGCCTGACTCTGCCTCCCGAGTACTGGGATTAAAGGCGTACACTTATTCTATTTTTTTGAGACAGACTCACTGGGTAGACCAGGCTAGCCTCAAACTCCCAGAGATCAGCCTGCCTAAGCCTCCTGAGTGCTGAGATTAAAGGCATGCGCTACCACTCCCAGCGCTGTTTTTATGTTATTTATTTTAAAGTAGGGCTTTACTAGGTTACCTAGGTTAGCCTTGACTTTAAAACCCTCCTGCTTCAGCCTCCCCAGTAGCTGGGATTACAGACCTATACCACCAGGTACAGTTTTACCCTACACTGACATGGTTAAATTGCTTCTAACATGAGCCCGAACAATCACCAAATAACACTATGTTCTCGAGTGTTGTTAACTTCGGCTTACCTTTCTGGCCGTATAGCCAATAGCAGTAATTTTATTAGCCCTCTCTTTCACACCGCGATGATGAAGGAAACATTTGGGATGCTTGTATTTGGCAATAACTGGATGGATGGACGGGTTCACCTGTTGAGGAATGTGGTTTGTTTCTCCTAATATCTAACTTAAAATATTCTTAAAATATTAAGCCCATAATATATGCTCTTTATGATTTACTTTTACTACTATCACTCCAAATTGCTTTGCAAATCAAAGTGTATTTTTTTTTTGAGTCAGGGTCCCTATGTAGCTCTGACTGTCCTAGAACTCAGTGGGTAGACCAAGCTGACCTCCAACTGGGATCCTCTCGTCCCTGCCTCCCGAATGCTGGGATTGGAGGTGTGTGCCACCCTGCCTGGCAACGTATATTTTCCCGCTGCCATTTCCTTGACTTATCTGCCAAGTCTGGGGGAGAAGGGAAGGATTGTAGTAAATGATGCATATTTCCTTTTACCCTATCAGTTTATTCTTTCTAGTATATTTGTTTAGGGAAGGAAGTGCCTATCGACTATGGCTTATGCACAACTAGACAATTTAAAGGGATAAATAGGTACCTGCAACTCTACCTTAGTTGTCATTAATCCTGGCCCTTCCTGCCACCTGTGTGTGGAGCTGTGATGGATATGTCTAAAGCACAGTCATCTCTGCGTATCTGGGGGCTACACATCTGTAGGTGCAGCCAGCCACAAGCTGAAGAGATTTGAAAAAACTGCATATGTAGGAAACACATGCTGAATGGCTTTTCCTTTTTCTTTTCTTCCCTGAGCAAAACAGCACGACCGTTAGCATAGCAATTACATTGTATTTAATATTATAATGACCTAGAAACAATATAAATTATACAAGAAGATCTGAACAGGTTATACGCAAATACTGTGCCATTTTGTAGATGGGACCCTAGCAAGGGGTAGGGCATGCCCTGGTACCCGTCTCCCAAGGATACTGAGGAATGGCTACATTTTATTCCACCTGTGAAAAGTGATTCTAATAAAACGTTTTTGAAACAACCTTCATCAACCCTTATAAAAAGTTCAGTTTGGGGTATTCAGTGGTAACACTCAGGAATAGACTATAAACACTGGAAATAAGTAAAACACCATTAGCATAAAATACAGAAAGAAAGAGGAGTTTCATAAGTACAGGGAAAATCTAAGGGCGCCTGCTCCTTTGTCTCCATGACTACGCAGGCTGGAAAACAAAACTGTGAGAAAATGGCTTTTGGACCAAGTTAATCACTGGCTGAGCTCCTAAATTACCAGCGATGCAGCAGCATTGGTAAAATAAACTCCATTTTCAATGCATCATTTTGGCCACTACTTGCCAAGCCTGTGTGAGGGTGGCTATAGCATCTTTTCATGGCGAAATACATACACCCCTGCAACTGAAGAGCCTACAGTACATTGTTAATTTTGAGAGAGAAAGGGGTGCTTCATTGTGGGTTACAGATGATTGAACAAACATGTAATTTATTTATGCACACTAATAGATGTTCCTCACTTTGAGAACGTAGAGGTGTGTGGCGACAAGGACCTAGGTCTCCAGATGAAGTAAAAATCACTGCATTGTAACATCTTAGGATTTAAAACATGAAGAGAGTCTGGAAGTAGAGGGGCTTCATCTGTTGCAAATGGTAGAATAGGCTGTAAAGCCTAGGCATTTGCTGTCTAGAGCTAAACTGCAGGCCTAGTCCAACTGGGTAAATTGTAATCATCATTTAACTTTTCTATGTTGTTAATATGAAAACTTGGAAAATATTAATAGCTGGGCTTACCAGGCCCTGGGTGCATTGCGGTTGATAGAGTATGGAACATGAAGATTGGTGAACGTTTGAACCTCTGAATATCCTGCACTGCCATTAAAGACACGGACATACATAGACTCTAAATGTTCTGTTTCACCCTCAGGGTCTTTAATTCATCTCAAAGTTGCTGCTCCTGGGACACACAGTCCACTTTCCAGTTGCAAACTTGACCTCATTTTATCGTGGTTTGTGCTTACCTCTATCCAGTTACACCCCCGAGTTAGGGCCCAAACATGTACTTCTGTTGAGTTTTCTTAAAGAAAAATGGTTTGTGATTGCTTTTAATGCCTGAGTTCTGTGATTAAATAAATGCTCAACTTATCAGAAAATAGCATGTTACCCAGCAGCCAAAACAATCAAACTCAAGCTGCCTTCTTCTGAATGGGCCAGAGACCTGATAAGAACATCTCCATGAAGCCAGGTCTTAATAGAGTGTGACCATTTTCTCAGGGCCCCCGGGCCAAGCTGTGATCTCTAACTCACGATTAATTTCAGTACACTGGGTGCGTTTTCTTTTCACTTCCTGTTGCAAAGGTGGTCACAAATAGAAGGCCATGACGGGCACTTTAACATAGTTCTCTAGACTGACTGGATGTGGGGACTTGAGGAAGCATCATAGCTGAGGTAATAAGGAAGTTACTGAAAGGTCCTCTGCTTTAAGACAGGGTGATAACGATACCATGTGTGTTTTACATCATGTATGTAAATAGAAATTAGGTGGAAAAAGAGGGTAGATCTCCCCAGCTCCCACCCCCAATATCCTGGCCAAGCGTCTTCAGAACTCAAGTAAATGACTAAGTAAATAGACTTAGATCAATTCATTGTATTTATTTTCCTTAGTTATAACAGAATGGACCTTTGTAATCTCTGAGTGAGTGCTGGACCCCTGCCCCAGCACGGATGACTGTGTTCTTGACACAGGACAGCAATGAAAAGAATTCTTTTCCTGTCAATAAAAGATTATACCAAATACTTTCCATTGTCAATTACTAGAACGAAAGGATGTGAAATATTAACAACTTCCCCTACAGCATACCACTTAGCATTCCCTCTCAGGGAGTTTGACAAAAAATATTTATCTTGGACACTCCTAAAAACGTTTGTTGTTGTTGTTTATCCAGCAAATTTTGGCAGGAATCTTGTCGGCTGACAACATTCTGGTTTCCTATAAAGAACAACGAAGAAAACTGTGTGTGGTGTTATTTTGTAACCTCATCACTGTTAATAAAGCTGCATACAAAAAGAGTTTAACCGCTGCTCACTTGTGGGCAGTTTCACGTATTTCTTTGATGATTGGACTGCTTCTTTTCCTTTTTTTAGTTGTTGTTTCTGTTCAGTGCAGCAAAGTAGAAATGACCCTTGACAAGTGTCGCCGCCTCTAGGAGCCTAGTAAAAGAAAGGGGCATGAAACGGCACCAGCGGCCATACTTACCAACTGCTGCCACTCAGCCCGGATCTTCAGAAGTTAGACTGAATGTGTATCTTCTCATCCCGTGACTACCTGTTAAACGAGGAGAAAAGATAAAATCCATGATTGCCCAATTAAAACAAGCTGTCATTTGGGCTGCATCCGGGACTGGCCTGCCAGCGGCCTCCCCCTTAGTTGGAATTTGAGAGAGCAGCCCCTGCCTGCCTCTTGAGGTCCTTTTTATAGGAGAGATACGGTGTTCATAAGGGCAAGAGAGTTAGCCATCATACATTGTTAGAAAAATAAAACGAAGGGGAAGGAACAAGGGTAAGGGTAAGGATGTACATCATGTGATCGCAAGCTTAGTGCAGTTTACATCAGATCTAAGAAACAGAAACTTATTCTTAATTACAAATGGAAACCTTAACTTGCAAGGATTCACACAGGACAAAGAGGAACGTTTTATTTAACTACAAACAGAAACCTTAACTTGCACAGGACGAACAGGAACTTATTCTTAACTGTCTTAACTGCAAACAGAAACCTTGACCTGCAAGGTAGATTGTTCCTGTTTTAGTCTCACATACCCTGAGCACAGCCAGCCTCACTCAGAGTCACCTTCATTTGCAGTGAAATAAATTCATAGGAAACAGATTCCTATTATTCTGCAGAAATATCCTTACAGCCCAGCTTTTCCATCACACCTTTCTAAATGAGCAAATGCCAGGTAACCAACATAGCAGGTTGAGCCCTGATGCAGTCAGGTACTTAAGTAAAATTCAGTTGAGGTCATCTTGGTCATCTCTAGAACACATTAAATAGAAGCAACAAACCTCTTTGGGCCCTGTATTGAGGGGCCCAAATGAGATGAGGCCCAAACAGAAGCCAGCTGTTACCTAAGTCCCAGTTCTGACCATATGAGCCAGGGGCCTTAAGTCTCTGAACTGGCTTTGAATTCCTACATAATCCCAACTTCTTCTTCAGGTTTCTACTCTCTCCAACTCACACACCAGTCTATCTTTCTAGTTCAGAACAGATATGAAATCACTTAACAATATTAATTACAGGCTACACTAGGCTGTCTCAAAGGAGTAACTGTTTTGTTCTGATGTATTGGGCAAAGCTTGGTTGGAAAAACTAGCACCTCCAGGCTTTCCCCTCTCCAAAGAGGTATAGAAAAGCACTCAGAGGTCCACTTCAAGAACTTTGAAGAAGAAGGAATTCCTTGCAGGGCTGGTTCTCAGAAACACTGAGATTTGTTATTATTGTTTATTTTAGCCAAATTCACAGGTTGATTCAAGTGTAGGCTTTACGTGCTCATGACAACACTGACCTTCCACCCAATTCTAGATCAAGCAGACTCCTTGGAGAATAATGAGAAAGAAGGTAGTTGAATGGATGCATCAGCCTGATTAGTCTAAGATCTTACACAACTGCTTTCCTTGAGCCTTTCAAGAAAGCATCACAATGCAGTCTAACTGACATCCTAATCCTGTCTTGATATTGAACCATAACTTCAGAGGTGATCGAACAGAGTTGAAAACACAGGCTTTGTTTCATTATTTCCAGAACAGGAAAAGGGGAGAAACACAAATTTTATTATTGTAGTGCACTTTTATCTCCATCCCTCACTTATAGCATGCTCAAAGAAGAATACCAGGAACAAGAGTCAACAACAACCCTTGCCTTTTCATCTGCCTATTGTTGCTTTGAGCCACAGTTAGGTCTGCACCAAAGGACCCACCTTCAAGCTTTCCATTTCCTTCCATCTAGGGTTATCTCCACTCTCAGTTAAAGGGGATAGTTGAGAAAAATCTGTTTTTGCTAGGTTGGATGTGGAGATCATCTATATCGAATCTGCTTGTATCTCTGTCCATGGGCCCTACCTATGTGTGGCTGGAAAAAATCTTGTGTGGAAATGGCTAGAAAGCTTTCAGGAAAAAGCAGTTTTCATGGTCTCTATGAAATGAGTGGGCACTCACCTTCCCCTGGTTAAGAACTTTGAGTCTACCCAACTCCCATTCAGCTCTTCTGACACTGTGATAAAGGCCCCTCTGGGTCATAAGCTCTTCCCTCAGCTTCCCAATACTACTTGTTCTTTTCCTTTAGACCTTTTTCAACCCAGTATCCTTACAGGTAGGTCTAGAGCAGGCATGGAATTTATTCTGTAAGCCTTCAGTGTTTGGAAAAGTCTAGATCCCTCAGACCATCAAGACGCATCTACTGTTTGTAAAACGCCCTCTTCCCTGTTCCCAGCCTGGGTCTCCATTTCCCTCTCCATCTGTAATTCTGGCATTACTCCTATCCTAAGGTTAGCACACACTGTATGCCTGTGTCTTAATGCTACTCATTCCAGCCATATGAGGAACTCTTCATATCTGACAGTCTGGGAGAGAAGAGCATACACACAGAGAGCTTAAAAGAGGACCCATGTACATCGATTCTTGGCTGCTGTTGTGAACAGTCCTGGGGGAATGAGAAGGACAATCAGATGGCTGCAGTCTGTCCTCCAAGTCTTATTCCCTAGCCTTAATGGATCTTCCTCATTGAGCAGAGTTGCAAGCTGAGAGACATTTTATGGCATCCCAGTTCTGCATGTGTGTAGCCAACGAAACCATGTATGCTAGAGTTATTCTTTCTGTGGTTTAGCAAATATTCACTGGACACAGAATTATGCCAGGCATCATTCTGAAGCTAGAATACTCTCATGAACAAGGTACTGCTTCCTCGGGGACGATAAAAAGCTGGAACCTTCCAGGAGGTGGCTCTGTTGCCCAGAACACACTCATTAGATGAGGAAAGCCAACTCTACAAAGAGCAATTAAATTAACAAGCACATATTTTGGCAAGCTCTGTGCTCTCTAGGTCTCTCCCAGAGGAGAGAAAGGTAAGTTCAACTCCATGTCTGCCCTCGGAGGAATCAGAATTAGTCAAGGTTTTCTAGCTGACTCCATTCCTTGGCTATTTCTCTACATCACACACCCTATCATACCGTCTCAGCTCCAGGGACTACATCACACAGGCTCACTCTGTGACCTATACTTGCGTTAGTCTATAAGAGGAAGAAGCAAGTGACCAGATGTGGGTGTCTTCTATTTCTTTCCAATGCTCTCTTGACTTCAGCACTGTGCTTCTGGCCATGACTGCAGCTCTCCCCAGCTCCCGCCAAAGGGGCTGCTTTTCCCTGTCGCCAGCTTGTAATGTACTCACATCACCGTAGTCTACCACCATGGCATATTTTCTTGTAGGTTTATGTTCTGGCATCCCTTTAAGAATATGCATCTTAAGAGAGAAGGTCTTGTCTACTGACTCACTGCTACGCTTCCAGTGTTTAGAACAATGTCTGGAATACAACGGAAGTCAGTTGTTTTGAGTGAGTGACTGAAGGCAGTAATAAGTCATCATGACCCACTGCTCATTGATTTCTATTCCAATGTTATTCATTGATTTAATCAACAAATGTTTGCTGAGTGTCTACCACATGCAAAGCACCTTCCCTCACCCTAGGAATCACTAGAAGTGGGAATAATCAAGTCATAATCATGATACCTAAGACTTTATCCAAACTGGGTGGAGGCTAAAACCTGAATTTCTTGGAAACATAGGTGAAAGGAATTAGGCAACAAAATCTTTACCATTCATTTCTTTATTAAGCAACCTTATAAGATTGGTATCTCTACAACTATTTTCTCATTATTTTTAATTATAGCTTTCTCCCTACAACTGCCAAATATTCTAAAACATGCTAGAACTGGTTTCACTGTTTAGCTGGCGATTAGTCAGTACTCACTTTATATACATTCATGTACATATACGAATAAATACATAACCGTCACTTGATAGTATAGTGTGTGTGTTTCTATGTATTTATGTGCATGGGGCAGCTACACATTTGCATTTTAGGATTAATAGTCCTCCTGGTTCTACTACCCACAGGTGATGTTCATTGATTCTCATAGGTAGCCACATTCCCAGTGGTGTAGAGAAGCTTGAGAAAATTTGAGTTTACACAGAGACACCCATAGGCCATTTCTGTCTCAAAAATAGACAGAACACCTCCTAGGAGAAGGACATTTTGCACCTGAATTCTGGTGACTTTCCAAAGCTCAGACAAATCTCCACTAGTGGCTCTGTCATCCTTCATTAAAGATGCTGGGACAAGTCAGTCATGGCGAAGTCCTGAGTGATAGAACACTGAAGTCTATGCCTGCGTCACCAGCATATTAGGAAAGTGGGGTATCATGTAAAGTAGTAAAAGGTCTCAAATTCTGCTGCAGGGATGCCCACCTCTGGCTTCAGAGGTCTTCACAGGGGCATCCTTCTGAAGATGACTTAGTGGACTGGAACCTGACCCCAGGACAACTTTAGGAACCAAATGCAGAAAATAGCAGGGCTGTGAATAGAGTTATCAGTGATGGCCTCCACCCAGGGATGCTTGTTTTGAAAAGAGAAAAATTGGCTCCAACAAAAACCTACAGGAAGCTGTGATGCTCCTATTGATTTGTCCATTTGAGTTTTTTACAAATGTTCCTACACATTTGAAAAAAATCACAATCATTTGTGTATTCTATGGGATTCATAATGAGGTCAAGGCAAGTTTGGGCTAGATAGAGAAATCTTGTCTCAAAATAAATTAAATTAAATGAATATTTACCTAAATAAAATTTTATTCATTTAAAAAGATGCATATGAATTTAAAAGAGCCCTAACCAACAACATCTTCAGCTAAATTTTGTTGTATTTTTATTAGGATAAGCCTAAATGCATTGATTAAGGGAGTTTGTTATTTTGTAACCATTTGTTTCACATTTTAGAAGCTCATCTAAAACTTTATTATTGGGTTTATTTTGGGTTTATTTTGGAAACATAGGTGAAAGGAGTTAGGCAACAAAATCTTTACGATTCATTTCTTTATTAAGCAACCTTATAAGATTGATATCTCTACAACTATTTTCTCATTATTTCTTGTATTTCCAAGTTGTTTGCACTGAAAATAAAGTTTTATATATATATAGATATGTGTGTGTATGCATTTACATATATATGCACACACACTTACATATAATATATGAGAATCTGTGAATATATGCATTTGGATATATTTGAAAAAAATCTTAAGAACTATAATTTTATTACATCCCAAAAGCAGAAAATGCAGCACTAATTAAATATTAGCAGTTCAAACGATAAAGACCTTAGTCCAAACAGCTCTTAAGGAAAGAAGATGCGTGCAAGTTGCCTAAAGCCATGGGTGTGATGAATTATAGATAAATGAATACTTACTTTTTGAACTTTTGTATTTAACAACCTTCCAGGTATGGGGCGGGGCAAAGATGAGTAGAACGTGTCTCACCATCCCTTGGGGTAGAGGGAAGTGAAGCAGGAGGCTGCGAAGACAGGCAAACAAATTATAGCTGCATGATGTAATAGCTGTAATTATAGGGGTATGTGCAGGATCTCAGGGGATGGCTGCTAGATGGACGGCAATTTTACTGAAAGGGGCCAAAGCAAAGAACGGAAACTCAAGCTGAATTTTTGTTTCTGTTTTTATCTTTGTCATTGAAAAAAAAAATTTTTATGCAATGTATTCTGACCATGCTCTTCCCCTCCCCAAACTCCTCCCAGATCCTCTCCACAATGCTCTGGAAATTCACCATTATTGGGAGTCATATGGTATGAAATCTTTAATAAATGTACAAGGACTGGTACCTATTTGCCTCTTCTATGGTCCTTGGAAAGCAGTCTAAAATGGGAGAGGAAAAACTGGAACTGACAAATAAAAGGTCTGAACCTCAGTTTCTACAATTGTAAGAGTCACTGCCAATTGTAACTACCCCACTTCTTTCATCAAATGGATATAAATAGAAAATTAAGCGACACGTTTTGAAAACACGAAGCTACTCTACACATTAGTGAAGACCATGGCATTCCTATATGGAGTTACCTATAGCCAACATTAGTGACCACTGTACACTAAGACATCAGAAATATGTGGCTCCTTGGAATTCCATAACACGTTTCTTCTCAAGCTTCGCATTCCTGTTTGCTCTTTGCTTTCCTAACGTCTTTGGCGGAAAAGCCTGGGCACGCTTTGTTACCCCAGACATGCAAAAGAATGGAGAAGATGAAGAAGCCAGGGGAAAAGAGACAGATCAGGACGTGAACTCCTGCTTGGCCTCCAAATCAACATTCCTTCCGACACAAAGTACACAGAACACAAGAGAGGAATGAGAGAGGAGCTTTCTAACAAATATTCTAGTAGCCACTGCACAACAGGTAAGGACACATTCTACTCGCATGATCAACGGCAAAGTTCATCTTTCCCAATATTCCACTGAGGAAAGACTCATGTCTCTAAAGCTCGGAGCAGAAGAAAGCCCTGCCTGCCCACACACTTCTCTTCCTATGCTCCCAGTTTACCAAAGTGCACCTCATCAAAGGCCCACTATTAGGGACTTGCTGTCCAGCTCTAAGGATTCTAGGGGTGCCTCTCTCCACCCAAGCAATGGTCTCTCATCCTTAATCTCAGCTCAAACAACACATCTGCTCACAGCTGCCAGAAATCTCTCCTTTTCTTGAGTTCACCCTGCTTAGACTTTTGGATAAGATTCTAGGCAATCTGCCTCCATGTGAATGTCAAACCCTCTGCTCTTTGGCAACTTCTCAGCCTCTGAGCTCTTACCTAGAAATGAAAGGCTATCATAGTGCTCTTAATAGCACTTGTTACTTAGAAAGATTAATATCAAGTGCAATGGTTTGAATGACTATAGAAGCTTGAACTTCGGGGTGGTGGTGTTGGGAGGCATTGGAACCTTCACAAGATGATGTCTAGTGAGAGAGCCTTATGTTATTGGAATACACCTCCAAAAGAAATTGTAGCTCTGGGTTGGTGTTGTAGGTATATAATCCAAGCCCACCAGAGGCCAAGCAGAGAGGTCACACAAGTTTAATGGCTACCGAGGCTACCTAGTGAGTTTGAGTGTGAGGCCTGAACTACATAGTTATACACCGCTTCAACAATGCTGTGTGGGGGGGGGAGTTGTTATAAAGCCCTGACTAGTTCTTTCTTAGCTTCTTTCAGGATGTGATGTAAATGCTTTGCCCCACCACATGCCCCTACTGTGATGGGTTGCACACACCAGAGGCCCAAAGCTATGGGGCTGCCTAGTCTTGTATTGAAACTTTCAAACCATTGGCCAAAGTAAATCTTTTCTCTTTATAAGTTGCTTATGTTAGGTATTCTATCATAAAGATGACAAATACAAAAGGTGAGGGGTGACAAGTACTGAGGCCATTACTGAATAACTAAATGTGGAAGAGCCTTTGCAAGTGGTTTGTGGGAATTTGAAACAGCGTGGAGGATCTGTTTAAAGAAGCGTGGCCCCTCCATGGAGCTTAGTGAGCAGTTCTCCAGGGGGCTCAGATCAGAATGCTGACGGAAATGCAGCCCTCCAAGTCCAGGTTGACTGGGTTTACGTGGAAATGAAGACTCTATTGGGAGCTGGAGTTGCAGCCATGCTTACAGCACAATAGCGAATGATTTGGCTTCTTGTCCAGACCCAAGACTTTGTGAAAAACAAACCTTAGGAGTGATGGACTAGCTTACCGGAAACAGGAGACTTCAAGAAAGTAAGCATTTGGTCTGTGAGAGAGAGGTCACATTTACAGTAGGAGGAACAGAAAGGAGGGAAGTGGAAAGGTTTGGAAACCTCCCAGATGCACAAGTAAGGATTCCACTAACGAAGGCAGAAAGGTCAGCACGGGCGTAGAGAAACCAGAAGCCTAGTGTGCTCGTTACTTTTCGTTGCTGTGATAAAACACCATGACCAGACATGACTTCCAGAAGAAAGCATTCGTTTTTGGCTCACAGTTCCAGAGAGAAAGTGTTAGTTATTTGGCGGTGCTCTTACCCTGTGAGGAAATGTCAAGAAACACGACAGAATCCACTAACAAGAGTTTTATTAAGATAAGAGAGAGAGAGACAGGTGTGCTCAGGCCTGCAGAAAGACACATGCATAAGGAGGGAAGCCGGGAATATGGTACCAGCTTATAAAGGCTGGGCTGTGCCTGCATACATAGGCTCATGTGGCTACTCCACGCATGCGCGCATAGATCACATGGTTGCACAACCATGCAAAGCCACGGGGTCCTGGTCATGCGAGACATTTTGACCCAGAAATGGCTAGGCAGAAGTATCTAGGTCCACCAGGCTTGTGCAACCATGCCCAACCATGGGGGTGTGTTGTGAATTCTATCAGAAAGTCCACAGTGGGAGGGGAGGCATGGCAGCAG
Organism: Peromyscus maniculatus bairdii; assembly: GCF_049852395.1. NCBI lineage: Eukaryota > Metazoa > Chordata > Mammalia > Rodentia > Cricetidae > Peromyscus > Peromyscus maniculatus. Next base: position 75,201,984 of record NC_134858.1, read on the forward strand.
GTGGCCACAGCATGAAGCCGAGAGATCTCAGCTCTGTTCACACACAGGAAGCAGAGAGAGTGAACTGGATGTAGAGGGAGGCTATCAATTCTGAAAGCCAGCCCTCGGTGACACACTTCCTCCAGCGAGGCTGTATCTCCTAAAGGTTTCCAAACATCTCCAGACAGTGCCACCAACTGGGGACCACATGTTCAAATAATTGAGCCTGTGGGGGACATGGCTCATTCAAACCACGATCCAAGCAACACCACTGTCTGTGAAGAAACACCATGACCAAGGCAACTCTTAGGAAAGAAAACACTGCCGGGCGGTGGTGGCACATGCCTTTAATCCCAGCACTCGGGAGGCAGAGCCAGGCGGATCTCTGTGAGTTCGAGGCCAGCCTGGGCTACCAAGTGAGCTCCAGGAAAGGCGCAAAGCTACACAGAGAAAGCCTGTCTCAAAAAACCAAAAAAGAAAGAGAGAAAGAAAGAAAGAAAGAAAGAAAGAAAGAAAGAAAGAAAGAAAGAAAGAAAGAGAGAGAGAAAGAAAGAAAAAATACTCACAGCAGGGATCAAGACAGCATGCACACTGCTGGAGCAGTAGTTGAGAGCTACATCCTGATCCACAGATTAAGATGGTGTGATATGAGGCCTAGCTCGAGCTTTTGAAACCTTAAAGCCCACCCCCCAGTGATACACTTTCTCCAACAAGGCCACACCTCCTAATCCTTCTACTTTCCAGTAGTACTCCCTGGTGACTATGCACTAAAATGTATGAGCCTATGGTGACCAATCTTATTCAAACCACCATAACCACACGCTCATCAGAGGTTCAAAAGTATAGCATTCGGCTTAGCGAGATGGCTCAGGGGTTAAAAGCCTGGCTGTTCTTCCAGATGGCCTAGGTTGTATTCCCTGACTCCATATGGCAGCTCAAAACTGTCTATAATTCCAGTCTCAAGGGATCTGATGCCCTCTTGTGGTCCCTGAGGGCACCAAGCATGCATGAGATAACAAGACATACATACAGACAAAAATACCCATACAGAAAACAAGCAATATTTTTAAGTGTAACATTATTGATCTGTTTCAAAGACTTTTATATTACCTTTCTTGACACTGTGACAAAATACCTATAGAAGCAACTTAAGAAAAGGAAGACTTATTTTGGCTCACAGTTTTAGAGGATCTAAATCCATCGTAGTGGGGAAGCAAGGTATCTCCATCCACAGCAGCAGAAGCTTGCAACACAGTTTAGCAGGTTAGAAAGCAGACAGCTCAGGCTTGAAGCAGGGCTGCACTAAAACTCTCAAAGACATGCTTCCTCAGCAGAGCAGCACAATAGAGCCATCTCTGTCAGCTCAGGTATGAGTGAGCCAGCCCTGAAATTGTGAGCATGGGAGACTTGTCCTCATTACCCATCTGTCTTGTGGCAGCATGGGCAGAGAAGAGTTGCCCTCCTCCCTAACACCCATCAATGTCTGGGGCAGGTGGGAGTGCTGACCCTGTGGTCATACTAGCAGGAGAGCTATCCCTGACCTCCACCAGCTGCAACACTCGGGAGAGCAGGCCCTGCACCTCGCCAAGGAAGCACAATAGAGCCAACCCTGTTAGTGCAGATGTAGGTGAATCAGCCCTGAAGTTGTAAGCATGGTAGAATTGTCCTCATTTCACATCTGGCAGACCAACCCTACAGCTGCCCATCCCCAGCCCCAAAAGTTTGATTTGGCCCACCCCATCATCCAACCAATCTATGATCTGCTGGAGCATGTGAAGGGACCTGACCTGCAGACCCAAAGTTACAGGATCTCCACAACACAGGGCAACAACAGGATATCCAGGAGGAGCCCTAGCATGGGCCCAGCATCAATAGGGTAGTAGAAACCAGAGGCCTGGAACCAGATCAATGACTCTTTGCAATGAAAACTTGCAAGTTAAGATGGACAAAGGAGTTCACGGTGTGACTCACTGTGTCACACTGCTGCTTCCAGGACTAGATTTTTAAGTTTTTTCCTTTTTTTTTTCTTTTAAATTTCGTTTTATTTGGGGGGTGTACAGGGGCAGAGGGTAGATGCAAAGGGACAGGGAAATGAATGGGATCAAGATATATGATGTAAAATACACAGAATAAATAAATTAAAAAATAAAACAAACAAACAAAAACACCACAGACATGCTTCCTGTAGTGACCCATCTCCACCAGCCATTCATTATTTCTACCCAAAACAGTGCCATGATCTGGGAAGCAAATGTGCACATACATGAGCCTGTGGAACATTTCACATTCCAACCACAGCTGTTCGGAGCAGAACCATTTCACCAAAGAGCACATGAGTACCCTGTTCACCTAAGACTGCTTCGGGATTCCCTTGCCAGTGTTCAGGCTGTGATCATCACAGTTCAGGCAGACCCACATACTCTTCATGCTGATAGTAGACTCTGGCATTGCCTACATGGTACTCTGCTTTTGCGTGTTTGCAAAACACGAGAGTTATGAGATCATGGTCGCTTCTATAGTAAGAGTTGTATGAACACCAGCCATAAATTCAAAAGTTCAAACAGTACTCACCTTTATTATATTTCATGAACCCAGAACCTAAAGAAGTTAATACAGTAGGAAATAGCTAACATATCAAGTTTTTAGTCATATTATCAATTGCTAAGTTTGCCAAACTGCCTTTTTTTTTTTTCCCCTTTTCCAAAAAGAAGGTTTGGGAGAGCCAGCCATGTGACGCAGGGTTAAAGTATCTCTGCAAATTCTCCCCATAGCTGGATGAAGCTGAAACTACAAGGAGAGGCTGGGAAGATGGGTGGCAGCAACATCCAGTATCCTGAAGTTAGAAACTGAAGGCAGTGTGGAAAATACACAATCCAAGAGAATATCTATGCTGGCTCCAGCTGGCAGCAAATATCCCTCCACAGATTGACCCACACATCAGGCACGTAGCTTAAGATTTAATGTTTTGCCTGCTGAGTTTCCCCATTTCCTGATCCATTTATTTAACTTCCTTGTTCCTCCTTTTTGTGATGGGCTAAACACCCTGTGCATGTTTCCCATTGTAACCTGGAAATACACTACTTGAATTTCGGCTACTCTATGGGTTCAGAGCTGAATTTTTCTAGTCTTAGAGACTTTGGAGTTGGACTTTTGAGCAAATATTGAACAATTAATGTCACCAACTGGTTGAGAATAATTTTGCTCTACTTAGATAGAAATCGTGAAAGTATAGAATAGAGTCCTGTTAGCGTTCACAGTTCTGAACTTTGTGTGCTAATGCTCAGCACTTTCTAGTACAGCTCCAAGATCTGTGTGCCGGAGACACGTGGGTTTTATGATGCTACATCTCTGTACTTGTGGTGCTGGACGCATCAGGGCTTAATGCTGCAGCTCCGCCCCCAGTGCTCTGAGCTCAGCTTCCAGCTGCACTCAGCAGCCAGAACTAGTAATTATTAGTGGGTCTCCAGGGGTATTCCAGGGACAAGGGCCTGCAGCTCTTCCCCAGTCTTGGTACTCAGCTCTTCAGTAAGCACTCAGGAACTGGTCACTTACCACTGACGGACCCTGCAAACTGCTCAGCCTACTCTCCTGGTGCTCAGAGACCATCAGTAGACAATAAATCCAGAGATGAGTGGGGGCCAGTCACATGAGTGAATGAGATGGCTCAGCAGGTAAAGGCACTTGCCACTAAGCTTGACAGCCGGAGTTCAAGCCCCAGAACAACATAGAAAGTGGAGAAAGAGAACCAATCCCAACAGGTTGTCCTTTGACCTCCACATGTGCACAGTGGTATGTACGACCCCCTCCACCCCGCCCCCCACACACTAAAGAAATGTCAAAAAAAAAATTTTTTTGCATTAAAAAAAAAATCCGGAAAGCAAAGCACTGAGATGGAATTTTATTGAGGTCTGTACTCAGGAAGTAATTGCAAAAATTAACCAATGGCATTGCATTAGAGTAAAAACTTCTACACAATAAAGAAGACCATCATCAGAAGATGATTAATAAAGTCCTTGACAAACCTTAAGTATTAAGCACCAAGAAAAAGAAAGAAAGAAAAAAGAAAAAGAAAGAAAGAAAGAAAGAAAGAAAGAAAGAAAGAAAGAAAGAAAGAAAGAAAGAAAGAAAGAAAGAAAGAAAAGATTCAATAAAAATGAATTAGAGGATTCTCAAAGGAGGACACACAAATGACCAATAAATATTTGAGGGGGAAAGTCAGCGTTCTTAGCATCTGGAAAATGCAAATTAAAACTCCATGGAGATTCCTTCCCACTCCAGTCAGAACGGCTACCATCAAGAAAACACACAACGGGGCTGGAAAGAAGGCTCAGACCACTGGCTGCTCTTCCAGGACCCAGGTTCAATTCCCAGCAGCTCACAACTGTCTATAACTCCTGTTCCAGGGAATCCGACATCCTCACACAGACATACATGCAGACAAAACACCAATGTACATAAAATAAAAATAAATAAATTTTTTAAAAAGGGAAAGAAACAATTAATGCTGATAAGGATGTGATAAGGGGCTCTTTTACACTGCTGGTGGGAATGTAAATGGTACAGCCTCTATGGATGTAAGTGGTACAGCCCCTATAGAATGTAAATGGTACAGCCCCTATAGAATGTAAATGGTACAACCCCTATAGAATGTAAATGGTACAGCCCCCATGGGATATAAATGGTACAGCCCCTATAGAATGTAAATGATACAGCTCCTATGGAAATCAGTCCTCAAAAAATTAAAAATAGAGCATATGGTCCAGCTACATACCGATTTTTGGATATGTACCCGGAAGGAATCTAAGTCACCACACACAGAGATACTCTCACATCCTTGTTTGTCCCTTTACCAGACACAGTAGCTAAACCAAACTGGCTGTCCATTAACAGATGAGTAAAGGAAGAGTGGTACAGATACACAATTAAGCTGTTATCATTTTGGTGGTGGTGGTGGTGGTGGTGGTGGTGGTGGTGGTGGTGGTGGTGGTGGTGGTGTGTGTATATACAAGTACAAGATGTAGAGGCCAGAGAAACCAAGATGAGAGGCCTCGGTGTCCTTACCCATCAGGCACCATCCAATTTAGTTTTTGGGACATGGTCTCTAACTGGGACCTGGAGCTCACTGACTAGAGTAGGCTGGTTGGCCAGTGAGCTCTGGGGATCTGATTGCTCTCCCTTCAGCAGCGCGGAGATGACAGACACCCAGCTTCTTAGGTGAGTGATGGGGTTTGAGCTAGGTCCACATGTTTATACAACAAACACTTCAGTGGCTGAGCTATCTCCACAGCCCTTCACAACCAAGTTTTGCTTAGCCATTAAGAATGAAATTATGTCATTTTCAGGAAAATGGATGGAACTGGAGATCATCATGTTAAGCAAAGTAAGCTGGACTCAGAAAGACAAGGATAAGATAAGGAATATATACATATATATTATGAATACATATCTTCATATATAGAAAAGACATGAAAATAAAAGTGAAGCTGTGGTGAGGGAAGGAGTGGAAGGAGGGGGGAGGGGAAAACACAGAGTAATGAGGGATTTAAAAAGACAAAAGACGATGTTTTCTTATATCTTACATAACATGAAGGGGGGACTATTTGAGAGCAAGAAATGGATCTGTGAGAAGAAGGGAGGGGGCTTATAAAGGCCATAGTAAGTAAACATGAGCAAAGTCCAGGGATACGTATGCATGACAATATCCTCCCCATGCTAACTAAAACAAACAATTCAAAACACCATGTAAACAAATTCACCATCACAACATTACGTCACACTCATGGTCTACATCGTCTGTGTCAGTTTTATCACAACTGTGGCGAATATGCGACATAGACGTTGATTGCGACTCCCAGTTTCAGAGGCTTTGGACCTTAGTTGGCTGTTTCTATTAATACGAGCCTGAGCATGATGGCAGGAGATCACACAATAGGGCGACAGCTCATCGCATGGTGGACAAGAAGCTGATAGGATGTCTTTGCTACATGGTCCCTTCCCCCCCACCCCTCTCATTTTAATGCCACCCCCCAGCCTATTGTGAGGGTGTCGCCCACACTCAGAGCGGGTCCTCTCTTTAGTTAATCATCTCTGGGAACACCCTTGAAGGCAAGCCCAGAAGTATACCTATCTAATGCAGGATATATTAGTTTGCTGTCTGTTGCTGACCCAAAGCAATTTGGGGGAGGACACTTAAAGAAGGTTTAGAATTTTTATTATAAACGGGGAACGTGGGGGCGGGTGGGATTACCACCTTGGCCTAGAAGCAATTCTGACTCGGCCTTTCTTTTCTTGACTGTTTTGACAGCAGGTGGTGCTAGAATCCAGGGTCTCCCCCAACGACATATTGGGCTTGAACCTGCTGCCCTGACACCTCTCCAAATACATATTCTGTACATAAGTAAATAAATTTGCAAATGACCACTATCACTATTTTAAATTAGAAATATTTCGTGTGTTTATACTGAGATATTCCCGGTGAGCTGGCCTAACTGGAGAAAATGTAACTTTATATGGAACCCACATGGTCCTAGTCATTCACTAGTTAAGTGGCATCTATACCATCATCAGTCTGTAAATCCCCTAGACCCAGGGTCTAAACACAAGAAAGATCCTGCAACCTTGACAGAACCTAGAGAGCCAGATGCTGCATTATGAGAAAAGGACACCGGAAACATTGGGTTTGGGTAAAGAAAATATCCAATATTCAGGTTAATATAGAGTATATCCCAGGAGAAAGCCAAGGATAAAGATAAGACCTTGTAGCCAGGTGACCTGAGTTCATAATCTTGGCTGTGACTGCTATCAGTCTTGCAGTACAGTATCAGGCCCCTTAGCGCCACAATGAGGATTTCAGTAGTTTAAGAATGAAAGGGCTTGTCTTCTGTCAAACACAAGGCAATCCACCTTAGCTACTGCAATCCCTCTTCCTGCGCAGTGTCCTACCTCTGACTCCACAGCGAGGCCCTGGGAAGGGTGTAATCCTGAAGCACGGCTTTCGCGAGTGTGCACGTGTGCTTCTGCTACCCCAGGTACACGGTGTCCTCTGGATTTGAGTCATCAAGTATAGATCAAATTAAGGGGAAAGGCATTGAAAGAAAGCAAAGACATCAGAAATTTCCCTCTGACAGGCACAAACCAAGACAATAGGAGATACACGAGCACTGGCCATATATTCAGGGGAGTTCAGACAGTACAATGCCCTGTTATAGTTTATGAGCTCATGGCACTCAGAAAAGCTAACGCAGGAGAACACTAGCTGACATATCAGGTTTGTCCTTGACAGTTGGCCAAACTGCCCTTGGCAATGGCCCTGACTTCCCACAACAAAAAGAGGGAAAGTTAGAATGGTCACTTTCCATTTGACTTTTACAAGCCCCAGATTATCTTAATGAAAGATAAATAAAAGTGAAACCAGAGAAAATAGCCCGCTAAGACAGCCGGGTTACTAACTGTGCTCTAGCACTGAGATACCTCACCAGCAAGGGACAGAATGTTCCAAGCACGCTGCAGAATTTGAGTGACTTTGGCCATGGTCCTGTACATTAGTTTTCTGACATTCCACCAGTTTGGTGGCTTGAAGCAAGAGAACGGTTCTCTTTCATAGCTCTGGAAGCTACAAGCCCAACATCAAGATTCCAGCAAGGTTGGTTCATTCTCCAGGAAGAATCTGGTCCATGCTAGTCTCCCAGTTCCTGCTAGCTGCCCCTTGCATTCCTGGGCTTATTGATGCATCATGCCAATCTCTATCCATTTTCTCATGATCATCTTTTCCCTGTGTGCCTCTGTGTCTTCAAATAGTATTCTCCTTACTCTCTCATTACCCAGGGCCAAGTTTCCTTCTTTCAAGAACACCCATCAGATTGGATTTGAGTCCAACCTAATGACCTCATTTTAACTTGATTATACTTGCAACAATTATGTTTCCATTCCCTTGATTCACAGGTAGCAAGGGTTGAGATTTCAACTCATCAATTTAATTGTTGGACAGTGGTAAATATGTTAATAGCTGAAAAAAATTAAGAGTGCATCAAGTTCTTTCCATTGTGAAACATCTTCATTTCCAAGACAAGGAAGGTAAGCTTTCGTACTGGATCTTAATTAGGGTTTTCTCTTCTGGTAGTATTTAACTCAACTTTTTTTCCCTATTTATTTATTTTTTTCATTTCTATTTTTTTTTTCTTCTTTTTCAAGACAGAGTTTCTTTGTGTAGCCCTGGCTATTCTGGAACTTGCTCTGTAGACCAAGCTGTCCTCAAACTCACAGAGATCCTCCTGCCTCTGCCTCCCAAGTGCTGGGATTAAAGGTGTGTACCACCACTGCCTGGAGATTTACTTGATTTTTCTTTTACATGTAAGAGTGTTTTGTCTGCCAGTACATCTCTGCAATGAACGTGTGCTTGGTGCCCCTGGAGATCAGAAAAAAAGCTTCAGATGCCCTGGAGTTACTGGTGTTTGTGAGTCACCATGTAGGGCCTGGGAATCCAACCTGAGTCCTATGGAAGAAGAAGAATCAGTGTTCTTGACTACTGGGCTATCTATCCAACTCTTTATTCGATTTTTATTTTGGTGTTTTTCTATGCTTTAGAAGAGACTGTATTTGCTTTGTTTTGTATTAACTCTTTATGTGCACAAGCGACTTGAAAGAAGGTAAGTTATGAAGGTTCTTTAACTGGCCACTGTTGTCAATGAAGCTGGAGAAAGAAGGAATAGAAACTATCCAGAAGTCATTAAACTTCTACCAGAGACATGCTGTGCACAAAAAGCTTAAATACACTGGAGGTGGGGAGTGGGAAATAGGTTTCTTCTTTAAAGAAAAAAGGGGGGAGATAATATTTTAATTATGTTCTGTTGTATTTACAATACCAAAAACAAAATTCGGTGTGTCCCATCGGCCATGCCAACTGGAGGACTTCCACCACAGAAGTCTTCTGTGACTAAAGGGACACTCTATGGGCAGTCACAGGCTGCCTGTGGTCCATGAGCACACTGAAGGTAACCTGGATGTGACTGAGCACCATAACTTGAACTTTCAACTTTGTTGAAAACAAAGTAAGTATAAATTCAAAGACACACATGCCTATGGATACTATACTAGACAATGTAATACTAGGGATTGCATTGAGAGAAAAAAGTCTGGTTAAAAAAAAATCAAGAGATTTGTCTGAAAAACACATTCCCCCCTACAAATGCATACTTAATGATGCAATAAATAACACATATATACATATATATATGTTTTATATATATTATACATTCTAGGTGTTGGACACTGAGGGATTTTTTTTGTTTGTTTGTTTTGTTTTTATTTTGTTTTGTTTTCCCAGTTTACATACTAATTTCCTGGTGTTGCATTTGAATATGGGACGTTTGGGATAGCTCGGGCTCATGGAACAGTGGCTTTACTTCAAGGGCTCCAGGGACCTTTTCTACACAGGAATAAAAAAATGGGGTCCAGCTGATTCAAGAAAACTTGAAATCAGATTCCCAAGCCTTGTTGCATCTGAAAAGCAAGAAGGGGTTCACTTTAGGACTGTTACCTTCAAAGTCACAAACGGAAAAGAAAAAAATCCCTTAGCAGCGGCTGTGGCCCGGAAGACAAATGGCTCCCTGCTTTCCCTGTGTTAGTACAAGACAATCAAAAAGAAAAACTTGCTTAAAGCGAGATTGAAATTCATTTTCCCATTTTCCGTTTGTTTGTTTGTTTGTTTGTTTGTTTGTTTGTTTACAACACGGGCCAACAACTGAATCCGAAAGGTGGTTTCTGCCGGTATAGAATGTGGTTTTTTTGTTTATTGTCTGTGACTGCTTCTCACTACACTGTCATAGTTATGTTGCCCACAGGGACTAAAACATTTACAAGCTGGAATTTACTGGAGAAAGGTTGCTACCCCTGTATATTGCTAGATACTAAAGAACGCTGTAAGACACTAACACCCAACACAAAACTTGCAGCTAGAAATATGCAATAAATCTCTCAGCATCACTACTTATTTGACAGACCTATGAGCTCAGTGATTTAAAAAAACTGACATTACTACCTGTTGGTAAAAAACCTAATCAAGTCTAAAGAAGAAACAGTCTAGTAATCCAAAGAATGGGATTCTAAAACTCAGTGCTGTTATTGGAAGTTAGAATCTTGGAAATGATAGGAAAAAGTACTGAATCACTTAACCGTTATTTTATGGCTTAAAGTAAGGCCATAAAAAACTAAAAAAATAAAGTAAAAATCTTATTATTTTCTATGATGTGTGTGTGTGTGTGTGTGCGTGTGCGTGTGCGTGTGTGCGTGCGTGTGTGCGTGTGTTGAACTGAAATTTATCATTCTTCTCATTTTTCCCTCTCCTTTTCCTAGGGCAGCAAACTGGGGTGGGGTGAACACAAGTGTGGCTGGGCACCTGAACTTCCTCAGAGTTCTCCAAGTTTTCTAGATATGAGCACTTTGGTCCCAGGGAGCAGATCGTTTGGATCCTGTATCCATGTTCTTTCCCATCTTTCCATTCTCTTGCTTTGGCCTGTGGGAACACAGTCACACCTCACATAGGGCCTCTTGGCCAGTGCCTGTGGATCAATGCCTCAGTTGAACTGTCTGCCTGACTTTCCATCAGATCGTCATTGATTCCAGGCTCTGCAGCAAAAGTGCCAGGCTTGATCTATCCCTGTCTGTCTGACCTCATTATTTCCCCTAAGGGCACAAATGTCCAGCCTCTACTCTAAGCCAGGGACATCTACGTAATATGTTGGCTATTTCCTTTTTATTGGATCTGTCTTTCCATTACTGTTTCTAGGTTATCTCATCTCAGAACATATCAGAACCTGAAGGGTCTGCCTATCCTTTCTCTGCTGTGAAAAGAGATAAATCAGTGTACACACAGCACTTCAAGTACACCTGACTATAGCAAGTATTTTAATAATATCTATTATGTTGGATGTTAGCTTAGTAAGATATGAGCCAAGATATATTAATAGTTCCTTAACTCCTACATTTGCTCACAGAGTTCATGAAATTAAACATTTACAAGAACAGGATTCAGTTTTAGGTTGCTGGTATATTACCTAACATCTCTTTTGAATAGCCTTCAATTTCTGTTTTCACATTGAGTACAAAAACCTTCCAAATGTGCTTTTGAAGTAGGACAAGAAGGTAAGAATATCTGTGGTACTCATCGTTCTTATTTTTAAGACAAACTCACTCATGTCAAACTGGGGATGACCCTGCAACCTAAACAAGCTTTGTCTAAGAAGCATTTGATCACCCTAACATAGTGGTTCTCAGCCTTCCTAATGCTGCTACCCTTTAATACAGTTTCACGTGTTGCAGTGCCCTCCAACCATAAAATTTTCATTGCTCTGTCATAACTGTAGTTTGGCTACTTTTATGAACCATAATATAAATACCTGTATTTCCGATGATCTTAGGTGACCCCTGTGAAAGGGTCGGTCTATTCCTCCAAAGGGTCGCACCCCACAGGTTGAGAACCTCGGCCTCAACAGAGTGTTTTGAATGTGCAATGTCCACACAGGCTTACGTATCAGGAGCTCAGTCGCCAGTTGAGAAGTACCCAAATACTTAGCTAACCAATGGCGTACTCTTCCAATATATGTTAGATAGTGTTGCTGGGAGGGTTTGGGGAGTAGGAGATGGGGTCCTGAAAGAGGAATCTATGCTTTGCCTCTTCTTCCTGTCTGCCATGAGGTGTACTGCTTCCTGCCATGATGTCCAGCCTCTCCCTGGGCTGGACTGAAGCAAGCCAGTTATGGGCAAGCTTCCGAGACTGTGAGCTAAAACAAGTAGTCCTCCCTTGAGAGGATTTTTTTTTTTTTGTCACAAGGCTAAACAGTCTGACAATGCCCAAAATTGATCCTGAGGAAGGGGATCCTTGCTGTGATTGCTCCTAGCAATGTGGCTCAGAAGTCTTTGGAATGGGTTTATTGGAGCAATTTGGGTAAATTTGGAGACACAGCTAGAGAAACTCTAGAATGCTGCAGGTGTAACTGGCCCAGTGGCCAGTGATGGTGGAACTCAGAAGACAGATGCTCACAGGCACAAAGACAGTCCGAATGTCCCCGTGAGGATCCAGAGGTGAATAAGAACTGTACTAGGAATTTGACAAAAAGCCGTTTGTCTTTCCTCTGGCAAAGAGTTTGTGTATATTTTGTCCAGAGAATTAAGGTTTTTGGGGGGTTGTTGGGGCTAAGGAAGACACAGTTTCTAATAAGATGAGAGCCCTTAAAAGTGGTTCTCCACCGGCCTAAGGCTGTGACCCCTTAATCTAGTTCCTCATGTTGCGGTAACTCCCAACCATAAAATGATTTCTGTTGCTACTCTATAACTGTAATTTTTTCTGCTGTTATGAACTGGAATGCAGTTCCAGCTGATATGCAGGTGGTCTTAGACAATCCCTGTGAAAGGTCGTTCAACCCCCAAAGGAGTCACAATCTACAGGTTGAGAACCACTAACTTAAAAAGAAGCCAAATATTTTTAACTAAAGCAACAGGTGAGATGCCTTGAGCACGTACTGGGACCTGGCTCAACCTCGCTGATCCAGGGCTCAGTTTACACAGAGCTTTCAACTCATTTCTAAGACTTTATTTTGAGAAGAGAGAGCCAAGTCTCCTTTTGTTACAGGGCCACCTAGGGAATTATTTCCCCATCTGGCCATCCAGGCACTCAGAGGGGCCACAGGCGCTAGCTTGTCCATGTGATATTGGGTTTGCATGCATGCAAGAATGTAAGGACTGTGGGCTCATGGGGGTTTCTGTCTCAATTTCAAAGGAAGGCTGAGGGATGAGGAAATGTGTAGCCTGGTTAAGATCACTACAGGAAGACCCTGAGGGGATTGCATGGAATTATGAGGATGAAACTTAAGACAAATATACAGACCCCTATGATGCTGGAGATGCCCCAAATACTGAATGCTTACTGAAGAAAGTTACAGGCAGTCAACAAAGCCAGTCCAACAGATACGTCATGTGGTCTGCAACTAACAAGGCCATAAGTGCAGTGCTGTCCAGGACCGGTGGAGCTTACATCATGGCATTATTCACCCTCACTCCTGGACATGGAGCTATAGATTTGATGTTTGCCCTCTAGGTTTCCATTTTGTTGGGTTGATCCTTTCTTGGCATTCTTCTATTCCCCGTTTTTGTTTTTGTTTTGTTTTGTTTTGAACAGACATATTTATGTGTACATATTTATGTGTATGTGTACATTGGTTTTTAAATTATGCAGAGATTCACAGGTAAGTGTGCCTTTAGTTGCCGAGGAGATGTTTAAAGTAAATTGAGAAATGTTGAAACTGTTAAGACCACTAGAGACTCTTGGAGGTGCATTTAATTAATTTTGTATTATGAAATGCATTTGAGCCTTTTGAGGCTCAGGGGTGGGATATCATAGTTTGAATGTGAAGTTTCCCCACGGGGCCTCTCTATTGGTGATATTGTCCCCAGTTTCGGAAGTAATTGGGTCCTGAGGGCTCTGAGGCTCTGATCTGTGAATTAGTTCCCTGATGAATTCAGTGGCATTTGGGGAGGGGTAGAAAGCAGGAGATGTGGCTAGAAAGGTCACCATAGCATGCTCTGAAAAGGTGTATATGACCATCCCCTCTGCTTCCTGTCTGCTACAAGGTGAGCAGCTTTGCTCCGCATCACGATATTCAGCCCTCTGTTAAGCCCACAGCAATGGAACCAACTGTCCATGGACTGAAACCATGAGGAAAAAAAGTAAATATTTCCTCCCTTTTTAAGTTTAGTTAATTTTTTCTCAGGTATTTATCACAGCAATGAAAACCTGACTTATCCAAGTAATTGTTGTCCTTTTTGCATGCAGTAAGAATTTCCTCCCAAATACTACAGAGAACTGCTTGGAGAGATAGATAGTATATTTGCCCAGCATAGCCACCCTTCTCTATGACAAATGGCGTCCACTCTTATGTAGTGCTAAATTAGCCATGATTGAGATGTGCTGGAGGCTCCCTGCTCATTCCCTAAAGCATGAAGTTTTACATTTCTTATTTTGTGCCAACTGAGTTCTCCAAACAGCCAGCCCTAGGAGACTGAGCTCCAGCAAGAAGTGAGCTAGAAATCAGGAAGGAAGATGTCAGTTTGCTGGCAATAGCCAGACTGGAAATAGGCCCGACTCAAATATCACCTGGGAAAAACACAAATTATTCTGTTCTTAACATTACCTATTATGAGTCTCTGTTCCTGAAATAGCAGTGTGGGGTGGGGGTGGGGCTAACAAATGATGGGATTATGAGTACCAGAACAATAGCTTGGTAGTGCTGGGAAACTTCAGGTGCTGGGCATGATTCAGGCATGAGATAATCTGTGATCTTTAGACACGGGTCTCTTTTAGAATCCTGGAGCTGGCAAAGGGCCTGCACTTGCCTGTGGTAGTAGATCTCATCTTGTTCAACATAAAACCCAGGAGATCCTTACAGTATGCACATTATTTACTGTTGTCTTTTTAATCAGAATATGTGTTTATATCTCCTTCAATAAACACTGATCTCTGTTAAAGACTATATCATTTCACATTCAGCAGCCAATCAATCAATCAATCAATCAATCAAATTTATGATGTTTTGTTTTATTTTTTTTTTAAATGCTTCATGCAATTCTCAGATTAAATAGTTGAGCTGCTATTGGGAATTTAGGGGGTCCTCCAGGGGAGAAAAAAAGTAATATCTTCCCATTCTCTAGTTCATTTGGAGTCATACACAAATGGGCCAGGAATGATAGGCCCACACTGACCTGAAAACTAAAACTGTCTGCCTAGGAGGCCCTGAAAGAATAGTTAAGACTAAAGAAACCTCTGCCAATACCACCAGGTGGCACAAAATTCAGTCAAGCTTGGATGGAGGATTCACACAAATGTTTGCTGCAGTTCATTGTATCATCTTCTTCTGGAAAGGAGAAAACAGCAAACCCAAATGTAGTAGGTTCCCCCGTGGACCCTATGACCTCCCTAGCCTGGGAGTCTTGATCTGGTCTACAGCAACAAGTGTGTATTCCTTCCCTCAGAGTGTGCCTCCAATCCAACCAGAAAGTGGTTGATTGCCCCCAAAGCGGTCACGCCACTATTGGACCAGTGGGTTGTATTTCATCCAACAGAACCCAGCATGCAGAGTTCACCGCTGAGTAAGGACTATCGATGAGCTCTCTCTCCCGGCAGCCTGAACAGGAGAGGCAGCTTCCAGCTTAGTTCCGGCTTGATTTCTCCGTGTCCTGCAATCAAAACGTATAAATCTCTTCAGGAATCCAATCTTACCATGTACTTCTAGGGGGCCATCAAGAACAATGTCAATAGGCCATACATTATTTTCGGGAGCCGCTGGGACCTCTCTGCCCCACAACTCTGACGGAGGTGTGCTTCACACGACGCTGTGATTTTCATTAAAAAACTAAACACCGCCCGTGAGTTGCGGGAGCAGTATTTTACCCACATAGAGTGCCTGCATTCTTAGCTCCTTTTTAACTTAACGTTTTCAGTTAGCTTATAAAGCAGTGGGCATCTTTGTGATTTTTTTTTCATAACCCCTCATCTTTATTAACCCTCCACCACTCCCACCTTCTCCCCATCCCCCCACTCTCTTCCCCATTTACACCTTTTCATGCCTGGTATCTCCCCACCACCACTTTCATATCCCACGGGTTGGTTGCCCGTAATCTGGCAAATAACCTCCTACTCGTAATCACCCCTTCCCATACTCTCTATGTAAAAGGCAGTGGTTAGAAAAAAAAATCCATGAAAGTAGGAGGCCGGGGGTCACGCCTATCTATGACCTACCCCTGGGGCCAGGCCAAGATGGGAGCCCTTAGGACTCAAGATCCGGGTGTGCCAGGTCTCTTGGTTCCTGGTGATCCTGGATGCTGGATGGTAGACCGAGCAGAGTTCTCCAGAGAACCCAGTTGGACTGTACTCCACCTCTCCTGGATCCTGTAACCAACCCCTTTACTGGTTGTAAGTCACCCCAAAATAAACCTCCTTTTGAAGTACATGGAGTTGCCTTAATAAATCTTCCTGACACGGAAGATGGGAGTGATCCATCAAGGGTCATCATCTGGAGACCAGAAGCATAGTGTGGATGGTACTCGGAGACCAGAAGTGTATGTGGTACCCTTCATTTTCCAGAAGACCAAGACAACTGTGAGTCCTTTCCATTCTCTGACCCTTGTGCTCTGTTTCAGGTTTTTATTCTTTTAACTGTGCTTTGCATGGTCCTTGATCTCAGCTTCTCATTTGAAAGCTGTTTAGAGTCAGTGTCCCCCAGTGCCCTTCACATAGCTAGTCACCATGCTCTGGTCTTCCATCTAGGTCTGCGGTTCTTGACTTAGTCCCTGGTCACCATAGGAGGATGAAGAAGAGAGTTTAGAGCTTTCAAAACCCACACCAACCCTTACAGACTGCCATGTTTCTCAGAAATAGCTTTCTGGTTGGTAAATAGGTAAATAGGAAACTGGGTATGGTTTGGTGATAGGACATTTATTTGCCTAGCATGACTGGGACCCTGGGTTTGATCCACAACACTGCAAAAACAGAAAGTGCAAGTGTTCTTCCTTATAGGAGGAGGAAGGAGAGAGTGAACGGAATAAAAGAGAACAAAGTGTGAGGCGTGCTGGCGTGAAACCAAGATGTCTCAAGGGCAAATGAAGTCTTTGACTATCCCCAACAATAGTGGCTCCTAACTGACTTGTAATTTCTACCACCTTATTACCTGTTTGCCCTTCAGCCTCGGTTAAACAGCCTCCACTCCTGCATCTACATGAAAAGAAACGACATGGCCTAGATTCATTTCTCTTTTCGGTGGGTGTGAATTAACATGACTTTTATTGCAGGATCTTTATAGCAGACCGTGAAACAACTTGCAATGTTTCAGATAAAAAGAACACCTCTTTTTAGAAAAGAGTTATTTATGGTGTGTGTGTGTGTGTGTGTGTGTGTGTGTGTGTGTGTGTATACTATATGCTTATGTGTACAGGTGCCTCTTAGTGCACACGTGGAGGCCAGAAGTTGATGACATTAAGAGTCTTCACTTTATTTACTTGTTCATTTGTCATTTTTTTAATTTTAAAAAAGGAAATCATATAGTAAATGTCCACATATTTTTAAACAAACTCCAAAAGTGTTATGAGAGCAAACTGAAATAGTTACAGGAGAACCAGGTGTGGCTCTGGGAGATGATGCATGTGAGAGGTTTATAGGCGGCTTGGCTATATTTCTGTAAGACATATTTGGAGACAAGGAGCCACCCTTCATCTGCTTAAGTTTATTTTCTCTCCATGCAAATAAATGGCCCTGGTCTAGATCACGTTAGATTAGTTCTCATGGGAAAGACAGACAGAGACCAGTAAAAGGTTACAGCAAGTCGCACACCCTGCCTTTGGCCTTCCTGCCTTTAGAGTGTGGTACATGATAGAAAATGGAAGAGAGGAAGTTTACCTTGGCATCTGGAGTCACTCGTGTGCTGACTGGTGCTGCTGGGATCAGATCCCACCAACTTCTGGTGAATGGGGCCATTACTCATGTTTGAAAAGAGGCCTTTCTGTTCGGCTTCTGTGACTGACACGTGCATAAAGCAGGGCGAGAAAGAGGCATTAAAGAGCTTGAAACTAAAACACAGCCCCACGCAGACAAGCACACTTCATCCTACAGAGCATGACAGTAGTCCTAGGCTCAGAGAAAGGCTCTGTTCCATCACAGGAACACTTGGCTGTTCAGCAGAATTTCCTCTGGCCTAAAGGTCACGCTGGTTGCCTGGTTTCTGTTCTTAGACAACTCCAACTCAATCGGGCTAGGAGAAACATGTATACCCTATTTCCTGGTTCTTCCAATCCTCCATTTCCACCTTATTTTGGTAACTGTCTTGATTTCTACTCCAAAGTGCCAATGAGACCTGGCTTTTTCCCTCCCTCTTGGGAATGCTGGAGATTTAGAACCCAGATCCTAGGCAAGGGCTGTATCTGCCACTGGGCTACAGCCCTGGCTCTCGATTGATTTTTAATACACTAAGTAGAAGGGAAGTTTAAAATCGTTCCTCTGATAAATTAGTAAAAACCTATAATTGCTAACAGAAAAGTAATAGCATACTTCTATCTCTACTTGGCTATACTTTCTAAATTTAACCAGTTAATTGGTTATTCCTAAGTCATTTTTTCATAAAGGATTAAAAAAACTTCTTAGAAGGTCTTATAAAAATAACAATAAATAATAAATAAAATAATTTGATAACAAGTTACCATAAGCAAAACCAAAAATAGAGTGCATAAAATAGAACTCTAAATGAGCCAAGTCTTGTCTTGTTTTTACTTCATTATACTATTTAGGGACCTTGGTACCAACTTTTCAAATAGCAGCAGCTCTGGCCAAGGCG
This sequence comes from Peromyscus maniculatus bairdii, assembly GCF_049852395.1. NCBI lineage: Eukaryota > Metazoa > Chordata > Mammalia > Rodentia > Cricetidae > Peromyscus > Peromyscus maniculatus. The sequence goes on from NC_134858.1 coordinate 75,220,334, forward strand.
GTGCGTCTACAGCGCTTGATCTGCACCAGTTGCCATTTATTCTTCATAGCAACAGAGGAGGACAGCATGATGAGCATCCCCATTTTCCCACAACTGAAGCAGAGAGAACTAGGAACAATCATATTGCCAGATTCTGAGAAACCCTGCAGCCCCACCCCAGCAGTCGGGCCCTGGGGACTCCTCAGTACCCTCTCTCCTCAACTTCCTCTGCTGCTTTACAAGCATGGTGCCCGGTAGATGTCTTAGTGGGCTTCGTATTGCTGTGACTAAACACCAAAACCCAAGAAACCTGGAGTGCAGGGGTGCAACCTCACCTTATAGGTTATAGTCCATCATGGAGAGAAGCCAGCGTAGGACCTGGAGGCAGAAACTGAAGCAGAGGCCACAGAAAGACACTGCTTACTGGTTTGCTCTTCATGAGGTGTTTAACCTGCTTTCTTATGCAACCCAAGACCATCTACTAATCATCAATCATTCATCAAGGAAATGCCCCCCCAGGCTTGTCTACAGGTCAGTTTGATGGGAGCATTTTCTCAGTTGAACTTACCTCTTCCCAATTGACCATGGCTTGTGTCAAGTTGACAAAACAAAGAGCAGTGAGTACCTGGAATTTATGATAAGGTGTCAGTGGTTATTATATTATGAAATATGTACTCATTTTTCCTTCCTGTTTCCTGACATTCAGCTCCTCAATGCTCTTGGAATCTATGGAGTGACGAGGTCCTTTTGTGTGCTGAGATGGCCGGTGGTTAAGGGCCCTTAGGTGTGATTAGAAGGAGGAAGGGCGGGGACGGGGGAGACTTAAGTATGATTAGAGGGCTGGAACTTTCAGTTCTAGGCCCCAGCCTGTCCTTCCTTGCAAAGAGGAGGCACTGCAGGGTGAGCCGCTTACAGTGGCAGATGATTTGATTATCAACTGTGCCAATAAAAAAATCTCCATAAAAATCCAAAGGGGCCCTAGAGACGGCTGAGTGAATAGGGTTTGGTGCTCAAGCCTGAGGACTGAGTTCTGATGGTCGGCACTCACCTAAACAGCCAGGTGGCCTGTTCACACATGAACAGGACAGACAGGAAGACGCTCAGAGCTCACTGGCCAGCCAGTCTAACCGAACAGTGAGCCCAAGGGTCAATAAGAAGAGCCTGTCTCAAAAAGTAAAGGTGGAGAGTGATAGAAGACATCTGATGTCACTCTCTGGCCTCTACATCTGCAGCTTTCACACATGCACACACACACACACACACACACACACACATGCACACACAAACACACACATGCACATGCACACACATACACACATGCACACACATACACACATGCACACACACACACACACACACACACACACACACACACACACACACACACAAACACACTGTTCAAAAAGCTTCCATGTATCTAAACAGTTATAGGCCCAGGGAGCACAGAGAAGCTCCACCTCTCTTCCCATATACTTGCCCTTTGTATCACTTTCACCTGGCTCTTTGTCTGTATCCTTTGCAATAAACCAGCAAGCATAAGTTCTATGAGCCATGCTAGCAAATTAATTTGTGGAGATGGTGATGGGATCCCTGGCCTATATCTCATGGTAGGAAGACGTATGATACCCTAGTGTGTTGGTTGGCATCTCAAATGATCAGTCTCACAGAGGTACTTTACTCGTGAGCTCCAGCCTCTAGGTAGATGGTGTCAGACTGCATTGAAATGATTGTTTCCCACAGGAAACATTGTCTGAATTTGGACAGCTAGGGGTGAGTGTTCTGTGCTAGCTGTAGAAACTGGGGTTTTGTTCCTCCTGTTTTAAGTAGAGGTACAATGTTATAATGTCTTGTTTAACCTCATAAACCCCAGGAGCTCTGTCTGAACTAGGTAGGAAAGGAAAACCCTGAGGAACAAGTTAGCAACAGATAATAGTTCCCTGAAAGCAGGAAATGGCAGTGCCTGGGCATTGACCGTAATCACGCTTAAGCAAGTTCAATATTTACTCAGCTGACAGAAGTAAATATTTCATTTTTAATTGTTACTCAGTTCAACCCATACTTAGCTAGTATCCACCATTTAGGGAGAACTCGTGTGTTTGGGTGCGGGGAGAGTCCATGAAGCAAGAGTCCATGGGAAGAAATAAAAGTTTACATGAATCCTGTGAGAACTATTACAGCAGGAAAAATTTAAGGAGAGAAGTGTTTCTCTGGTCCTGTAAGTTTTCCAGTGGGTTTAGAAAGCTAAGGAGCAATATGGCATTTCGGGGTGTCATGAATGAGGTGAAGGGGCAGAATTGTGAGGGATCCATAGGCACTAGGGTCTGCAGAAGGAGGGAAGCTGTCGGCTCACTGTGAAGAAAATGTCAGCGAAAGAAAGGAAATCAACCTTTCCCTTTACACACATCATTTCATTAGATTATCTCAAAGCACAGTGATTAAGGTCCCCCCCCCCATACTTTTACCACTTGTGCCTCTAGCCTTACTGAACCCGACTAACTGTTAGGAAAACACTGTCACCCAGGGAATGATTTGTTCCAGCTACCGCCAGTGTATCAGGTGGCCCTCCAGATCTATCTGAAAGTGAGGAGAGCAGGCAGAGCAGCGGGAATGAACGTTTCCTCTCAGCGGGAATGTGCCACTGGTTCACACTAAGCATTTAAGCTCTGCTGACTCACCGTGACTACTGTAAGCTGCACTGGGCTAATGCTCAGAAACGTGAGACAAAGAAACAGAGCCTAACATCAAATCCTTAAAGGCATGCTACCTGACTCAGTCATACCTGGCTGGACTTAGTCATAGCTTGAGGCCACACCCATAGCAGTGCTGAGGCTGCATGATGATTGCAGAAAAATGAAGTAAGTAAGTGTGCCTCGAACAAGGCCAGTGAAGGGTGATTTTTAATATCACCAAAACCACTATAAATTATCCACAAATTCTCCGAGCACCACTATTGATAGTACTTGCATTGATACATACATATTCTCACTTGAAAACTTTTAAAAGCTGGGCCTGATGGGGCAAGCCTGTAATCCTAGCTGTCAGGAGATGGAGGCAAGAGGATGACAACTTCAAGATCTACTTGGGCTAGGAGTGAGCTCAAGGCAACTTAGTGAGATCCTGCCTAAAAATAAAAAAGAATTCAGGATGAAGTTCGGTGATAGAGCACTTGCCTAGCACATGTGAGGCCTCAGGTTCAATTCCCACTGTCACAAACAAAACAAAACAAAAATTCTTTAAAAAAAAAAAAAAACCCTAAGTGACAGAAAATAGTTGAAACTTGAACTGAGATTCCAGTGAACAAGGGGCAAGATGTTACTGCTTAGCTATTTTAATCGCCTTTCTCGTTATTCACATTATACACAGGTAGAGGAAATCCCTCGCTCCCTTCAACCTCTGAATGTTGACTGAGGTAAACGGACAACACAGACTGGCAGGAGAAATGATACAGCCGTTTTCTGGTGTGCACCGCGGACAGTCAGGCAGTGTGTTTCCACTGAGCCAATGAGGTTCAGATGTTGGCGTGACTCAGCACTATCTCAGTAAGGCTCAGGGGTGTGACTCCCCCACTGACCCCAGTGAGGCTTGGACACCTGGATACCCTTCTCCACAGAAAAAATAATGGGGGCGGGGATGGAAATAGAGGCAATTTAGAGGGATAGTAAATGATTATCAAGGGGAAGGATAGGCTCCGAGACAGAGATGGGATTATAAATGACCCTCTGGAATCTGAACGAGCCAGAAAGAGATGTTATCTTGGGACAAAGTCCACCCTGTGTGGATGCACTTTGATAGACTATGAGCTTCCTTCGTGAGAACGGAAGGAGGTTTTGATCTTCAGCGGGTCTGGTCTTCATGTAGATTATGTCCTATCCTGCACCTGTGGGAAGGTCAATCTCACGGGGCAGGGGAGGCTCAGAAGGATCCTCTCTCAGACCACTCCTCCAGCTCCCCAGGTTAAAAAGCACACTTTGAGGTACCACTTTGTGAGTCCCAACAATATGTACATGAAGAGAGTGCGGCATCCCTGTCACAAACGCTGCTGTGGAGTTGGAGGTTTTCTTTACACATTAACCTGAACACTAATGTGTAATTCAAGAATGAGATATTTCTGCTCTCCTCCTCCCTTCTGGAAGGCTCTCTCATGTCCCTCCCCAGTGAGTATCTCGCCATGGAAGTGCGGGGTCTCAGAAAACAAGGCCTCCCTAAGTATAGTCTTTTGGCACGCTTATAGAGAAACAGTCTCAATATCGGCGTCTTCCTAACCTTCTCCCGTTTCCCCTCCATCGTAGGAAGGGGCTCCCTGAAGGCCCTCATGTGACAGCAAACTGCTTCTGAAAGAAATGCAATGTCTTAAGCTCTTTCTCCTAGGGAACTAGGGAACTACATCAAGTAACTGAGAAAGATTATCTAAAAAGGAACTAAACGTTGTCCCACGCCTGGGCAGATTAATCTCCTCTTTCAGTTCCGTGGCCGATTCATCTCCAAAAAGTGCTGATTATCTTCAAGATTACAGTCTCAACATAGGAATTCCAGGAAGGACAGAGAATATACTACCCTTTAATAGCACTCTGTGGGTCACAAGGCACATTTCGCCTCTGTATTACTACACTGCTTTTCTACATCAGGCCATTTTATACTCTGTTTCCACAGATGATGAACTCAAGATTCAGAAATGTTTAACTCATTCAAGGCCTCTTTCTTGACGACTCAAAACTACATCAGAAAAACTCTAGTATCCACAGGGGCCAGGCTGACAAAGGCATGAGCTAGTCAGTCGTGGTATTTGGAAAGAGGCACGAAATATTATTTGTATATATAAATCATGACTCACTCTTATTGCACATGCATACTCTTCACTCTCCTTTGTTCTTTCCTAAAAACACAATTGCTGGCCAGGTGGTGGTGGCACACGCCTTTAATCCCAGCACTTGGGAGGCAGAGCCAGGCCGACCTCTGTGAGTTCGAGGCCAGCCTGATCTAAAGAGTGAGATCCAGGACAGGCACCAAAACTACACAGAGAAACCCTGTCTCGAAAAACAAACAAAAACAAACAAAAACCAAAAAGAAACAAACACAGTTGCAAGAAATAGTCTACTTTTTTTGTTAAGTGTGCTATAAGAAAAATCCCATCAACATGATGAGGAATGATGGCCCTGGCATTAAGACTGAAAATGCCAGCAGAAAGCCTGCTGCAACCTGGACAAAGTATCCCAGGCTCATGGCTACTCCCTCATCAAACGGTTGTCATGGAGATAAAAAGTATGGACCCAGTGTTCTGTCTATAGCTAGTGAGGTGGTGGAAGGTTGCGACATATGTCAACGAACTCAGTTTTTTTGTTTTTTTTTTATTTTTTATTTTACAATACCATTCAGTTCTACATATCAGCCATGGGTTCCCCTATTCTCCCCCCTCCCACCCCCTCCCCTTACCCCCAGCCTACCCCCCATTCCCACCTCCTTCAGGGCAAATCCTCCCCCCGAGGACTGCGATCAACCTGGTAGACTCAGTCCAGGCAGGTCCAGTCCCTTCCTCCCAGAATGAGTCAAGTGTCCCTGCATAAGCTCCAGATTTTAAACAGCCAACTCATGCAATGAGCACAGGACTTGGTCCCACTGCCTAGTTGTCTCCCAAACTGATCAAGCCAATCAACTGTCTCACCTATTCAGACGGCCTGATCCAGCTGGGGGCCCCTCAGCCTTTGGTTCATAGTTCATGTGTTTCCATTCATTTGGCTTTTTTTTTTTTTTCAATAATTGCGAACTCAGTTTTTGAATCTAAAAGAGATGAATACTGGGTTACACAGACCGTGTCTAAGGGCTGAGCTCCACCTGTGGACAGCAGCTTGGGAACTCTGCTCTAGTTCATGATGTTGAGAAGGAAAACACCTTGTGAACTAGCATCATGGACAGATCCCAGATTGAGAGGCAGTTCCTTACTAGGGGCTAGGAATCTTCTTGAGCATACGCTAAGGGAAGTACTTGACCTTGCTTGTCTTGGCTTTATCTATAAAAGGATGACGGTCCTAGCTGACGCAGAATGGAAGGACGTGGAAAACTGTGAGAAAGGGGAAATATGAAACACATGAGAAAGGGAAACAGAATCCCGCCATCCCAGAGTCTGGTTTCAGCCTCTCACCAGCCACGGAGCAAGAATTTCAGCACAATTAACAACCACTTGTAGACAAATTTCTAAATGGTCTTATTTAATAAAAACATGGAGCCAGAAATGTGGGTGAAAGCCTTGGAGAGATCAGGGAAATACGGAAAGCCAACCTCACCTCACCAACTCCGCAGCTTCCAAAAGGGAGAGAGCAACTTCCTGACTACCCAGGCTTATATACCTTGCTTTTCTGCCCTGTCATTGGCTCTTAGCCCAGCTACCTCACTTCCTCTTCCTACACAGCTCTGTCACTGTCTATCTGTACAGACCTTTCAGGTCTCTATGGTTGGTACTGGGATTAAAGGCAAGTGTCACCACACTTGGCTCTGTTCCCTAGTGTGGCCTTGAACACACAGAGCTCCTGACTGCTAAGGGATTAAAGGCATGTGCTGCCTGACTTCTTTGTTTACTTAAAATGGCTGGCCTTTCCCCCTTGATCTCCAGGCAAGCTTTATTTATTAACGCACAAATAAAATATCACCACAACCACTTAAGGCTTTTCTCCCTTCCGAGCTGAAAACTTGCACTTTTCTAGAACTCTCATCAGAAATTCTCTGTGCAACCATAGCGGGTCCTGGGTTTTCCTTCTCAGATTAACAACATCTCACCAAAGTCACCCCCGGGGCCTCTGTACCTAAAGGGGTAACCGAAGTAAAGGCGTAGAGGGGGCTTAGAGACCTCATGTACGTGAAATCCCAGAAGCTTCCAGAACCCTGTATGCAGACAATCTCCACCAGGACACTCCTGCACCATGACCCTTCCTTGAGAAGCCCATACCACATGCTTGTGTAGATCTCGCCTTCCCTGCGTGCCCTTTCCCCTAATGTTCATGCCTACTACTGTGTTTAAAATGCCTTCTAATAAACCACCACTCTGCCTGAGAATCCCACATCCACACCCTTGTGTGCGCTTTTACTTTCTTAAGTGCCTTTCTTTTATTTTCATAAAGCCTCAGCTCTGCTTTACACCGACTAGTCCTAAATTCTCTACATCCAAACCACCCATCTTGGGTTTGTCTGGGCTGAGGCCCCTAAAAGATTAAGAGAATTCCTCAGGCTACTGAGGGTAGCAGTATGGAGCTGTGCCTCTGCCCTCTGGCTACTGACAATACCAGCCATGGAGTCTCTGTCTCTATGAACTTGCCTATTCTTAATTCTTCAGTGATATGCAAAAATGTATGTGTGACCACTGTGCCTGATTAATTCGCTCTGCACAAGATTTGTATGGTTTATTAACACTGCCGTATGTGTTGGAATTTATTATTGAGTGAAATCATTCTGTTGTATGAATGATCATGTTCTGTTAGTTGTATAAATTTTCTGTGGGCACACACCTAGGAGCAGAATTGGCCTATGTTCTATGAGTAGAATAGATAGGTCATGTAACTATGTCAAGATGACTAATCATTAAGAGAGTGACTAATGAGAAATGAGTAATGTATATAAAACCTTTATCACACATATAATAAACACTCAAGAAGAGTGGTATTAACTGCCACATTTACTATATTGATCTTACATAAAATGAATTGAAACATGTTGAATCAGACTCACATCCAGAAAAATAAGACTGTGCTGATGTGAGAACCCACCTCCAAACACATGTAGTAATTACACACAGCAGTGGTTTCAGTATGTGTATCCACACTCCGAAAGAAGGCACTAGAACGGTCTGGAGTCGAGCCACGGAGGGCTGCTACAGCAGGCAGTAAAAGTTGACACTACAGATGTCATGGGTGACTGGCCAGAATGAATTCACAGGGCCTAAGAGACGGACCTCATGGAGATGGCATCTGAACTTCCGGGTAACAAGAAGCTAGGAAGGTTTGTCTCAGCAGAAACTCTCCTGCCTCCCAGCTGCTGACTATGGCCTGGAAGTGACGGCTTACCCTGAGGCTCAGGAGAAAGAACCTCAAGAACACAGTGCTGGCCGATTCTGAGTCCTCCTAATCTGTCTCTCCACATTATGAAATCCTCATGCCAAGGGACAAAGGTAGTATTTATACAGAGACAAGTGAACAGCATGGAAGCCCAGCTTACTCAGCCAAAACCAACTCATAATGAATCTTCTAAAAGCTGAAGCCAAATGAGCACACAGTTCTAAGTCTCTCCAGAGAACTGTTCCCAGGAAGCGAAAGACTAAGAAGCTAGCCACAGGGCACACAGATAAAAGAAGTCACACTCAGTGAACTACACGCAATGGAGCCATGATTGCATCAAATTCAAAAGATAGAAAAAAGAAGGGGATTTACAGCATGGGAAAGCATTTTGAAAAAAGAATAAGCAAGTTTGAAATGGAACTGATTGAATTAAGATGCTGGTTTGACCTGAACTGAACTGAACTGAACTGAGTGATTATTACCAAACTTTGTTCTAGATACTGTCAGAGAAAAATGCAATCAATAACTATGAATGTTCCAGCAATAATTTTGAATTACTTTTAAACTTTATAAACTTTTTGAATCAGCTCCTACAGTCGTTTTTCTTTCTAACAGGGACATATAAGAACAGCTGCTCCAGCCAGGCGGTGGTGGTGCACGCCTTTAATCCCAGCACTCCGGGGGTAGAGGCAGGAGGATCTCTGTGAGTTCGAGGCCAGCCTGGTCTACAGAGTAAGTTCCAGGAAAGGTGCAAAGCTACACAGAGAAACCCTGTCTCAAAAAACCAAAAAAAAAACCAAAAAAAAAAAAAAAAAAAGAACAGCTGCACCGCTCTACCCAAGTGAACATGTATTTATGGAAAGGTAAGGGACATCAGAGCGGCAGATGAACACATCCATAAGGAAAGTAATCCTCCCTTGTGAATTAAAGGGAATCTTGAAAATCAAAGCAAGTCAGAGACATTTCTACTTGTAACTAGCAATGAGTATATTACAGAGCTCAGGAGTGGTTTAAAGACAGTAAACTAACATAAAAATAAGAAAGAAAAAGGTTGTAACATAGAACAGTATTCAGGAATGTGTCTAACTACAAATAACACACACTCAAAGCCCAAAGCTTAAAGGGAAAGTTTTCCCTATGTCTTAAGAATAAGAAATCAGGGGCTGGAGAGATGGCTCGTCAGTTAAGAGCACTGACTGCTCTTCCAGAGGACCTGGGTTCAATGCCCAGCACCCACATGGCAGCTCACAACCATCCATAACTCCAGTTCCAGGGGACAGAACACCCATGGCAATCCATCAATGTACATAAAATAAAAATAAGTTAATTAAAAACAAACAACGATTTGTTTAGAAAAAATTTTAAAAATAAAGAAGAGACATCAAGGGCAGTCCAAAGCTGGTGGCTCTCAGCGGGTAGCTTCTGGTTTCCGCATCCACCATCCTCAGAATGAGGCTTAGAACCAGGTGAATATTAGTGCTTTCCTCCTCTTCATGCAAGATAGCTATTTATCTTTAAACATTAAATCTGTATTCCTGCCAAGCAGAAAACAGGAGACGAGCAGGGCTCAACACGTGTTAGGAAAGCACATGTCCACTATCTCTCTCATGGAACTCTGTGGGGTCACATGATCTCGAGTTGCAAGACAGTCAGATAAAGCAAATATTTTTGAGTTTGGCACACTGGATAAAATTGGCTCTTTTAAAAAGAAAAGGGTGCTAAGGATCGACAGGGGTGAGGTCGGTTCCACAGCTGGGAGACAGAGCACTGGCTGAGGCTGGCAAGGCCCTGGACTTGCTTCCTGGCAGGGCCTCAGCCTTGCACGATAATCTGGCCCTGTGAATTGTTAAATATCTCAGAAGTTATAGAACAACCATGTGAGAAAAACCATAGGGTAACCAAGACAGCTTGGAGTTAGAGCAGGAAGAAATTAAAAACGGCAGGTCCTGGAATGGAAGAAATTAAAAACGGCAGGTCCTGAAATGTTGAGAATCGGGAATCAGATCAGTGGCTGACTGTTTAAACTGACAGGTGCCCACATTTGAGTGACTTAAGCTATTTATGTTAGTCCGTCCCTCGGACTCTGTCTCAATTTTAAACACTTGATATATATATGAAGGAGGTCTCCAGTCCTGCTAGGCCTGGAGATACAAAGCATAGCTCATCTCCTATGAGTACATTGGCTGTCTAGGACACAGTAGCCAAAAAGATTCATCTATTGTCTTGTTTAATATCTATATGATCTTATACAAGCACTACTGTATGTTAAATGATTTTAAGGTTCAAAAAATAAAATAAGTTAAACCTTACCAGCTTTTTTTTTTTAAACTTTCTATGTCAGAGCTGAGCATCAGGGAAATAAATGACTAAGTCAAAGTGCGACATCAATGTGCCTCACATTTAATGTGCACAAGAACCACAGGTGAGGGACGAGGGCCTGTGGTTTAAAAACGTCTTCAGAGCTGGTGAGATGGGTCAACAAGTGAGGGCAACTGCCACCAAGCCTGATGACCGGAGTTCAACTCCTGAGACAAGGTAGGAGAGCACTGACTTCCTCAAGCTACCCTCTAACCTCCACATGTGTGTGTTGTGGCATGGGCACACGCACACACACAATAAATTATAAATAAATAAAGTGTAATGAGGCGCATACATTCTGATCTAGGTCTTGAGTCAAAGCCAAGGTTTCCTTTGCCTTCCTCGCACACTTGCCGGTGATTTTGATGCTGATGGCTAGACTATACTTTGAATCTCAAAGGCCTAAGATGCCTCGAAACCCTACCTTTTTATAATCCTCTATATATATATATATATATAGAGAGAGAGAGATAAAGATTCATGTGAAATAGACTAAAGAAACGGAATATGTTTTGCTACTGTTAGACACTTACATCTCGGAGCATACATGAGGTCTTAGGGGAATGCCATGTGCTTGAGAAGTCCAGCCAGCTTGCCAAGACGGTGATGAATGAGCATAATTGAGATGTGGGTGAAACCCTCTACAACTGAGAGGCTTCGGTTCTGACATGCCCGTTGAATACACAGAACACATGCCAAGATTTTACTAACAGGTAGTTTACGTCCAACCTTGAGAAAACTTGTATATTTTATGTCGTAAACCCTCTGCCTCAAGTGCAATTGGGTAATTCTGGAAGGTTTAGTTAATATCTTGAGTCTGTTTCTTACAAGGAAACCACATTTTAACCACACAAACAAACACGATGTAAGTTAGATAATAGGCCATAAGAAATAGAGCAAAGTGGAGAACTCTGTGATAATAACATAAAGGGGTTCAGAGGGTGAGCAGCTTCTACAGAGCCCGTCACACTAGATGGAATCTCTTAGAATCCTTACCCCAAATTTGTGTTTCTTATATATGACAAAAGTAATCTTTTTCTGAGAATTCTGAAGCTCAAAGACCGAGAAATACCGATTTAGGTGAACAACCCTTGGAGTCGGGAAGACGCCACTTGTTTGGACACAACTACAATGAACTCCTGAATACCGCCCCTCCCCCTTGTCGACACCTTCCCTGCCCCTTTGCAGCCAATCCTGTCCCCTCTGTGTCCCCAGCTCAGCTGGGCAACCCAGGATCTGGTTTCAGTCTCTAGCTTTTCCTATTTTAGATTGGGATCAGTGGAATCACATGGAACACAGCCTTCTGGTCCCCTGCCTCACATGGCTTCTAAGAGTCATCAGTGCTGGCACATGTATCCCCTTGTCCTTCCACACTAAACCACGTGCTTAAGGATAAGGAAATCTCATCCTTGTATGCCTGGCTTAATGTGCTTTGCAAGCATAAGACCAAAGCAATAAAGTAATGGGAAATACTGAAAATGCAAATATTAGGTATGTTAATTGATGTATGATACTACTTATTTAAAATATTTGTTATCTCTTTCTGGATCACAAACCACATTGCTCACCAGGACACTATTCTCTGTATTTCTTTACTTGCCCACCTGTCTTAATAATTGCTAGCTATAAAAGCAACAGGTAAGAAATTTCAATGTTGGGTGGTGGTGGCACACACCTTTAATCCCAGCACTAGTGAGGCAGAGCCAGGTGGATCTCTGTGAGTTCGAGGCCAGCCTGGTCTACAGAGTGAGATCGAGGACAGGCACCAAAAACCTACACAGAGAAACCCTGTCTCAAAAAACCAAAATAAATAAATAAATAAATAAAAAGAAATTTCAATGTGCCTATCCTGTATACAAAACTAAAAATAGTTGTTACATGTTTATTCACAGAAGCAGTATTTTACACACTGCATCAAAATTATATGTCCTGCACAAATTCAACATCATCATTGGTGTGGGGAAATAATAGATGCACACCCATGAATATAGGAGCCATACAGGTTCCACTGTTCCACTATCAAATTCTTGTTGAATAACTTGGAGGAAAATAATTCAAAATCAGTCTATAAATTTATTCATAGCAATTTATTTAAATAATAAATTAAATTTATTGTTATCTGATTTTAGAGCCTCTTCCTTGTCCCTTCCTCAATACTGTGTGAGGGAAGGTTCAGCTACTTATTTCGGGTAATCCCACAACATGCCAGGTGTCCTAGTTAGGGTCACTGTTACTGTGATGAACACCATGATGAAAACAACTTGGGGAAGAACGGGTTTATTCAGCTTACACCTCCACATCACAGTTCACCATCAAAGGAAGCCAGGACAGGAATTCAAGCAGGGCAGGAACCCGGAGCCAGGAACTGATGCAGAGGCCATGGAGGAGTGCTGCTTACTGGCTTGCTCAGCCTGCTTTCTTATAGAACCCAGGACCACCAGCCCAGGGCCAGTACGACCCACAATGGGCTGCCCCCCCCCCCATCAATCACTAATTAAGAAAATGCCCTGCAGGCTTGCCTACAGCCTGATCTTGTACATATATGTGTGTGTGCATAATTAATTAAAAGGCATCATTCCAAGTAGAGAGTTTGGCTTTCATTAGATTAAGACGATGATACTGTTTTAAGTGTGCTCTGCGTAAAATTAGCCTTGATTGTCAGCTTCATGGGATTAAGAATCACCATGGAGACAAACCTCTGGGTATACCTGTGATGGAGTTTCTAGATTAGACTGATAGAGGTGAGACGATCCACCCTAAGTATTCCACAGGCAAGGCTCAGTACAGAATTAGAGTGAGCTGAGCACCAGAATCCGCAGCTCCTGCTTCCTGCTTCCTGAAAGCTCCTTCTCCACGCCTTCCCCAGAGATGGACCACATCCTTTGAGCCCAAATAACCCTCTCTTAAGTTGTTTTCATTGGGTATTTTCTCACAGCAACAAGATAAGTGACTAACAGGGAAACCATGTCCATGACAATAGAACCATAAATCCCTGAGGTAAGAGAAGGATTTTAGAAGGTGGGGAGGGTTGTGACAAGGTAGACTAAGAGGCTGAGACAGAGCACACAGAGCCTTCCTTGTCCAACTGTTGGTTATTTCCCGTCACCCTGCCCTCCAGTCATTCCCCATCCTGCAGTGTTGCATCCTAACTAATTTCTGACCACCCCAGCGGCTCTCCCTCTGTGGGAGAACCCTGGCTAGTTTCGTGATGTTCTTTCCTCCGAAAGCCACCAGGATGGACCCGTTACTTCCTCAAGTCCTTGCCCAAATCACTCCTCAAGGGAAGCAACCTATACAGTCACTCAGTCATTCACTATAATATCCTAAGTCTACACCTAGCCTTGCCCTCCTGGTCCTCTGCTCTGGCTTTCCCTCTTCAGTACTTGTTACCGGGTGGCGGCCCCTGCAGTCTATTGAACTTCCCATCTTCCTCCACACAGTTCGAGCTCCGCAAGGAAGCTGATTCTGAGTGTCACTGTGTCCTCACCACCTTCCACAGCATCTGCCGCTGGTACATGCTCAGTGAACATCTATTTAAAAAAAGAAGAATGGGATCCAGCCATGGTGATTGCACACTTGAAAGCCCAGCACACAAGAGACTGGAGCAGAGGAATCACAATTTTGATCCTAATCTGGACTACCTAGCTAGCTAGTTCAAGCTAGCCTGAGCTGTATCATGAACATCTGGTCTCAAAAATCCAGGGGAAAAAAAATTAAAAAAGAATCAATTAGCCTTTTCAAGGACAAGGCACAGGTCTAGACCTTCCTAGTGCGCTGTTCCCCATGTTCCCTGGAGACTAAGAGGCTTGATTTTTTTTTCATATCATCTACTTCCATGCCATGTCTTATGCACTCCTCTGCCCTTTTGTCTAGAAATCAGAAGCCTTGACTTGTGAAATGGCATTTTCTTCTTAACTCACTTTTAAAGAGCAGTGCCGCTGTTTGCTTGTGAAGCAGACAGTAACGGGTGATGTAATATGAACTGTCTCTGTTTTGAACACAGTAGGCGCTGGGAAGCAGGTTTTGGTTGAATTTGTCAAACAGAAGATAGTATCTTCTCAACAGTCAGCACTAGGTCTAGACGCTGCCCTTACATTGTCAACACTGTGTTCACAGACCCACACTGTCGGAAAACATTGGCTCTGGTTCCAGCAGTCAAGGTCAGGAGACAGGATCCAAATTAGAGAGTGGAAGTGGGTCCCTCTGGGAAAAGACAGAACCGCAGGCCAAAACACTGCATCTGGAGGGAAATCGTGTAAAAAGAGAAATGCTGATGTGTTTCCACACTCCTAATATGTAATCCTGCCAGGGAAATCTAAAAAAGCCTCAGAGTAGGCCCAACCAAGAACTAAGGAACTGAGGAATCTGTCTACAAACTACTGGCTCAGAGCTGTGAGAATATTAACCTAACTTCACGGTGAAATATTTAAAATTTGGATACATCGTCACGAGTACTGCGGGGGCGGGGGAGGGGGGCTGTGTTAAATGAACAAATAATTTTATTTAATTTAACCAACCTATAAGCAGTCTCATTTCCTAAAACCTAAAATGATAAGCTGCTGAAACTATAAAGAACATAGGTAACGCATAGTAGAGAAAATGCAAAGTACAGAAAAATCCTTCAGTCCTTAAAGCAGTGATCTGATATAGGGAGAGCAAGGGCTGACCACACCACACCAGGAACAGTGTGAGACAGCTCAAATGTGGGCAGAGCACACGGCTAACAAGACAGATGCCATCATGCACTGTTCTTCAAACCAGAAAGTTCAGTACCATGTGGTCCACTCCCCCCCCCCCTTGCTCATTCATCCATCCATAGTCTCAGTACCTACTAAAAGGCACAGGAAGGTGTCACTCAAAGGATAAGGGAAGAATCAGCTCCTGGTGCAAACAGTTCCCAGCAGAGCAGAAAAATCAGTCAGAGTAAATGTCACAAATATGTACCAAGGACATATGCAAATGCTTTACCTTCTCACTCATTCATGAAAACCGGAGTTGATGGCCTGGAAGTAGAGGGTAGATAACAGAGGTCATTAGAGGCTACAAAGGGAAAGATCTCAGCAAAATGGTGGACAATGGGTACCTAAATGGGGAGGTAGTTCTAATGTTATATAGCGCAACAGGAGAACCACATTCTATAATTACATAAGATAGAGAAGACTCTGAGATACAAAGGAAGAGTTTGGAGTATTTATCGCATGTCAGTTAAAAAACAAATTACAGGCTGGAGAGATGGATCAGCAGATGAAGTGCTGCTCCAGCATGATACTGGAGTTTGGATCCCAAGACTCATGTAACCAGCAAGGGTATGGTCCGATGCACAGCTACAACCCAAGAAAGACAAGAGATAGGATTGCTGGGGCTTGCCAGCTGAAAACCACAAGTCCCAGTTTCAGTGAGAGACCCTGCCTCAGAGGAATAAGGTGAAGAGTGATGGGGGCAAGGGGGGTACCTTAAACCCCCCTCTGGTATAAACATGCACATATACACTTCACACACATACATCCACAATCATATGCACATACAGATACACAAAAAAAACCAAAAAAACAAAAAACAAACAACAGCAACACACACACAAAAACAAAACAAAACAAAACAAAAACAGAATAAAATGCAACTGAGACTGAGAATCATTAACTTGCTTTAAAGGTCTAGGTCAAAGTGAATGGAATGAGCACATCAATCAATATTTTTGTGGCACAGTCAAGTTTATTGACTTATTGACTTAAGTACCTTTGTATTTAGATATTTATTTTAATCAAATTAATTTCTCTTCTCACTGACTTGATAGAACAAAAGACATTAACCCTCTTTTTTCCCCCTCATTTTATTTTCTCCAGTCCCCTCCATGAAGAAAGTAAGATCTTCATCCTCGGACCTGAATTGAAGACTGAAAAAGTCAAGAACTTATTTTGTTAATCAAGAAATGGGTTTCTATGCAAGAGAACTTATGTCCAGATGCTTATTTAACACTGGCACCAACAACTATGCAATTTAAAATTATTTATTTATTCCTGCTCTTTGAGACAGTGTTCTACTATATAGCCCAGGCTGGCTTCATATTTTCAATCCCTGCCTTCACTTCCCATTTGCTGAGATGATAGACAGACATGCATGACCACACCTAGCCCAGAAATATTTTAACCTTTTTAATCCTACGTACTCTAGAAAAACTAACAAGAATTCTCATAAGGCTGCAAGATTCTGGAAATCGGTGATATATTAAACTATGACTCAGTGGGATCCTGTCTCTAAAGGAAATCACCCAGAAAGTTTCTTGTGAGCACCCATGAGAGGGATCAATGTGGTGTGCAATAAAGTTGCTAGCCGGTCTATGAACTAGTTAATGTGTGTGAAAGCTGCCCTGGGCACTCCTCTGCTATGGAATCTGAAATCAGCTAAGAAATATGCTTCAGCTGGACTTCCTCATGGCTAACTAAGAATGTAGCTCTGTGGCAGAATGCTTTTCTGGCATGGCAAAGGCCCCGATCAATCCCTAGCAAGTGTTCATGGGTATGTGCAGGAGCATGCAACATACAGACACAGAAACTTCAGTTATTTTGAACTGTATGGTCTGGAAATTCTTCAAATTGAAGTGAATGAAATTTATGTTGTAACTAGAGTTTCTCTATAGATGCATATCTGCACATGGGTAGGCGTCTACATTTTAAGATACATGGTGAATGCCCTTTTTTGGTGGTGGTTTTTTTTTTTTTTTTTTTTTTTTTGGTTTTTCGAGACAGGGTTTCTCTGTGTAGCTTTGCGCCTTTCCTGGAACTCACTTGGTAGCCCAGGCTGGCCTCGAACTCACAGAGATCCACCTGGCTCTGCCTCCCGAGTGCTGGGATTAAAGGCGTGCGCCACCACCGCCCGGCTGGTGGTTTTTATTGACTCCTTATGGGAGGAACTTCAGACACCAAATTAAGCGGTTTCTGAACTTTGGATTCCAAGCCCCTACTGTCACTGACCAACCTGAGTTAGTCATTTAACTAGTTGGCCTTTAGTTCTATGCATTATAAAATAACAATGCTTAATTTAACAGAGTTATGGGAAGTGGGGCACAGTTATAAAATGTTGAGAAGTCTTGTAGGCTGCAAGAATATATTATAGAGATTCAGCTGTATATTAAAGCTATACCTAGAAATGTCAAGGCATTTTTTTCTAGAGGAAGCCATTTATCAAGGAATATTTGGTGTTATTCAGTTTTTACTATTCCGGCTGTTTTCTCCTATGAAGTTCTTGTGGGCCCATATATTACTAGACCATTGGTGAACAGTTTAGCTGATCCACTGGGTAACTAACACCTCTCCAGGGCCTTGGAGACAGGCGCCAGTAGATACATAGAACTTTGTTTCTTGTGCAAACGAAGCTCAGACCATCCCTTGCCTTCAGGCCTAGTAGCCCCGATGAGCTATGGACTCAGGACAATGGGGATTTTTTGCATAACCAGGTGCAGTCAAGACTGGGGCAGCTTTCCTGGCCAGAGCAGAGTTGTGTGGCAGAGAAGAGAACAAGGCAAGTTTCTCCGGATAGTAGGCAGAGCCGCATGGCCAGAGAGAAGAGAAGAAGGCAGTTTCTCAGAGCCGGGGTAAGGAGCTAGGAAGGAAAGATGGAAGACAAAGGAACAGAGGACGAAGATGAGGTCAAAAGCACAGGAGCTTAATTAGGACTATGAGAAGACAGGAAAAGTAGGTACAGAGAGGAGCTGAATGTGAGGACGGAGCTGAAGCTGTGTAGATGGAAGTTCGTTATAGAGAACTAAAAGTAAATGGATGAAAGAGTGTGCTGTGTGTAGATTCTTTTCTCTCAGATAACACCCTGCCGGACATAGTATGTCTTCCCCAGGACTCCGGGAGGAATCTTCTCAGGGCAGGCCCTCGGGGAAATTCCGTTAGAGAAGTGTGTCCCACAGCAGTTGATCAACACAAACACATGTTCGGAACCTGTTTTCTTATCAATTATAGCCCAGTCTTGTCAGGCTCTACCAAGCAAACCACACTCAGCTACTGCCATCCAAGTGAGATGGACAGCAACAGCCACACGAAGGCAAAGCCCTAAGTGGCGGAGTCTGTAGTTAATCTCCAAGCTTTACCTGCTTTGTAGTGTGCCACAACCCAGGCCTGACCCTAAACAAAGGACAATGTGCCTTGAACCTCAGCCATCTTTGATCAGTCTGATAAACTTGATTTTTATACAAATGTCCTTGATTATACCCCATTCCTCTTTCCGGAGTAAACTTGTCATTAAGGTCCACCCATTAGGAGAAAGAGTCTTCCTCAGGGTTGGTTATCCAATACCAAATGGTCAGCCTAAAAACACACACATACAAGTAACATATACCAACTGGGCAGGTTGTATGCATGTAGGAATATATATATATATATATATATATCTTTATACATCTATGTCTATAACAACAATTCATTTTTAAAAAAGAGAGGGGGGCTGTGAATTTGAAAGAGAGCAAGAGGAGGTATATGGGAGGGTTAGTAGGGAAGAGATGGCGCAACTATATTATAATCTCAAAAAATAAGACAATTTTTTAAAAGGACCTATCCACTAGGGCTCAGATGCCCCACCTCTCGCCTCCTCTCTTATGCTGATTACCAGAATGGGTCCAACAGCGCAGATCAACCCAAACCACAGGAATAAGTGTCACGTCAAAACTAGCTGAGCCAGGCATGGCATGAGCAACTGTAACTGCAGAACTTGATAGGAGAGTCAGTATAACGGACTTCAGGCCAGCCTGCGTTACACAGCAAGACTTTGTCTCATAAACCAAACAGCAACAACAAAAACACCTGGACCTCGGCTCTTAGGCTGCCTGCCATTCAGACACTGGACCGAATGCTGATCAAAGTAGTCTGAAGCAGAATCCCCCCATGGAGAGTAGACTGCGGAGTGCTAACGCACATTTCAAACTGGGGCAGGCCTAAGGAGAAGCAAGTGAGCTATCTGAAGACCAAAGGACGTATATAAAGTGGAAATCCCTAAATCACAGCTAGACACGGCTATTCCCTGCTGTCTCCCCATACCACGTCTCTCTGAAGGTCCCAGGCAGCAAGCACATCATGATAGTATCTGTGGGAGGGTCTTCAAAATATCTACACATAGTCATTAAAAGAACAACACATAGCCTAATTATTCCTGTTTCTGAAAAATCCTGTTCTAATCAAAAGCCCCACACCGTTCTGATTCCATGGCACCGTGTTTTTATCAACTACTCTTTGTATTTAATCCCACGAGGAAGGCCTGATACATTAGCAAAAATGTAAACCCTTTTCTGATTGAGCAATTTAGTAATACTAATAAAAAGCACCTGTTGGTATACCTGGCTTACTAGGGATCTTCGTTTATTCTGTGCTACTCTAGCAGAATACCAAGGACTGTATGACGGACACATGGAAGGACAGATGGATGGATGGATGGATGGATGGATGGATGGATGGATGGATGGGTGGATTTAAAAGTAGAAATGTTTTTACTGTTCTGGTGACTGGGAAATCCTAAGGTGGAGTAAGTATCCTTGCATCCAGCTGATAAGGAAAGCCTTCTTACTTAATCATCCCATAGCAGAAAGGAGAAGGACAAGAAAGCATGAGAGGAAGGGAGGGAAGGAGGGAGAGAAAGAGACCCCCGAACTCGCCTTCTGTCTGGAGCCCATTGCCCAGACAAGTCACCTCCTCCCACTCTAATCTGTTTAAGTGGGGCAGAACCCTCTGACCTCATCACCTCTTCAGAATCACCCCTCTCACCGCTATTGTCTTGGAGATCAAGTTCCCAACACATAAACTGAAAGAGACCACTTCAAACCATGGCATTTTAATTTTGTCCCCCAAAGGAGTGTCCTTCCTACATGCAAATATATTCACTCCGCCTCCATAGCCTCAAAACCTTAACTCAGTTCAGCACTAGCTCAAAAGTCCAGAGTCCAGAGTTTCATTGGAATAGATTCTGCGTGAGATTCCAGGCATGATTTATGCTAAGGCAAATTCCTCTCGGGCTAGGAGCCTGTGAGCTAAAAAGTTACATGCTTCTGAAATACAGTGCTGGGACAGGCACAGGAATAGCCTCATCCCCAAAGGGAGAACAATGAAAGGAGAAAGGAATATCTGATTCAAAGTGCCCAAACAACAGTAAGTATTCATGCTAGAGAACAATTTCCTTTACCTCAGTATTCTGCCTCTTGGACACACTGTAGAGTCCCCAGAACCTCAGGTAGCCCCACACTCGTGGCTTTACTTAGCTCAGACCATTCAGCAGCTTCCACAGGTTGGAGTCTCATGCCTGCAGCTCTCCCCAGATGGCAATGTGTGCTGGTCACTCCACAGTTGGAAGTAGCCACACTCTCCTGGCTCCATTATGCACTGCTTTAGTAGGAGCTGCAGAGCCCTGCCTCTGCAACAAGTCTCTCTAGGCCCTGACACTGTCTAGAATAGACTAAGATTTAAGAAGAGAAAGCCATGCCCCCATAGTTCTACCACTCTGTATCCACACATAGTCAATACCACATGGACACTGCCAGAGCTGACCACTGGAGTCCTATGGCAAAGACGCATCTAAGCCCACCTGAGTGATGGCGGCAAACTCCCTAAAGAGTGCATGGCTGAGGTCTCGCAGAACACTCCCTGAAAACCATGCTGCCAAGGTCCTCACTGGCCTCAGAGATTTGTGAATGCCTTTTGAGCTGTTTTCCCATTGCCTTGATAAATAGAAACTGACTTCCTTTTATCTATAATAATCTATTTGGCAAGAGGCCAAGTGATAGAAGGAATGCCCTCCGTTGTAGGGCAGTCTTTATAGGTAAGGTTGACCAAGTTTTTCTAGATAGTAAATATTTGAAGTTCACCAGTCATATGATCTCTTTCACAACCATGAAGTTCTCTCATTGAGCAACAAGAAAGCAGCCAGATAGATGAATGAGTATAGCTGTGTTTTAAGAAAACCTTCTTACCCAAGTGACCCAGATGCTCAAATTGACAAACAGAGACAAAATAAGCCTGCTGAGGTCTAGAGTTTCACTATCCACAAAGACAATTCTACAGGCTTGGTCACTTGCCTGTTGCTGGTGGGAGGTTGTTCAGTCTTTGAGAGGTGAGGTCTAGAGGGAGAAAGTTAAGTTGCCGGAAGCACGCCTTTGAGAAGGTATTGAGATCCACACCTTATCTTCTGTCTGCTTCCAGACACATAAGATGAACAGGACAGTTCTGCCATGTGCTCCTACTATAATTCTCCATCTTGATTCAAGGCCAAAAGCAAGGCGGCTTCATGGAAAGAAATCTCCAAAACTGTGAGCCAACACCAGTCTTCTCTCCTTACAGTTGTTACCTCGGGTGTTTTGTCATAGTGACAGGACGCTCACCCACAGCTACTCTAAAATCGTTTGAGGACTTCACATAATACAGTAAGCCAGGGACAAATTTCAGCTCACAATAGAAAGCATAAAGCAACGGCCAAGTGGAAGTTTTGTAAGTGAAAACTACGTTATCTGAGATCAAATATTCCCCAGTCAGGCTAGGGATTGCATGCAGAAAAATCAATAGTCCCATTCATGTGTTGAAATCTAACCCCCCAGAATGAGCGTATTAAATCATATGTTTTATGTGAGATAGTTTGGTCATGTGGGTCTGTCACATGTGCCTGTCTGAGAAGGACTGAGGGAATCCTGTCTCCTTCCATGTCGTGAAGACACACAGAAAGTGCCACCCGTGAAAAAAAAGCTCTCAGCAGATACCAAATCAGCTTGTAATTACATCTTGGGCTTCCAGCCTACAGAATTATGAAAAATAAAATTCTGTTGTTTATAAGTTATAGTCTCAGGCTTTTTTAATAGTACAGCAGCCCAAATAGACTAAGACTCCTTCCAAGTTATACAACAAAAGAAAAAAAAATACAGTTAATGAATGTAGTCTTGGTGACCTATACATCTAATAGGAATCCAGGAAAGAAAAGAGAAGGAAACAGAAGGAAAGGTATTTGAATATCTCATAAATATATATGCATGTATTCCTGGTCCCCGGATGATGGCGCTGTCTGGGAAGGTGGCAGAACCTTTCAGAGTTGGGTTATTAGGAGCAGACCTTAAGGCTTTAGGCCTGCCTCTTTCCTCTCTGCCTCTGATGGCAGCTGCAGTGTGACCAGCCAGCCTGCGCTTCTGTCACCAGACCTTTCCAAGCGTGATGGGAAACAGTCTCTCAAGTGATAAGTCATTAGAACCCTCTCGTTCCTTAAACTGCTTTCTATCAGCCATTGTTTCTCAGTGATGAGAAAAGTAGCTAATACAGAAAACTGACGACACCAAGAGGAGGGTTACTTCTGAGACCAATGACCAACTGGTCCTTAGACCTTTGGAACTCATTCACAGAAGGAATGTGGAAGAATTTAGAATGTTCTAAACAGAGCTTAAGGGGATGTTCTCATGGGAATTTGTAAGCCCAAAAGGATTAGAGAAAAAAATTTTTTTTCCAAAGGGTTTCTTTGTGTAACAGCTCTGGCTGTCCTAGAACTCACTCTGTAGACCAGGCTGGCCTCGGACTCAGAGAGATCTGCCTGCCTCTGCCTCCTGAGTGCTGGGATTAAGGGCATGCTCCACCACCAGCCCCACTTGCCCACCCCCAACTTGAAATTTATTTTAAAATAATTCTTTGGTATGCATACAGTTTGAACATTTGTTAATGATAAAAGCAAATATGTACATTAATGAGAAGGATATGCTTATTTATTTTTACATAGAGAATTAAATCTTTGCCGAATATTTGATATTGCCAGATACACAAAGCATCTCCAGAATTTTTCAGAATTGATTGGTATTTTGATTTTTTTTTTTTTTTTTATGGTGAAAAAGTGTATTTAGAATTAGCCAGCTGGACTCAGTTTAGATGATCCCAATTTTGTTGGCAACATCCAGAGCATCATAGTCAGGAGCCAACCAAACATACGCCTTCTTTTCTCCATCAGGCCTTATGAGGGTGTTGACTTTGGCCACATCAATGTCATAGAGTGTCTTCCCAGCCTGTTTGATCTGGTGCTTGCTGGCCTTGACATCCACAATGAGCACAAGTGTGGTGTTGTCTTCTGTCTTCTTCCTGGCTGACTCAGTGGTCGGGGAATTTGATGATGGCATGGTGGTCAGGCTTGTTTCTCCTGGGCACGCTCTTTCGAGGATATTTAGGCTGCCTCCGGAGTCGCAGGGTCTTGGGCCGCCAGAATGGGGGTGATGTGCAGATCTTCTTCTTTTTGTGGCTGTGGATGCCTTTCAGCACCGCCTTCTTGGCTTTCAAGGCCTTCGCTTTGGCTTCAGCTTTGGGAGGGGCAGGAGCTTCCTTCTTCGCTTTTGGTGCCATCGTGGCGAAAAGGCGGTATTTTGATGTTATAATCATCAATCCTGAGAAGGCTGCTTTGCCTAACTACACAGTACAAAATGGCAGAAAGTGTTCTAGGACTGTCTCAGAAATTATTGGAAACTCCAAGCTGATCTCAAGTCAACATTCACGGAACTTTTTTTTAGTGAAATTCAAGTCAGAAACTCAAACAGCAACTTTTTTTTTTCTGTTACTCTTTTTCCCCCCGTTTTAAAAAATTTGGAGATTCTAATTTGATGAAGACATTTCTCCCTTCCCTTTCCCTCTTCCAAACTCTCCTATACACCCCTCCCTGCTCTCCTTCAAAGCCATGGCCTCTTAAAAAACAACAACAACCTAACTGTCAAAGGGCAACTTTTAAAATCAAGTATTCTTGTACAAGACATTTCAAAGATATTCTGTTTGATACATGCTGAAGAATAACAATAAGAAAATATTGTCTTTACTTTCTACAAATAAACCATTGTGTTTCTGTAAGAGCAGACAAATTTTTGTGTACAATAAAAAATACTTCAGTTTACAAAATCTAAGTTTTAAATTGGAGTCAGTGTGTTTTAGGCAGCATTTATTGCTATTATATAATGTGACAGCATGTGCCATGCAAAGTGCCTGTGTTCTATGCTCAGAGCCAAGGCTACAGTGAAGATTATATATATATGTGTGTGTGTGTGTGTGTGTGTGTGTGTGTGTGTGTGTGTGTATGATGCAATACAGGCAAGCACTGCCAGAAACACATTACTTACACATTTGCCTTTGAATTAACCTTTGGTCATTGGACATTTGGAAACCTTTTACTGATGCCAAGTTTTGCGCATTCAGTTAAGATAAGAGACCTCAATGGGATAGCAGTCCACAGTTTAAGAAGCTGTGCATTGGTAACTAATTTTCCCTGAGCCTGAACCCTCTAGTTTCAGGTTCATTTCTTCAACTGTCTGTTGAACATCCACCCATAAGTCTCTTCAATTCAGCATGTAGGAAAACAAACCTATCAGCTACCCACTCTCATATCCCACTGTTACTTCATTCCCTCCACTTCCATTCTCTATTGCAGGAACTACCAAGGCAAACAAGAGCTTGAACACACAGCAGAGTCTTCCTGCTCACTTGTTACTCACTTTTGCGAGCTTAGCTGTGATTTCCCTAAAGGAAATCTTCGAAAGGATCTGAATATTTCACTAGATATTTTTCTCATTGCTCTTACGAAATACCTGGCAAGAAGCAACCGAGCGAAAGGTTTGGCTTGGCTTATGGTTCACAGTCCACCACGGTAGGGAAGGCCAACGGCCGGGCAGGAGGCAGCCGGGTACGTTACATCCACAGTCAGGAAGCACAGTGTGCTTAGGACACTTTCTTCTTATTCAATACAGGGCTCCAAGCCATTGTACGGTACTGCCAACATTTAGGGTTACTACACTTCCCACCCCAACTAATCCAACACAGATAATGCCTTACAGACATGCCCAGAGATTTGTTTCTGCGGTGATTCTAGATCTCACCAAATTGTCAATCAAGATTACCCATCACAGCTATAGTCAGTTTATTGGTGAAGGGATTCCAAGGAAGAGGAGTGGGGACCTATGGAAAGAGCCAGTCCATGGGCGCATAGTCAAGTAAGTTACTGCCGTAGCCAACCGGGGACTCTGCGGACCTGTGTAGAATGTCTCTCAGAATTGTTTTCCTGAAGGATTAGGAGATATTATTGTTGGGAATCTCCAGCTTGGGGCCACATTCCAAACACCACCCAGATGTCTGACTGGGAACCCTGCTTAGGCCCCACTCCTCCTTCTCCAAACCTCACCTCAGAAACCCGACAAGCAACAGCTCCTCCCCTGGGGCTCCTCAAGACTGTGCCTACAGGGTATTTAAGGTCCAGTCCATAGACCTTCCACATGGTTTCTCCTCTTCCCCTGAGACCACCCGGGGATGCTTTGCTCATTAAATTGGGACTTTTAATTCAGTTTGACTTGCCTTATCGCATCGGCGGAGTTACTACCAGGAATTTTCAAAATTACCCTATATATTGTTATATATAGGATATATTGTTATATATATTGTTAAATATATCCTATATATTGTTAGTTTCATGCATTTCCAGCTTATACATCTGTCACAATGTTTCTGACACAGGAAAAGCAAACACAACATAGAAGTAACAGGGTAACAGAAAACATGCAATCACCTCAATGAGGTAGTACAGGTTACCTGCAAGAAAGAAGATGTTCTCAAGAGACATGTGGGTCCTTCTCTTTGGCTGTTTATTGAAACAACAGAGCCCAAGAAATTGGAATTCTCCCAAGAGTCCAAGGCTGGTAGAAGAAAAGGTTGAGGCCCTAGTTACCAAAAGGAAGGGAAGCTTGTCTCCTGGAAGATGATTTCAGGCAATTCTGATAACTTGTCAGACCACCTTACAATCGGGACTGGAACAAAGACAATGATGATGGACAACATCTTAGATATGCGAGTCTTCTGCTCTTCATTTCAACCAAGACCTCATGTCAGGACTCTCAACCTAGCCTGGGGCCTCAGGTGGTCACTCTTTGTTCTTCTCCTCAGTGGGGCCACATTGAATAAATCTCCGTCTGCTGGTTTTCACTACTACTTTTTAACTGGCTTATTGAGAGCAAGTGGCTAAGTGGCTAGTACCTGTGACCTTAATGATTCCAGTAACAGTGGTTGTTGGTGCCAGGTGAGCCCAAAGAAGTGTCCCATACACTTACCACCAACACATGCCTATCTATATCATTCAATACGTGATCTTTATTCCAGCCTTATATCTCTCTTAGATTGCACCTCAATCTTTGGTAGACTTATAAATAAACACCAAAATAGATGTGTGTTTCTACGTTTTCAGAAGTATGTGAATATAAAGAGGATATTTGGAAAAGAAATTCCCCTAGGCCTCCTTTTCCTCAGACCTTTAGTAACAGCTGCATGTATCGACTCTGAAAAGTAGTCTCGTTAATTTCAGTAACTTTGAGGGAAGAGGGGGCAAAGGAAATTGTTGCAAACAACTCAATTCTTTTCCATGTAAAACAATACAATAAATATCCAACGAGGAACCATCAAACAGTTCCAACTATGATCTTTTCCTCTACAACGCTGTTCATGGAAAAGCAGGTACTTTCAGAGAGAGCCACCTGTGCTGCTGGGGAACAGGAGAAGCCCGCCACTGCTGCTGCTGCCTTTAGTAAATGATTAACATTTCTTCAAAGTTTGGTTTTGTTGTGATTAGGCTCTCCAGGGAATAAGGAGCCATCCAAAGGGCTGGTCAGCCTGACTCGACCTTTCAGGGTGACCAGAAGTAAACTGCTCAACACAACTCCAAATTCTCCTCCCAGAGGCTTTTCTTTCAAGTATAAGGGGATCTTTATCTGACACCCCCTCGGTCCACATCTCTCCCTTTGGCAGTCCACCTCTGCATAATTCTTCTTACTGAAGAAAACCCTTCATCAAATTATAGCCAACTAGGGCCAGAGCAGCAAAGTCCGCTGAGTAGTTCTTGCCAAAGCAGACACAATTCCAGCTGATTAAGACCCTGCCTGGCATATGGATATCCCGCCTCTTGTTTTTCCATACTTCCCATGTTGCCCAATGAAAACTTTTTACACTCTACAACCCAGAGATAGAGAGACTCCTCTGACTCCTCTGTCTTCTTCAGGGATGGCTTTGAATAACCACTTCTTTCCACTAATTACTGTTTCCTGATTTAGTGGAGAGGCAAGCAGAACAGACCTAAGACTCCAGTAACATATGTTTGAGAAAAAAAAAAAAAACTAAACAGGAAATGAATGACTTCCAATAGAGCACGCTCAGGAATATGCCCGCCATCACTACAGGTAATGGTCATTCCGTGTGTGTGTGTGTGTGTGTGTGTGTGTGTGTGTGTGTGTGTGTGTGTATGTGACAGTCCTTTACACACACACACACACACACACACACACACACACTCACACATTTTCTCCAACAAAAACTTCTGCTTTCCTTGGTGAATCACTGCTTCGAATACTATCTCCAGGATTCTCCTTACTTGCTACAAGTAACAAACTTTACATCACTCTCTTATCCCTTGGTTGTATTTATTGGATTCCCATCAACAAAGATGAGAACCTATTGTCTTTGGTTATACAATTAGAACCTTTCAGTGTACATTAGACAACTTGAGGTGAAATCACCAAATAAACATGAAGATGAAAAGTTCTAGCTTTTTTCTTGAAAAAAAATATTTTTCAAGAATGTGTGATAAATTAAAATTTTGAGTGTAAACATAGACAATTAAAACTAAATTACAAAGAGAAAGAAAGATTTGGTACTCTTTACATGAACACTATAAATGACAAAGTAGATACAGACACCATGCTTTGGTGAATTTGGAAAAATTACCCAGCACTAGAAACTCCTGCTGATGTGGATGGATTTGGGGGTGTGGTTGAGACAAGGTCTTACTTTGTAGACTAGGCTGGTCTTAAACTGGATGGATATTTTAAAAGTCTTCATATGCCTCCTCTCATATTTCATGTCTTCCTGGACTTTGTAGGTTAAGTCCTTCAGAACGTGGATTAATCTGAACAGCTTCAAGGAACGTTCTAGCTGACAAAATGAAAAGAGCAATGGGGTCAAAGGTTCAGCATCTCACCGTCAGAACATTGGACACCGCTTCAGAAACGTAGACGATTGGGGAATGTGTATTTCTCGAAATGGAGAGGCAGGAAGTTGGAGAGGCAGATCTTTAGCTCCAATACTTGATAACATAGGAGGGTAAAGAAGCTACAGTGTCTAACATGGTAACCACTAAGCCACTTGTGGTACTTCAAAGTGACTACTGAAAGTTGAGGTGAGCTGAACGTATAAATTACACAACAGATTTCAAAGACCTCATAAGAAAATAGTGAAGCATCTCATTAACTTTTATGTAATAATATAACGACATAATGATAATTTTTATATTCTCTGGTAAAAATACATCACTAAAGCCAATGATCACTGACAAAGAAACCAAGAAATCAAACTGGCTAGATGGTCAAGAAGGTTGAGGAACAGTGGTTGGAAAGTTGAGCACAATACGGGACACTCCCTGATTTAAATCGAATCACCACACCGAGGCAAGCGAGCGTTCAGCCCTTAAAGAGTTCCACCACAGGAGAAGCGCGCAGCCAGGCTTTGCATTCTGAGGTCGTTCTGGCGGCTGTGTTTTCAAAGAGGTAGAGACAGAACCAGAAAGAGTTCGTGTGGCTTAGCAATCCAGAGTTCTGCGTGAGTCAGAAGGACCTGGCGGACACGGGTAGCACAGACACAAGACACCGAGTTGCTGAACGGCAGATAAACCACAATGTAGAGACAATGGCCACATCTGCAGGGTTTGCAGCCAAGGACTGTGACTGTCACTTTCCAGAAGAGATCCCTGAGAGGCCCTGCATAGAAAGAATGGGTGTCTGAGAAAAACAAAAAAACAGTAAGTGTAATTCAGCAGAGTCCTGTTTGTATTTTCAAAGTAATCTGTTGTCAAAAGTCAGTAAATAGTATTCACTCATAAGCAAAAATTGACTAATGCCGCATTAGGGATGGCAGAGTAAAATCTGAGACAATTGGCTCATCTGTCTTTCAGTTCCTACTAGAAGTATCGCCTCTCACCAACTTCAACTTTAGAGCCATCAGGAAAGATTGTTGACAATGAGTTTATCTAATTCTCCAGGTAAAACATTTCAGTGGCATTGGAAGCCAATCTTAAGAAATATTATGACTACAGCTTTACTTTAACTCATTCTCATGAGTTACAGCAAATCAGATACATTAAGCTTCAAGGGTTTTAAGAGGCCCTTGGGGGGCGGCTCAGGGGCTAGGAGAACTTACTCCGCAAGCATGTGGACTTGCGATTGAATTCCCAGCACCCACACAGTAAAAAGCCAGCCATGACTCTAAGGTTGTGGGGTGGAGACAGGTAAACTCCAAGAGCTCACTGGCCAGCCACTCTAGTCAAAATGGTGAGCTTCCTGCTCAGTGAGAGACCCTCTCAAAGAAATGGAGAAAGAGAGAAAGACACCAAATACCAAATGTGCTCTGATCTCTACCTGTGTGACCAAGGGTATGCTTAACTGCCTGCAGCCTTCAATTCTCCTCTTAGCAAAGCTAATCTCTGGGCTAAAGAGGTCAAAACCTGGGTCTTTTTATGTCTACACTGACTCTATTGGGGTCCCTAGGGGAGTTCCAAACAAATTTAAGGCTAGAAACCAAACAGCTGCAGAATTCAAATTGACTATATTCTAGTGGTTAATAACAAATAAGGCTGATTATTTATTGTTAAACAAAGATTTATCAATTATCCCATAAATGCCCTTCAACAAGTATCTAGCCAGCTGATGCTACCAGCCCCACGGCTTGGGAAAACAGGATCACACTTAATATGATGTTAATGGAAAGGGTAGGGATGTGAATTATGCTTGGCAGGAGGTGCTGCAATTTTATTCCCCATGATACAGTTCGTGGTGGAACAATTACGAAGGCTCTTCAGTGCTAAATAAGGAAGAAACCATCCTACCAGTCCTATGAAATGATGGTGTGGAAAGTGGAAATGAGTAATGAATGACCTCACTTCTGACCTCACCTGTTACAGTTACAGGAGCCATGATTACAGTTGTATGTTATGTGACCCTGGGCACATGAGAGTTAGTCCAGTGACTAATGAAAACAGCAATAACAGCCAACATTTCTATAACGTGTCATATATTACCGATGGATATCACAGGACAGGAAAATAAAAAAGGTTAATTTAGTTTGAATAAACAAATGAAAGTATATTGCAAAAGGCTAGAAAATTGTGGGAAATATAAACAAAATGTACTGTTGTTTTTAATCAAGGATTAACTGAGACAAAACTCAACTAAAGAAGCTACTTAGTGGGTATTCACATTCCTCTGACATCAGCACTTCTTGAGATCAAAATCCGTGCTCAAGGTTTCGTTTTCTGCTCAAAACTGTATTGTGATTACCAACTGCGTGACTTTAAATCAGCCAGTCACATAAGAATGTGGTCCCAGCTCGGGCCACTCAGAGTGAGGCACAGGATCCCTTAGCCTTAGTAGTAAAACAAAAACAAAAACAAAAAAACCTAGTGGGACCCTGGTTGGATGTGCTTGCCTGCATGATTTGGCATAACTACACACCCTTGTTCAAAAGTAAAGCGTTTTGTCTTGCCAGATGCTTTGGATTATATGGTCATTTTCCTGAGACCCTAGATGCATTGCTTATACATTCAGTACTGCAAACCAAAGCTGCAGCCTCATGAATGCCAGGCAAACCCTGTCCCGGTGAAGTATATCCCCAGATCTCTTTTAACTTTTTACTTTGAGATAGATTTTTACTAAGTTGCCCAGACTGGTCTCGAACTTACTCTGTAGCCTTCCCTGGCATTGAACTTATGATCCTCATGCCTCAGCTTTTCAAGTATCTGGGATTATAGACCTGTGCTACCAGATCTGACTTTTTTTTCTAATTTATTTATTTTAATTTTATGTACGCTGGTGTTTTGCCATGGATATTGGGTCCTCTGGAACTAGAATTACAGACAGTTGTGAACTGCCATGTGGGTACTGGGAATTGAACTCAGGTCCTCTGGAAGAGCAGTCAGTGCTCTTAACCACTGAGCCATCTCTTCAGCCCCCAGATCTGACTTCTTAAAACTTGGAATGTGCACGTGTGTGTGTGTGTGTGTGTGTGTACAAGTATTCCAAATTTTTCTACCATATAAAACTTGATGCATAAATATGTAAATACAACCTGCTGGGTCTATTTAATGCTGCTTGTATGTACGTGATTTCGGGACTGATCATTTGGTGATGGATAACTCATTAAGGAAGACTAATTCTTCCTCTCAGCAATCGTTATGTAGCAGCTAAAATTACTCCAATTTTTGACCAGAGCAACCATCCTGGAGGTCAGTCCTGTCAACAACTTGAATCTGTTAAAACATTCCAGGAATTCCAGGAAGGCAAAAAACCTGGGGTGTTATCTCATGTCTAGAGAAGTGAATGTCTGCAGGAATCACAACCCTAGGAGTGAATTGTGGCTTTTACCTTTAAAAAACCTCTGCCCTGCTCCAGCCAGGATCACAATCCCAATCCAAGCAAGGAAACTGATAGAGTCCAGGTGGTCTTTTGGTGTTCTCAAACTCCACAATTTGTTCCCTGTAGTTCTTTGTCCAGGAGTGAGACTCTGAGATTCCCCTTTCCTGTTAGACACTGCTATTGCTCAGACCTTGTTGATGCAGTCATTTCTAGGACAGACTGTTTCACAGTGTGGGAGACACAAGGGCCGAGTGCTGGTAGATGAGCATTAGGGAAACCAGGCATGTTAAACATGCAGGGTTGTCTCTTCAAATATAGAGATGTCTAACCTGTTTTCCATCCAGAAGTCTGGGAGAGTGTGGGCGCCATGGGCCCTGGCCCCCGACTGGGAGTGGCTGCAGCCTTGCTTGCTTGACCTTGATCAGATGTCCTCCCTATTCGGATTCCCTGCCGGTATCCACCCTTCTGAATGCTTAAGGGAAGTTCCTTGTGTCCTCCCTATTCGGATTCCCTGCCGGTATCCACCCTTCTGAATGCTTGAGGGAAGTTCCTTGTTGTGTATCCTGCATTTTGGGCGTTAACTAACATTGAGTCTGGAATGTAGACCATTGACAGCGAACTTCTGCCCTCCGGGGGTTCCTCCATTTGTGCTGTAAGCCTGTACGTATTTAAGGTTTCTCCCCTCTTTCAATAAATGGCATTCGACATCCAAACGTACGAATGACTCGCTGTCTCTTGTCTCTATTTTTTAATCCGCAGCCCTTCGCTCAGCCATGGTGAACGGTTAGTGGTAACGCGGGCGTTACCGCAACAGGAGAGGAGGTGGTTAGTAGCCCGGTGACTTTTATGTTATCTGTGTGACCAAGACCACAACAGATCCTCCCCCAGCCCCTATTCTTGAGCTTGTTTTTCTCAGTCTATAGAACCCATCTTTATGGAAGATGTCACATGTATTTTACAAAGAGAGCTGCCCTCCCCAGAGCCTGTCCAAAGAAAGCCCACCAAGCAGGGCTTCCATCCCAGGTGGGTATTTAAGGTCTGGCCCACAGACTTCCACTTACGGTTTCCCCTCCATAGTATCTCCTCTTTCCTGGGACCACTCAGGAATGTTTTGCTCAGATTAAACCTGAACTCATTAATTTGGCCTGATCTGACATATTGCATTGGCGGAGTTACTCACTACTGGGGAATTTTTACTTATCACTTTCCCCTTGTGGACTGACACTCTGCTGGCCATGGTATTTGCAGAGACTGCTCACAACTGACTACATGAGGGAAGCACTATCCCGGCCATAAAACTCAGCATGTAGGCAGTACCACCTGCCAAAACTAAAACAAAGACCGAATCCATCCATGTCCATAGTTCTAGGAAAATCTCTACATATACTGACCCTGTTTTTGGCTTCTATAGTTCTGATTCTAGCTAACTGCCCTTCTTAACTGAATAAGAGGCCTGTTAACAAACAGGTTGTTAACAAGAAACTTGTTAACAAAAACCCAGAATGTGTTTTTTGTGGTTAGAAGTTCACCTCGAGGGAGGGTTGGATCCTAAACACCCAGTGTAGTCGCTGGCCAGCTAATACAGACTTCTATTGGCTTGAACCCATGTCCCAGGAGTCTTCTTTGATGGATACCCCACAACACACACAGCAGGCTTCCTGGTGTTCTGTCTCTTACAGTCTTTCTGTCTCTCTTCCGCACTGTTCCCTGAGCCATAAATGCAGGCATAGATATATCCGTTGGGGCTGGGCACCCATAGTCCTTCATTCTCTGCACGTGACCAGTTCTAGTTTTCTGTAATGGTCTCTGTTACCAAGAGAAACTTCTCTGATGGGAGTGAGCTATACACTTCTCTGTGGG
Organism: Peromyscus maniculatus bairdii; assembly: GCF_049852395.1. Taxonomy (NCBI): domain Eukaryota; kingdom Metazoa; phylum Chordata; class Mammalia; order Rodentia; family Cricetidae; genus Peromyscus; species Peromyscus maniculatus. The sequence goes on from NC_134858.1 coordinate 75,253,991, forward strand.
TAAAAGAAAAAGTATTTCCATGGCCCTGCTGTAGCCAGGATCTATTTTGATGGCTGTGGCTCCTAATGCCATGAGGACCTTACAGATTCCCAGAGTCTGTGTCACTACCTGGGGCTATGTTGGTGTCCGAGGGCCACAATGCCACTGGGGCCATGCCGATCTGGGTGACCTGTGCTGCCACCTGGGGCCATGATAACATCCAGATCCCGGCTGCTGCCAAGGACCACGTCTAGGTCCATGGTCCTATCTCAGCTGGGGTCTGTGTTGAAGTCTGTGACCCATGTTGCCACCAGGAGCCACATGTAGGCCTTGAGGTCTGGGGCACAACCTGTGGCTTTGTTGGAATCTGGGGGCCATACTGTAGCCAGGGCCATACAGATCTGAGTGACCTGTCCTACCAGCCGGGGCCATTCCTGTCATCTGTTCCTGGGCTGCTGCCAATGACCATGTCTGGATCTGTGTTGAAGTTTGTGGACCATGTGGCCACAGAGGGCAGCGTGGATGCCCGGGATCAGGTCAGCCACGTGAGTTCATGTTGGTGGCTGAGGGACATGCTACAACCAGGGCCACGCAGATCTGAGCAGGCTGCACTGCTACCCAATGCCATGGTGACATCTGGGTCAGAGCTGCAGCTGAGGGCCATGTCTGGGTCCATGGCCCTTCTGCAGTCAGGGTCTGTAGTGATGTCCAAGGTTCCTGTTACCATCAAAGGCCATGTGGATGCCTGAGATCTGGGGCCATGCAGATCTGAGTGGCCTGCACTGCCACCTGGGGCGATGGTGACATCCAGACCCAGCTGTTGCTGAGGACCATATCTGGGTCCGTAGTCCCACAGCAGCCAGGGTCTATGGTGAAATATGAGACCCATGTTGCCACCAAAGCTTACACGGAAGCCCAGGGTCAAGGCAGCCTTGTCGGTATCCAGGGGCTGTACCACCCCAAAAGCCATTCTGATCTGAGTGCCCTGTGCTTCCACCCTGAGCCAGGATGTCATCTAGGCACAAGCTGCTGCTGAGGGCCATGTCTGGGTCTATGGTCCTGCTGCAGCTGGGGTCTGCGTTGACTCTTGTGGCCTGTGTCACCTCAGGGGGCACAGGTATCATGCGTGATGAAATCAGGTTCATGCTGAACCGACCCCACCCTTCACTGACCCTGGGATAACTTGCCCTGCCTCTCAATGGACACTGCAGCAAGAGAGCTGTCCCCAAGCCTCATGGGAGGACTGCCCTCACCCCCTGCACTCAGAAGAGATGGCCCCAACACTAACCAGGGCCAAGGGAGAACTGACCCTGATGGCGTGGCCATAGGGGAGCTGGCTTTGCCCCTCGCCAGAAAGGGGCAGTCCCAGAGGCCTGGACTGACCAGTTCAACTACAATCCAGGCCCATAACAGGGCCTTGGGTTGGCCCACCCTAACATCGACCCCATCTAGAACCTGCTGGAGCTAGTGAAGGGACTGGTGCTGTGGAATGATATCTGAAGAATCTCCATGACTCGGGGCAGTCACAGGATAGTTGGTGAGGATCCAGTGATGATAGTGTACCAGAAACCACAGACCTTGAACCAGATCAGTGACTCACTGCAATGAACATTTGCCAGTAAAGCTGATGGGACAAAAGGGAACACTGTGACACCCCACAGCTCCCGATGCCACCAGGACGAATGAAGAGGTATTGAGAGGCGGGAAAGATGGAGGAACGAAGGGGTTTTGTTTTGTTATTTTTCTTTTTCTTTGTGTTTGTTTCTTTGCTTGTTTTGTTTTGATTTTTATAAATTTTCTTGTGGGGGCACTGCAGGAGTGGGGGGGGGGATATGGAGGGACTGGGAGGTGGGCAGAATTGGGGTGCAAATTTCCAAAGATTAAATAAAGAAATTATGTTTAATTTTTTAAAAAAAAGTATTTAGAATGCAAGTAAAAATTATATTGGCCTAGTAAAAGAGTAGTAGTTTCTCTAAAATCATGATCTCACTTGGTCTTGGTCGTTGACTAGGTTTATGGGAACAGGCATGGTTTTTCTCCTGTTGAGTGAGTCTTAAGATCAACTAGAGAGCTGTTGGTTACTGCTGAGATATGAGGGCCACTACTTTACCTTTAGGTGTAGCTAGAGTTTTCCTGCCTTGCCCAGTCAGGACAAATCTTTGTCACCCGCCAGTCCCACAGCCGCTCAGACCCAACCAAGTAAACACAGAGACTTATATTGCTTACAAACTGTATGGCCGTGGCAGGCTTCTTGCTAACTGTTCTTTTATCTTAAATTAACCCATTTCTATAAATCTATACCTTGCCACGTGGCTGGTGGCTTACCGGCGTCTTCACGTGCTGCTGGTCATGGCGGCGGCTGCAGTGTCTCTCTGCCTCCGCCTTCTGCTTCCCAGAATTCTCCTCTCTCCTTATCCCACCTACTTCTTGCCTGGCCACTGGCCAACCAGTGTTTTATTTATTGACCAATCAGAGCAATTTGACATATAGACCGTCCCACAGCATTTAGGGATGGCCTGCTGTGCTGATCATTGTGTTTCACGGGCACCACAGCTGGGCAGGACTTCTGATTAGTTTTCAAGCCTTTGGCAGCTTACATAGTACCTTCTGTCACTATGACAGCCAGCCCTCAGGGAAGAGGTGTTCATCAGCTGCCTTTTTTATGCAACCCAATACCACCTGCCCAGGGATGGTACCATTCACTACATCAATTAGCAATCAAGAAAATGCCCCAACAGACATGTCTTCAGATCAGTCTGATGAAGTCAATTCCTCAACTGAGGTTTCCTCTTCCCAGGTGTATCAAGTTGGCAACCAAGATTAGCGATCATACCTTAGCAATTTTAATCATCAAACACATACCATCCTTAGGTTCCATCCTCTACAAATCTTGCACAGGTCAGACTTTCTGCAACTTGACTAAGCGCTTTCATGACTTTGTCTTCACCTTTTACTTCTTCCTTCTAAGGACAAACTCTTACAAACTTCATCCTTATCTAAAATATTCTTTTCTCTTTTTATGCCTTTAGCCTCTTACTATATCCTTAATCCTCTCTCATGCTAACTTACTATTTCTAATTTCATTTCCCTAAACATGAATTGAATGGAAATCACACACATGCCATATTGTAGAAAATTAAGATGATCTGTATACATATTTTTAATTACCAATTTTTTTTCCCTGTTGCAAGTCATAAGACAACCTTCTCTCCATTTGAATCTTTACAAGAATTCTTTTTTTTCCCTATGGTCTCAGAGCCTGGGAAATAGAAAAAGTCACATTATCAAAATGACCCGGGGGTAGGGGGGTGGCATATTCAGTAAGCTAGAACAGAAAAGTACACAGCCAAAACTCTTTACATGTTAACCCTGTAATTGTGATTTTAGATGACTGAAGACATCCACTAATGTTTTTTAATTCACATCAAAAGTCATGAGGGCTATTATTTCTTGTCTTCTCTTAAGTCGGGGATTCTCTTTCGAAATGTCCTTTTTCTCTCTTCATTTATAACATGTTTTTCCTTCTGCAATCTTCTTGTTGTCCTTCCAACGTTCAGTCTTCTGGAACATCCTTTCTCTTGTTTTGTACATTCAATGATTTTTTTATATTCTAGGACTTAATAATTCCCCTTATTATCAAGTTTCCAAGATCCCACATGTAGCCTTCATGGATCCCATTCTTATTATTCCATGCGGGTTATTCATTGGGGAAATCTTTTTTTAAAAAAAAACTCTTTTGTCATTATGCCCTATCCAGGTGGATGTTTTCTTTCCTAAATAGCCTTGGTGGCCCTTCTTATATTTCAGTTTCTTCATCAGAGAAGAAAATTCTCATATTGATATCAACTTGAACCAGGAATTGAGTTTGGGCCCAAGGAATTGATCCAACTGATTAGCAACTCAGCACCCTTGGGTCTCCTATCAGTTGCCAGTTAAAGCTGGGACCTCTGAACTGCTCAGGAGAAGGATGCTGACAGAGCCCAGCTTTCTCGCCAATGCAGGGGAACGTCCCTAAGTGGGAACCTCTGTTGAGGGGGCTCTCCTGTTGAGAAGGGGAGGTTTCGGATTTCATTCTGGCATTTTTTAAGGCTTTGGTGTAGTTTTGTTTTGTTTTCTTTATCTGGGAAGTAAAGAATAAAGAGCAGCTGGTGCTGAAGCTGAACCTGGCTGCTCCGGCACAAGAGGAAGAGGAGGGTGACCGGGGAGCCCATTTAGGAGACAGACTTTCCTTTCCTCATTTACTTTGCTGCCACTGTTGCTGTTTCAGAGAAAAGAGGCTCATGGGCCCCTGTCCCCAGCAAAGAGCTCTCTCCTGCTAGCTCATGCGGCTTTTATCACTAACATATTCTATGAGAAACTGACCCAACCTTCAGCGGCTGTCTCTTTTCCTCGTTTGTTCAGGATTTATCTCCTCAACACTGAGCATGTACCCCCAGAGTGCTATCTGAGAGTGTTTAGTTGTTACCAGTCTAAGATCTTTTCTCCTTCCTCTTACTAGAAGAGGAAGCCTGGTTTTCTAACCCTATCTTGTGTTTGTGATGTCTTGATCAGGGGCTTGACAGCACCCTTTCATGTCATATTTGAAAAATCTTTGGAAATGACCACAGTAGCCCTTCTTGGCTACTGGTGAGTTGGTGTAAACCCTCAACTAGGTTACTAGACAAAGTCCAAGAGGGCCACCTTAAACCATATGAAGGTGTCCTTAGATCGGTCCCCTAAGGTTCCAAGCAGAGGTTTCTTACATTTTGTCAAAATCACTTCATCTCCAGCTAGGCCCCTGCAGCAGGCTGGAACCACAGGCTCGGAGTCCAATTCCATTCATATTTGAATGCAAAAGTGTTTTCTTAAACAGAGCTAGATATAGTCATGGTGGCCCATCAGTTTTAGAAAATAACAATTTGCTCTCCAATCTGCCTTCATTCACTTCCTTTTTCATTACAATATGTAGATTTTCCCTATGCTTAAATTGTAATACACACACACACACACACACACACACACACACACACACACACAGGAGAGGAGAGAGAGAGAACACCACTAAGTATAAATATATTTAGGGGAAAAGAGCAAAATAAAAGTTTTTTTTTTTTCAATCTTGGATTCTATTAGCAAATAAATCATTTAGCAAGGAAAAAAAAAAAAACCTTCTCACTTCAACACACAAGCTAATGATGTGGGGTATTCACCAGAGAAGACTGCTCAGACATGGGTTTAAGCCAATAGAAAGTCTTTATTAGCCAGCTGGCTTCTACACTGGGTGTTCAGGATCCCAGTGTAGTACAGAGCCTTTTTCAGGGTGAGCTTCTAAGTACAAAAACCATGTTCCGGGTTGACATACTTCAGTTAACCAGAACAGTTAGCTGTAGCTAGAGTTTTCCTGCCTTGCCCACAGTCAGGACAAATCTTTGTCACCCGCCAGTCCCACAGCCGCTCAGACCCAACCAAGTAAACACAGAGACTTATATTGCATATAAACTGTATGGCCGTGGCAGGCTTCTTGCTAACTGTTCTTATAGCTTAAATTAATCCATTTCCATAAATCTATACCTTGCCACGTGGCTGGTGGCTTACCGGCGACTTCACATGCTGCTGGTCATGGCGGCATCTGGCAGTGTCTCTCCGCCTCCGCCTTCCGCTTCCCAGAATTCTCCTCTCTCCTTGTCCCACCTACTTCCTGCCTGGCCACTGGCCAACCAGTGTTTTATTTATTGACCAATCAGAGCAATTTGACATACAGACCGTCCCACAGCAGTTAGCCATAACTGGAACTACAGAAGTCAAAATGCAAGGACATTCACAGACTTTCTGCAACAGGCTTTCTCCCTGGGCCACCACCCAGCTCCAAGTCACGACATGGAGATTTCTTTTTCTTTTCTTTCTTTCTTTCTTTTTTTTTTTTTTTTTGTTTGTTTGTTTGTTTTGAGACAGGGTTTCTCTGTGTAGCTTTGGTGCCTGTCCTGGATCTCACTCTGTAGACCAGGCTGGCCTCGAACTCACAGAGATCTGCCTGACTCTACCTCCTGAGTGCTGGGATTAAAGGTGTGCTCCATCACTGCCTGGCAAGACTTATTAGTTATGAACACTGAGCCTTACTTAGCTTAGCCTTGTTTCTTGCCAGTTCTTATAACTTAATTAAACCTGTTTCTCTTCAGCTACGTTTTGCCTCAGGGCTTTCTATCTTTCTTTCATTTTGTATGTACTCTCTGTGTCTGCTGGTTGGTGGCTGCCTGGCCCCTCTTTCTCTCCTTCTTTTTCTCTCTTGTTCTCTTCTTCTCCTTCTCTTTGAGCCTAGATTTCTCCTCCTACTTATTCTCTCTGACCTCCGGCCCCACCTATCCCTCTACTGCCTAGCTACTGACCATCCAGCTTTTTATTAGAACGATCAGGTGCCTTAGGTAGGCAAAGTAACATGTCTTTACATTGTTAGACAAATGCAGCATAAACAAATGTAACACATCTTTGCCTAGTTAAAATAATATGCCACAACAACTTCCCCAGAACTATGGACTTTGGTGGATCAGATTTTTAGGTTCCTTTTGGCAGGTAGCACTTCCTGTATGCAGAGTTTTACAACCTGAATGGTACTTTCCCCAAGGAGTAGGTTGTACAAAGATCTGGGGGTTTCCTAAGGTCTGGGACCCTGTTACACTAATAATTGAGATCTTTATTGTTGCTTACTGGTACTGGTAACTGGGTTTCTTCCCACTTTTTGTGAGGCTGATTTTCTCATCACAAAGATGAAACATGTTTAGTAACTTTCACCCATCAATAATTCTGGTAGTGCAGACTGAATTTAGACCAAGCAAAGGCTGCACTTCCCCCAGGGTAACTACAGAATAAAGAAGGGTGCATTGTCTTTAAAACTTGAGAAACTCAGAGAGACTAAAAACCATCATACATTTTGGTTGAGAGCATGCAGAGGAAGGATATAAGAGGTGAAGAGTGTAGTACAGTTCCATCTCCCTCTGTCTCACGTTTCTTTTGGACCACTGCCTGCCCCATAACCACTGCGAGTAAAAAATAAGGAATGTATCAAGAAGGAAGTATCCAGTTGCCTTGGGTTCTCCTCTAGTTCTGCTGGCCAAGCTTCATTAGCTCGCGCCAGGCTTACACTCATTTCTTGTAGAGTTCAGGACCACTTACTTGCCAAGAAAGAGTGCTCCCCGAAGTGAGGTGGGTCCACCTACATCAATCATCAATTAAGAAAAAATGCCCCCACAGACATGCCCATGGGCAATCTGATGGAGGAAATTCCTCAGTCCCACATGTGTCCAGTTGGCAACCAAGATTAGACATCACAAACAGTAAGGGGACTGTTAACTAGAAAGAAATAGTTGAACTTCCATTAAGGAATGTTAGAAAAGAGAAATCCCATCACAAAACTATGTTCTCTTTACTGTAAAAATTAGTAACTATTGCCACTTACTATAGGTAATATGATGAAAATAATTCCTGAACCTTCATAATTCAATACAGAAATGCCCAGTTTTAAGCTGACATTTGCTTCTAAAACCAATGTGAGAACTACCTGTATGTGTTAGAAGTCAATTTCCTACTGCTAAGCACAATTCCATCAAGTCAGCAGCTGTGTTATTCTAGAAGCATCAACATGCACACAGTCCGGTGTAAGCACATGTTAAGCATCACTTTCTCACAGTGAAAACATCCTCCCCATTAACCACATCTTCCCCTCTGTGTTCTTTGTTATAGAACTCCCCCCTTGTCCTCAGACAGCATTCTAAATTAACTCGTGAAGGTCTTTGACACTGGTCTCTTGTCACCCGACAAGGTAAGAGGACAACTGCCCTGCCCTCTGTTTGCTCAGTTCAGCTCCAGGCCTGGCAACTTCACTCTCATTCTGTCTATTCATGGGACTCCGTCTCCTTACCTCACTCTGTCCTTTACCTGTTCCTCTATTGAACAGCACACTGCTCAGTAGCTGACTCCCACGGAGTGATTGTTGTCTTGTTGGCTCTTTTTGCTCTTATATTTGGGGGGGGGTGGCACCCAGCTCCCAAATAAATCACACACGGAGGCTTCTTCTTAATTATAAATACCCAGCCTTTAGCTTGGCTTGTTTCTTGCCAGCTTTTCTTAACTTAAATTATCCCATCTACCTTTGGCTTTTTCTTTTCTCTTACTTCTTGTATCTTACTTTCACTCTTACTCCATGGCTGCGTGGCTGGGTGGCTGGGTGGCTGGCCCCGAGCATCCTCCTCTCCTTGTTCTCTTGCTCTTTCCCCTTTCTTTCCAGATTTCTCCTTCTATTAATTCTCTCTGCCTGCCAGCTCTGCCTGTCCTTTCTCCTGCCTCGCTATTGGCCGTTCAGCTCTTTATTAGACCATCAGGTGTTTTAGACGGGCGCAGTAACACAGCTTCACAGAGTTAAACAAAAGCAACATAAACAAAGGTAACACACCTTAAAATAATATTCTCCCGCACATTTTGTTACTAGAACTAGACCATCAGGGAGAAGCAGGTGATGGACTAAACGCCACCAGTGGCGAGGGGAGACAGGACCCTCCCCAGAAATGCTACAGAAACCGGGGAACGGATGCCATGAAGGAAGGTCGCTGACCAGGTGACCTCCGAGCCTGCAGATGACTTTGCCACAGGGCCTTGAGCCATGATTCTCCTGTGTGGTTAAGAACGAACAGGAAGCCAGGGAAGCAGAACAGGAAGCCAGGGAAGCAGAACAGCAAGGCAGCCAAGCCAGAGATTTGAATTCAGGTTCTGTCATTTACTAACCAGGTAAACTTTTAAAGCGATGCTTAAATACCCAATGGTTACCTCTTCAACTACAGAACGGAGAAACGGCTGATGACTTCATGGTTGCTTTTCGAATTAAATGAGAAGATGCTTCAGAATCAGAACGCAGTGAGGGACACACACTAAGGCCTCAGTTACAAAACAAAGTGAACAGTTCCTTGACTGAGGTCTGTAAACTTTCCAAAGGGGGTTTATAAAATTAGACATTAAACTGGATGAATCAGCCTCTTGATAGATTCTTATCCTGTAGACTGAATCTGCTTTCCCCACCAGTGACCTATTATGTCTTAAGTAAGCACAGGGGTAGTTTTTGTCTTTGCCACCGACTTCAAAGAGATACTGCTCTGTGGTGCTCTCATCTGCTCAACCTGCTTCCTGTATGACTGGATGTGGGGTTTTCTTGAAGGCTGCTTTAAATAACTAAATATGGCTCTAGAAATAGAGGAAATAGGTCCGGCCTTTTTTTTTTTTTATCACTAAGATCTGCAAAGAGCGTTCTTTTGTAGAGAATTTTCTCTAAGTATGTTTATGTGTGTTATGTTGTGTATGCACAATAATTGTGAGAAGACTGAGGGTTCCAGTAGTTTCATTTCTTCTTTGTTTAAAGCAACATCTCATTGTGTACCTCAGGCTGGCCTCATACTTCAGGATCCTTCTGCCTTGGCCTCCGGGGTGTCAGGATTAAAGCTGTATATTACATCAAGCCCAGCAGATCATTGTTTCACTGTTTTTTTCCCCAGAACTAAGGCTGAGAGGCAAACATATTTGCCCAAATTCTTACCACATTTACACTAGTATTTGAAGGAGAATGGGCTTACAAACAAGGAATCTAGACCACTGACCCACACTGTCTTCCTTTGCATCCCTTATCCCTTCCCCTGGCCCCTTCTCTCCTTTTCCCTGTCTGGCAAATTTTTTATTATCTCCTCGTCAGTTTCTAACATCATTCCTCTGGAACACGGGAATGATGGATCACTATAACCAAAGAACAAAAGCACATTGGTTATTGTTATTACTTTATTCAAACAGTATATATAACAAGTAGGTAAAAGAAACCCAGCATCCCTTAATCATGCAGCAGCATGCTACCTGAGCTGAGCCTTTAACAGACATTAGGAGACTTGCAGCCCTATGCACATGTTTCTTTTGCCTTGTAACTAAATTACTGTATAATCATCTGAGTACAAAGTAACCTTAGACTATAAGCTGGTCACAACTTAAAAACTAAAACTCGGAAACATCAAAGCACACTACTATAATTAAATATAATTAAAATACAATGGCCACGACTCTCCCTTTCCATGTAGAAAATAGAAGAAAAGATAGAGAAGAAACCAGTTTTAATGACTCCATTTTCAACAGAACTTTGTACTTCTTGTGAAAACAACCCAAGATTTACAAACAACTTTGAGCATGATACCATTAATGGGGGTTGTTACTTACTTCTTATAAATTTGACATCCTCAAATGCATTAACCCAGGACTATTTGTACTTTTCTGTTCTTGATTTACATTCTATCTGTCTTCCACCATCCTGTGCCAGGACTTTGTGTTAGCACTGTCTTCCTACAGGACATTATTGTGTAATATATCAAAGCCATGCCATTAATCACTGTCTTCATCCCAAGTAAATTTTGAGAGAAATCTAGTATGTCAGATCAATTTGTAACATAAAATATTCTTTGACATTTTGACACTATTTTGGAACACTGAATATATTCTATTATAAATCTCTTATAAACCTGCCATACTTTTACTATTAGGTAAATACAATATTTATAAGCATGTAAGCAACGGCGCAACAAAACCACCAAACTGGACATTCCATGGGTAAAAAGAAATGTTTACCGGACATCAAACTACCAAGCAATCTCTCAGAGGACAGAGAGAAGAGCCAATTGGTGGGAAAATTAGTAATTTTATGTGACACTTCGCAGGTCTCCGACCAGGGAACTAGATGCCCTTGCCCTAAGAAGTTGACCTTTGGGGCAGAGTAATGGAGGTTCCTGGTGGTATAAGGGAGGCTTCTGGTAAACAGAACCCCTCCCCCCTTTTAGGCCTCTGTTTACCCAATAACAACCCTTCTGTTTACCCAGCCAGAGTCCTACTGTTTAGGACACTGTCACCAGCCCTGCCATTTGTGCTCCCTCCCCCCGCCCCACCCCCCCATCCACCCCCCCCACCGCCCCCCCCTTTGGACCTACAATAAGGACCTGTAGATTCATAACAGAAAGTGGGGACTATTCAAGGGAACTAGGCATTTGGGGTTTTTGTTTTGTTTTGTTTCGTTTTCTTACTTTGCATTTAAGAAGGAAGTCAGATACCCTACCTGAAGGAAAGTGGTGAGAGTTTCTCTACCTCACTCACCTACCTCATGCCCAGAAAAAAAAGAGAGGGGAATTCTCTTCAGAACCTAATAAGCTTCCCAGCAGGCAGGATCACAGCACCTGTGCCTGCATTTTTGGCAAACTAAACAAAACATGGTCTGATACATGAAATAATAGGCACTCTACAATATTCTTCAAAAAGATATTTAAAGGGGATCTCATTTAATTTATCTAGCCTTCTTATTCTAGAAAGAGATCTCCATGAGAGCACCACTTGTGGAGTTATACAATCATGCTACTTTGCATGCCAGACTTTCCAAGGTGTGGGCGCCATGGGCCCTGGCCCCCGACTGGGAGTGGCTGCGGCCTTGCTTGCTTGACCTTGATCAGAATTCCTCCCTATTCGGATTCCCTGCCGGTATCCACCCTTCTGAATGCTTAAGGGAAGTTCCTTGTGTCCTCCCTATTCGGATTCCCTGCCGGTATCCACCCTTCTGAATGCTTAAGGGAAGTTCCTTGTTGTGTATCCTGTATTTTGGGCGTTAACTACTTAGATGCTAGATGGTCGAACATTGAGTCTGGAATGTAGACCATTGACAGCGAACTTCTGCCCTCCGGGGGTTCCTCCATTTGTGCTGTAAGCCTGTACGTATTTAAGGTTTCTCCCCTCTTTCAATAAACGGCATTCGACATCCAAACGTACGAATGACTCGCTGTCTTTTGTCTCTATTTTTTAATCCGCAGCCCTTCGCTCAGACGTGGTGAACGGTTAGTGGTGACGCGGGCGTTACCGCTACACCAAGGAAGTTCTTTGTGGCCCAGATCAACACTACTACTAATTTCACAGCTAGTCTGTGAAGATATTCAGTCCAAATTAGAAAAGAAGAATGGCCATTTGCAGACGGATCTCCATGGCCCCACCTGGGCTGAAGGGAGACCCTTAGCATGTGTTGGCCAGCACTCCTCCACTGAATGTCCTTCCCAGCTCAGTAAAAGATCTGCTAACTATTGTTTACATAATAAAGACAAAGACCGCCAGCTGTAACCTCAGTCGCAATCGGCTTTCTAAGATGCGTCCTCACTTTCGGGCTGGATCTACTCCTGTCACCACTGCACCCAATTATGACTCAGGATGAGGATTCCTCATCACGCTGGCCTGTTCCTGACCCTACTGGGGTCAATGTAAACTCTGGTTAGTTCCCAGTATGTGGAAACAGTTCATGCTCTCTCAAGAAATTTCTATTTGTTTACTTGTAGAGGGGGAAGAAGATCACTTTACTGTGACCTTGAAAGACATCTCTAGACAGAGGAGTTTCACTTTGGATATGAATTTTCATATATGGCATAATGAAATGATGCTAATAAGAAAAGGCCTGTGCTTTATTAAGGGTCATTTTTTAAAAAAGGATTTTCCTTTTAAAACAAACCATTGCTTGCAGAGTTTCTGGCTGGTCTGACTCCTGTGTTACTCTTCTCTCTGAAGTCTGCATTTTATGACCACAGCTTCTGGTACACCTTTAGGCCTCCCCTGTACCTCCTTCATCAACACACTAGGAAGTTCACAATGTTCTACGGCAGCAACCAGTACACATAGGAGGGTTTCCTGGAGATTGAACTCAGGGCTCATGCATGTACTAACTCCGTCAATTAAGCCACATCCCTGGCCCAATGTAGACATTATTCTAAAATCAAAAATTATAGACAAAGAAATGTAAAAACATGTAAAACCCCAAAATACCAAGATCAAGAGGGTTTTATACAGTTTTGACCCAGTAAACCTAACTGTATTATTTGGAAAATCTGTATTGAATGATTTATTGAAGTGGAGTTTCTCTGTGTCTTGGCAGCTGTTCCCAAATAATCACAGAGAGACTTAATATCAATTATAAAGGCTTGGTTGATAGCTCAGGCTTGTCTACAGCCAGCTCTTACAACTTAACCCATATTTCGTATCTAAGTTCTACCATGTGGCTCAGGGCTTGTTACCTCATTTTCTATATGTCCTGCTTCCTCTTTGTCTAGCTCAACACTCCTCAGACTCCACCCTTCTCCCCAGCATTCTCTCTGTCCTGAAAATCCTGCCTTGCTATTGGCTATTCAGCTTTTTTTTTTTTTTTGGTTTTTTGAGACAGGGTTTCTCTGTGTAGCTTTGCGCCTTTCCTGGAACTCACTTGGTAGCCCAGGCTGGCCTCGAACTCACAGAGATCCGCCTGGCTCTGCCTCCCGAGTGCTGGGATTAAAGGCGTGCGCCACCACCGCCCGGCCTATTCAGCTTTTTATTAACAATGAGAGAAACACATTTTCACATTATACAGAAGGATTATTCCACAGATTTATACCATCACTCAGTCAAGATACATGGGATTAATTTGCATAGAAAATATGCAATTTCTATGATCCCATGTTTCTGTAAGAACTAAATTCTATGAATTCAGTTCTTAGAAGTAGTAGAATGTGGTGGTATTGTGTTCCCCAAAATATTGTGCACCCTAATAAACTTACCTGGGGTCAGAGACAGAACAGCCACTACTAGATACAAAGGCTAGAAAATGGTGGCACTCATGCCTTTAATCCTAGCATTCCAGAGGCAGAAATTCATGTGTTCAAGGATACAGCCAAGCATGGTGACTCACGCCTTTAATCCCAAAAAGTGAGTCTTTAATCCCAGGAAGTGGTGGTAGAAAGCAGAAAGGTATATAAGGCGTGAGGACCAGAACCTAGAAGCATTTGGCTGGTTAAGCTTTCAGGCTTCTAGCAGCACAGTTCGGCTGAGAGTCATTCGGATATGAGGACACAGAGGCTTCCAGTCTGAGGAAACAAGATTGGCTGAGAAGTTGGCCAGGTGAGGTTAGCTGTGGCCTGTTCTGTCTCTCTGATCTTCCAGTTCACCCCAATACTTGGCTCCAGGTTTGTTTTTATTAATAAGAACTTTTAAGATTCATGCTACAGTGGAATGTAATATAGAAAATCAAGCAAACAAACAAAAAAAACAAACCCTAAATCCGTAATAAAAACCAATGCTTTCTACTATAAGTTTATGGATAAGGAATTTAAATATTGTATATAAGTATAAGTATATACTTAAATAAGTATATAAGAAATATTCATTCCTTTACCTCTCATTTACCTTTTCCGGCTAAGCACTCTGTAAGCCATAGGTCCTATTCAAATGTCAACTCTACTTTTTGTAAGTGTTGTTTTGTTTTTTGCAGTGTGAGGTGAGTGGATTTGACTTGGACTTTGAAGGCAAACAGACTGGATCAAATCCTGATTCTGTTTACTAGTGTGCGTTGTTCGGCTCCCCAACCGAGCATCCCCCTGCTCCGAAGAATGGAGTAACACCTTATAGTAAACAGTCTTTCTTAACCTCCTCCCTAACTGTATACACCTGGAAACTCTCTCCTCTCCCTTCCTTCCCCACACCCCACCTGATCCTTTTGTTTGAGGCAGGTTCTTGCTGTGTAGTCCAGCCTAACTTTAAACTTGAAATCCTCCTTACTCAGCCTTTGTAGTGCTCCAGGTACAGGTAGTGCTCCAGTTACAGGTAGTGCTCCAGTAAGGCCACAGAGTATATTCACCTCAAAGGCTGTTGCTGCCCACAGCAAGCTGTGACCAGATCAGGAAGACAGTGTCATCCAATCAGCTGCTTTGCCATCCTTGGGATGGAGGAGTCAGCACAGGAGTACCCTGAGATACTTAGGCCACACTCTTTGGGCATTTTACTTATTTGGTTTTGGAGGGGGGAATATAAAACTATCCAAATCATAATTATCAAATAATGTCTTAGTTCCCCATCCTTGTCCAGATCAAAGGTAAACAGACAAGCTGCTCACTTGGTGCCCATCTTTATGTTCAAATACTTCTTAAAAGAGTGGTGTGTGTGTGTGTGTGTGTGTGTGTGTGTGTGTGTGTGTGTGTGTGAGAGAGAGAGAGAGAGAGAGAGAGAGAGAGAGAGAGAGAAACTACAATCATTTTATATTCTTCTCAACTAATCATTTTGATGACCTTAGAAAGTCTTGCAATATTTAAGGAAAAGTACCATTGACATTTAAGTGTGTGTGTGTGTGTGTGTGTGTGTGTGTGTGTAATATTGACCTACATTTCTCAATCTGACACTCAGAACTACTCTTATTGTAAACGAGATTATTGTTGTGGGGCTGTCTTGTAGGACAAACTGCTTTTAGATGACTTCAGTTTTTTCTGTAAGAATCTATGACATTTAAGTCTAAGTGCTGCTTAGAATAAGTGGCCAAAGGCGTAGTATGTGGGAAAATAACTTATGTATGGTTATGTTATTATTTCTGGCTTTTAGGAATTGGTCTTATCTAAACACAGTTGTTCAATGTTTATTGAATTTGCCTTTACACACACACACACACACACACACACACACACGTAATTATGATTTGACCTTTTAAAACCATCATCTATATAAAATAGGTTGTTGTATTCCAGGCCCAGTTATCTGAAGATATCTAATCTAGAATGAAATGTACATATATTTATATGAACTCAAGGGCATGAGATGGGAGGTACAGAGTAGAAGCTAAAATCTGGCACCTGGCCTACTTGACACTGTCATTATCCATTCCAGTCATTGTGAAACTGTTTGCATAACACGAAATAAGTACAGTTTCTTTTTAAGTTTTAGTTTTTTAAATTTATTTCACATGCATTGGTGCTTTGCTTATATGTATGTCTGTGTGAGGGTGCCAGATCCCCTGGAACTGGAGTTACAGACAGTTGTGAGCTGCCATGTAGGTACTGGGAATTGAACCAGTCCTCTGGAAGAGCAGCCAATGCTCTTAACCACTGAGCCATCTCTCCAACCCCTCCTAGTTTTAGGTTTTAAATGGAAAGTTCCATGATTTAAAATGTCTAGTAACTTGGAATGAAAAGCACATGGATTACAAATGTGTAGACTAAGCCCCACTTTCAGAACAAAGGAAACCATTTCTGTCTGGAAATTGACCTACTCTTACTCTTTCCTACTCCCTGGGCGGCAAATCTATATCCTTCACAGGGAAACCATCCTTTACTTCCCTCTAGCAGATAGATGTCAACACTAAGAGCTACAAGATTAGCCACATAGTGACACCAATCATAGAGAATGGATGTGGACTCCATTGTATCTGCTTTCACAGCGTTGGGAATTTTCACAGTAAAAGGCTACTTTTTAACCATGTTTGTAAGAGTTAAGTCTGCGAGGTGCAGATTTAGCCCTTCCTGTCCCAGCCCATCACCTTGGTACCCGTATCTTCTTCCCCAGCATCTCATTAGGAAGAAAATATTGCGGGGGATAGGGAGTTTACCTATGCGTTCAGCATCCCAGCCTTCATGTTCTGGGGGAAATGGCTTCTAAAGCCATTATGTCTTGCTCCCACATCTTCTACAATTTCCTACCGGTCTTCATCACTTGCTGGTCTTCCTAACTACATGAAAACAAGCAGATTTCTATTTTTCGAAAATCTAAATAAACTAAAAAAAGGAAGTAGGTGTGTGACGTCAGCACATGAGAGCAGGAGGCTCAGGAGTTCAAGGCTATCTTTGGCTAATCAGTAAATCTGTGGCCAGCCCGAGCCACTTGAAACCCTGTCTCAAACAACGAAACGGCTGAGCTTTGCATTTTCATTAAGATAAGAGCACACCCCAACAGCATGAGTTCAAATACTCCACAGTGCAAACACATTTACATGTCCTCAGCTCTTTTAGCAGCACTGGCATCAGACAATGCTTAGGATGAAAGGGAAACCTAACCTCCAGACTCACTCATAACAAGTGAGAAGGTAGATGTCCCTTGACCGTAAACACATCGTGCAAACCTATGAAATCCTGTCCCTTGGGCCTCTTCCATCCCAGGAACCAGGACAGGTCCTTGTGTCTGAACAAATGCCAAGTACAATTCAAATGGAGGGTAAAAACCAAATCCCTTCCACGTCATTTGTTCTTTGCTACCATATACACTGTAGGAATGGCTGTTTTGCACCAATTGCGAAATTTAAGACACAGCTTGAAGTTCTTCCCTAGTAAACCTGAAGACTTTGGAGAAAGGGTGTGTCAAAGGAGGTGTGCACAGCAAGCGGTATCACACCCGGAATTCCACAGAGGGCTGCCAACCGGACCTCACCTAGGCTGTGCTGTAGCAGAAAGCAAGCAGCCTGAAGTCACAGTTCGGATCCCCACAGGGGTAGTTGGCATTTTATTGGGTCTCAGTGACCTCCTTGGAAAAAACACAAAACAAAAACCCGGTAACTAGGTCCGTTCTCCGGCTTCCCCAGGAAACTGAAGTGTGTGGCCGATGCAGCCCAGGGTAACTTATTAAAACCCACTGGAGGCCACCAGGCGCTACTATCTCAGGCCTAGGGAGGTGGCGTCCCCGGGGCACACCGCGCCTCCGCTTCCCTCCCAGGCTCTCAGCCAAGCCGCCAACGGGGAGACGTAATCGCGTGACGCCCGAGGAACGACGCGCAGCCGGGACCTGCGTCGTCTGAAACGGCTGCCACGACAACGACCTTCCTGCGGGAACGGCGGCGGCGCAGCCTCTGCCGGGGACCAGACCCCCACCGGGCGAGCCGCCCGCGCAGAGTGCTGAGTCACGGTGAGGCGGCACGGCGCGCCCGAGGGGGGCGGTCCGGCGGTCACGTGGCCAGCGCTCCCACAACAACGGCGGGCGTGCGAGCGAGCGAGCGAGCGAGCCGGCGAGCCGGGCGAGCGACGACGCCCCGGCGCGGCCAGGGGACCCCCCCGCGCCAGCTCCGCGGCCGGGTTTTCCCGCGGCCGGTGGGCGGGGCCTGGGCGCGCGCGCGCGCTGGCGCGGTGGGCGCGCGGAATTTGCGCGCCCTGCTGGGTGTCCCCCAAGACCCAGAGAGGTTCGGGTGCGCCTGGGATCGTGGCGGAGGGAGGGGAGAGCTGGTTCTGCAAGCTGGGAGCTTTCTCTCCCTTTCGCATCCCCGCCTTCTCCTCCGGGGACTCGCGGCCGGCTGAAAACGACGCTCCCCAGCTGAAACCCTGCCGGCCGGTATTCCGCACGGTGCAAGCCTGCAGACGTGCAGGTGCAAAGAAATGCACACGGGCCGAAGGGAGCCGCTGGCCGAACGTTGATTTCCCGGTGGTGCCTCTTTTTCTTTTTGAGCACAGCTAAAGGCGCTGCCGGGGAGAATGACTTAAAATTTGGCACGTCTCTCCAGTGGCGCCACCGTGTCTGTGCCTAAGTTATGGTTCGGAGCTCTGAGACCCTCGCATGCGGGGTGAATGATCAAAATTCAGACATAGGGCTAGAGAGCTTCCCTAAGCGATGGTGAACCCCAGTCCAGTGCAGGCCAACTCAGATCACCGAGTAAATCCCCAGTACGTTCGGGATCGCGTTGGAATTTGACTATGTTAGAACTTGTAGGTTACTGAACCGCGCAGATCTGCTTCCTCCTGACACTTGAGTTGACATTCTCCCTGGAGACCACTTCATGGTCTCTCTGTGAGAAAACAGCAGGTGTGTGGAGAAAGCACTTTCTAATGTGTAAACAAGTCTACACCAGCTCTTTCAACGAAGTGGAGTGCGGGCCGCATGTCAAACTTTTCAGAAGCCACCTTAAAGATCTGAAAAGAAACTGGGGGAGCAACGTAAATAATGTGCTATTTATTTTAACCAAACATCTGAAATCTATTAGGTCAACATGTAATTAATATTTAGCGAGATATTTTTATTTTTGTAGTAAGTCTTCGAATCTAGTCTCAGGGTCACTAAATTTTCATCGGAGGATTTAATTTGCATTTCGATTCCATAAAAATGTACAGTTGAAAATTCAGTAAGTTCACATTCCGAACTTGTTCCTGATTTATGCGTAAGTGTCCCTGTTACCAAGTGAAAGATGAAATGTTGGCGGGTTAGTTGTCTTCCTCTATCCCAGGCTGGCCTCAAGTCTGTGGTAGTTCAGTCACAACCGGGTTAGTTGTCTTCCTCTATCCCAGGCTGGCCTCAAGTCTGTGGTAGTTCAGTCACAACTTCAGACGGGGAGGTTTACAGACATGAGACACAACTGCCAGCTGAAACCCATTTGAAACATATTGAGAACAATTAAGTTTAATACAACTAAAAATCCACTTTTTAGAGTCCTGTCAGTGGCACTCCCAATGCTTAATAACCACTCGAGGCCAGTGGCTATTGTGCTGAATCATGCAGGTGTATGAAAATGTGGGGTGAGACTTTGAGAATAACCAAATGATCATTGGGATAGTTTACATGCAGGTGAAACAGCTCCCCCCCACCACTCCCATACCAGCTCATTCCAGAGAAACTAACACTTATTAAGCACCAGTCTATATCGAGTACTCTTCTAGAAGTACAACACACACACACACTTCATCTCTACTCCAAAGAAAGCCGCTACCTAACATATATAGTGTATACGCAGAGGTGTCTACAAATTCAGGCACAATACAGAGTAACCCGGACGCAAAGGAGTGTGTCAGCTGGAGAATCTCAGTCATGCAGACAAAAAAGGAAGAATGAACGGAGGACCAGAGCATAGTAGTTAAGGACTATCCATACACATGAAGGGTCGGGGTTAGTGAGCAGCGGAGGTTGAGTGAGTGGGGGAAAGTTTGACTGAGTTTTTTATTATTATTATTTCAGCTATGTGTTAGAGATAGACACCGTTGTCTGTCTCCTCAGTTTTAGATCTCATCTAACCTATGCGCATGCCCACTCACATACATCCCACTGTGGAAATCACAGCCATACCTCCAATATCCATGGCCTCAAGCTCTTTGATGGGCCCATTCAATATAAAGGCAGTGAGAAATATTCTTATCATGCTTTCATTGATCGGTGTTTATTAAATGTGATTAGTGTTTATTAAATATTAACTCTAAGACAAGTGTAGAAATTCATACCTATAATTCCAGAACTCAGGAGGGTGAGCCAAGATGAACTCCAGGCAGTCAAAGCCAGGTCAGGTTACATAGTGAGATCTTGTCTCTAAATAAGTACATAATAAAAATGTAACTACAGTCAAGGAGAAAGAGTGTAATAAATGTTTTCTGCCCTCTGTCCATGAATGGATCATCTAGTTACTGCATATTTTTATCCAGTTGCAAAACATTAATCGAACAATTATTCCAGTGCAAGGTGCCACCTTACCTTCATTCCCACCAAATCCAGTTCCTAGTGCCTATCTATAGAAGGTATGGTAGAGCTCTCCTGAGCACTTTCTGACCGGTGCTGGATCAATCTTAGGTTCTGATGGTGGGGGAACTTCTGAAGACAACTCCCCACACTGCCCACTTGGACATAGTCACAAGACTCTTCTGCATAATAAATGATGTTTGTGCCAACCAGATCCGTTGGCAAATAGTTAACTTAGAGGATTTGCAATGATTGCATACATACGCCAAACCCCTTTGTAGACACATGAATTCATGTAAATAACCAGCAGTCAACTCCATGTACATCCATGCCATGTGGAGTTGTACAACACCCACTAAAAAGTATTACTCGAACTTTATACATAGAGTTGAGCAGGCATTTCAGCTGACTCCCGAGTTAATTTTTTTTCCATCTCTCACCGTTTTGTAAGCATGAGGCCCTTCCCACCTAAAAACTAATCTGGTCGGCTTTTCATTAATTCAAACAATCGTGCTTTTTTTTCTTTTTTTCTTTTTTCTTGACCCGGATTTTATCTCTTGGGACTAAGACTTCCCTGTCCTTATTCGCCGCTAGCCAGGCCACCCGCGGACGCCCACGGCCTCAGCCCCGCCCCCGCGCCCAGGCCCCGCCCCCGCCCCGCCGCTTCGGTCCCCGCCCCTCCCCGGTCGCAGCCTATAAAATCCGGAGCCCGGCGCGCGGAGCGGCAGGCGAGTCACTGGGCATGCTCGGTGCTAGCGCAGCTTCGGGTCGCAAGTAGGAAGCCCGTGCACGACACCGGCGGCGCCGAGTGGAGCGCTGCCGCGGCGGCCTGGGCCGCAGGGCCGGCGTGGGAGCGCGAGGCCGGGCGGCGGCGAGAGACCGCGTCCCGGGCTGTCACCCGCGCGGCGGGGTCCGAGCCGGAGCGGGAACGGACGGGACGCCCGCCGCGCGGCCCGAGGGCGCCCCCAGGGCGGAGCTGCGGCCGGGAGGAGGAGGAGGAGGACTCGGCCATGGGGCTGCTGTCCCAGGGCTCGCCGCTGAGCTGGGAAGAGACCCAGCGGCACGCCGACCACGTGCGGCGGCACGGCATCCTCCAGTTCCTGCACATCTACCACGCCGTCAAGGACCGGCACAAGGACGTGCTCAAATGGGGTGACGAGGTGAGCCCGCGCGCCTTTGTTCGGCCAGGCCGCCCGCGGCCCCGTCGCTGGCCGGGCTCGGCGCTGCGCCTCGGGCTCATTCATTCACGTCCGGACGAAAGCGGCTCGGGTGCTGGGAGGGCCTGAGCGGGGAAGTGTGTGTGTGTCTGTCTGTGTGTCTGTCTGTGTGTCTGTGTGTCTGTCTGCCTCCCGCCGTCCCGTCACACAATTCGCCTTGGAGATAAGTGTGAACGGGACTGACTCGCCCTGGTTGGCATGCTATCACGTTTCATTTCTCCAGGGTGTTTGCTTCGGCCCTCCACCATCTAGGTTCTTTTAAGCGGCTGTCACATCTCACACCTGTCCACAAACTTCGGTTAGAAATTTAAACAAATACATTACTACATCTAAGGGCTTGGGGCTACCTCCCTACACGGAAGACCCAACTATCCCGTTTAACTGTGAAGGCTTACAACTCAAAGGTTAGGTGAGACCGGTTAGATCCTGCCGCTAAGCATTACCAGTCAGTGCTGGATGAAATCGGCATGATCTCTGGGACCTGTTTGTTGAAGTCATCTGAAATTGGCAA
The DNA here is from genome assembly GCF_049852395.1 of Peromyscus maniculatus bairdii. Lineage (NCBI taxonomy): Eukaryota > Metazoa > Chordata > Mammalia > Rodentia > Cricetidae > Peromyscus > Peromyscus maniculatus. The sequence continues at coordinate 75,275,918 of NC_134858.1, forward strand.
CGCTAAAGCTGTTACTTAGTTTTATGTACTCCCTGCTTTTAAAAAACACCTTGATATAAGATAATAAAGTTAACTGACCCCTTGAAGAGTCTGTCCCTTTGTTGTGTGGGTTTGGCATTTACCATAGATAGGGTGCCACTCCTATAATAATAGTATTATCACCCTTGGGCTAAGTTTCAAAGTGTTACTGCACCAGCATGGGATATCTTCCTGCAAAAAGTTAGTTTTTCTGTATCTAATGTGGGTAGATGACTGCTATCTGCAGCTGGAAGAATTGTGCTGGGACTAGGGAAATATAAGGACTAATAATTCACATTTCTACAAAAATTGTGTATCGTTCTTTCCAGGAAAGGGACACACAACATGTTGGGCAGTTCTCCAGTTTTAGTCTAAAGTTTGTTGTCTGTTTACAACGTCTGACAGTTAGTTATGCGTTTGTGTTTTGTGGGTCATTTACAGGGCAGGGACATGCTTCTCAATCACTTGTTTTTCCTAGGGCCTAACCATGTGCCTGGTATGGTTGGCAGCAGGTCATTGTGGCATCCTTTAAAGTTCTCTTGGAACTTAACCATGTTTGAGCAATCAAAAATTTACTTTTGCATCCTTTGACGTTTAACTGGGACTCTATACTCCATAAAAAGAAAAGGAAGGCCGTTAATGTCTTTGTAACTGTTGCAGGGAGAACTGCGTCCACAGGAGATGTTCCCTGCGGTTGAAGCACAGCTGTTCACTCCAGAGTCTCCTCCTTGCCTTTTCTCTAACCAGGAAACCACCTGGATCCTTTTCTCTTTAAAAAATAAATAAATAAATAAAATGCTCCCCCTGTTGGCAAGAAGCGCATGTACAACTACGTGTTTCAAGTGACTTGTCCTTGCTGAGTCAAGAGCTGTAGAGTAGGACCTCAAGTGACAGGCTCTGGTGGCTCCAGTGTTGGCATAGGTTTGCCTTCCTCCCCACAAACAACAGAGGGGAGCAGAGAAGCCTGGCAATCCTGTGCACTTGTCTTCTGTCTGTTTAGGCCCAGCATTCCAGCCAGTTAACACTTGGCTTTTTAAAGAGATTTCTTCTGTGTAGCTCTGGCTGTCCTGGAATTCACTCTGTAGATCAAGCTGGCCTTGAACTGGGAGATCTGCCTGCCTCTGCCTCCCGAGTACTGGGATTAAAGGCGTGCTCTGCCTCCTGAGTACTGGGGTTAAAGGCATGGTCTGCCACCACCTAGCCAGTGAACACTTCTTGAAAAGAGGATATTAGGCAGGTCTGTTGAGACATTAGACTTCAGAGGTGTAATCTTCTAATAAGTTGCCTGGCTAAAATGGCTCCTACTTTAAATGATGTCAAGGATGTTCTGTGAAAACGTTGTGGCTGCTGAAACTACATTCCCAAATTTCTTTTTGCAAATATCCTGTCATAAGTGACATAAGCTGACAAGCCGAATTTTCTCCAGCCTTCCAGTGTTGAGAGTTTACTAGGAAATAGCCTGACACCGGAAGAATTAGAACTGCGAAAAGTTCCTAGATGATAAACAGGAAAAGTCCCTACCCTGCTGTCACTCCTGAAAGGGCACTTCAGTGGACCATTGGTCTCCTCCTCCAGGAGGTTCACTCTCCTGCCTTTGCCTTTGGAGTACAGATACTGAACCTCCCCTTCCACATTTCTTCTGGCAGTCTCATGCTGAAGTTTTTGTTGATTTCAGCCTATGTACAAGAGCTAGAAGTCTGTACAAGTCCTTGTGCACAGTGGGGACTTCCTGTTGCACACCCTGAAGAATTGTCTGAAGGCTGGCCAGTTTCTTACAGATACAAGTGGAGAAAGGTGTGCTGAGTGCTCTGGGCCCTGGAGATGAGATAGTCCTGCTGTATAGAAGTGTTTTAGATGTGATACATTGCACTGGATAGTCGTGACACCAAATACTACTTTACAACTGCAGTTTTCAACCTGTGGGTCATGACCCCTTTGGTGATCACATGTCAGATATACATATCAGATTTATGCTTCATAACAGTAGCAAAATTACAGTTATGAAGTAGCAATGAAATAATTTTATGGTTGGAGGGTCACCACAACATGAGGAGCTGTGTTAAAGGGTCGCAGCGTTAGGAGGGTTGAGAACCACTGCTTTACAAGGTTTGATGTTGCATCTGTCCAGCCTTGGACTTAGTTGGAAAAAACCAGAAAGAACTGCAGCCAAACCTTAGAACTGGTCATGGTTGTGTTTGGAAGAGAGCCTGCCACTTCAGAAATATGCGGCTCTGTGTATGAGGACAGTGTTTATATCTCCACATGAGAAAGAACCTTGTATTTAGTGTTTGCCAAACTGAGTTGGATCTTGAACCTGCTTGCTTTACTTTCTCTCATTTCTTCAAGCTTTTACAGTTCAAGTACATACAGTTTGGAGATATATAAATAAATAAATATATATATATATATATATTTATTTATTTTTATATTTGGTGATTTGTTGTTTGTTTTTAGTCTGTTGCCCTTGGAAGCATGGCTGGCTTTGCTATTTTGTTTTTCTTCCTGCATATGCCTATTTCACCTTTAATATGGCCAGTCTTAGTTCTCGCCAGCATTTGTTATGCTGTTTTTTTGGGAAATGGAAGTTTGAACTTGAAGAACAGGTACAGGTTTTGTTTATAGCTCAGTTCGTGTATGTTGATGGAGGAAGCTGGGCATGGTGGCACACGCTATCAACCCCCAGCATTCAGTAGGCCTAGGCAGTCAGGTCTCTGTGAGGTCAGCCTGGTCTATGTAGTGAGTTTCAAGACAGCTAGGGCTGCATAGAGAGACCCTGTCTCATAGAAAGTAACAAATACCAATGCAGGGCTAGGGACACAATTCAATCAGGAAGTTCTTTCCTAGCATGCACAGGGAACTTGTTTCCAATCTCCACCATTCCCAGAAAATAATGGGAATTTATTGATCTGGGAAATCTAAAATGCATAAAGCAATAACTTCTTTTTAATGTTACTGTCAGCTGTGTGTACAGCCTTGTCTGTTACTTAGTAGCAGAATTGAAACCTGATTCTAAAGTTTGGCGTGTTATCAAATCTCCTTTTACAGCACTCAAACTAGGCAGGTTATGGAGCTGTCTGTCAGGATCTATAAAAGATGTCATGATGTGCAGGGAGCAAGTGAAGTTCTGAGTGAACACGTATTGTTTGACTTGAGTCATGTCAAGGACCAAGACCTCAGACTCAGTGGGAAATTGGCAAAGCCTTCCTCTGGTCTGAGTGAACATTGATGGTGTGTGCAAGTAGAGTGTTTTTACATCCTGAGACTGCTCACCTACAGAGAACTCCTACAAGACTAGCTAATCCCCCCCACCTGCAGAGACCTCTTACAAGACTAGCTAATCTACACACACACACACACACACACACACACACACACACACACACACACACACGTGCTCACCTACAGAGACCTCCTGTAGTGTAGCTAATCCCCACCCCCACCCCCACGCTGTACTTAAGAAACACATGGAGGTTCCTGGTTGTTGCTGTAGTTGGTGCTGCACCATCAGCAAGCACAGCCTACCTGACCTCAACTTTTCTGTACTTGTATCTGTGTGTCTGTCCTTTCTTCATCTCTGCCCCAAATGATGAGACCTTTCTTAAATAATATGCATTAATAAAAATGTTAAACAGTAAAAAGTTTTAATGCACAAAAAGAAAGCAATCATTTTCATATTTTTAACCAATACAGTAGTTCTTAAAGATATGTTTTCCCCAAACCTGGTTGTTCCAAGTTTTCTTCTTTATCTCAAGGACACTACCTGAACTCTATATCCCCAGCCCTTTTAAAAATTTTGAAACAGGCAGGCCTTGAACTTGTGATCTTCTTGTTTCAGTCTTCCAGGTAGCTAGGGTTATAGGCTTGTACCGCCAAGCCTCACTTTATATCTCATTTAAGTAACCATAGTCATTGTGGGTGAGACATTCCATATGTTTGTTTTTTGTTTTGTTTTGTTTTTGCAACCAGATCTGTTCCATTAGCTTAGTATATTATGCTGAAATTTTAAAATGGCTCGACAGTTAAGAGCACTTGTTACTTTACCAGAGAACCCAGATTCTATTACCAGTACCCACATGGCCTCTCACAGCCATCTGTAACCCCAGTCCCAGAGGATACAGCATCCTCTTCAGAACACTGAGGGTACTACACTCAAGTGGTACACATACATACACATTCACAAAATAGGATGATAATAATAAAATAGCTTTCAGAATCTCAATTTATTTCAGAACTCAATAGTATTTTAGAACAATGTTTATTGATTTACTAAAATATACTGTTGAACACAACTCATTTTTTTCTTTTTTGAATTTTATTTATCTTAAACTTTATCATTAAAAAAATGTTGCATATAAAAGAAAAATCATAGACCAAAATTAGACCAGACCCAAAGACCCAACAAGCTTCTGTTCTGTTAGAATAGTGTCACCACTCTAGAGAAGGTGGGACCTGGGAGAATGGAGCTGATTAATGAGGTGGACAAAAGTCTCATGCAATAGCCAACTTTATTCAGAGCCTCAGACAGTTTATACTCTGAGGGTTAAGAAATCACAAGAGTAAAGTGTCCAATCACAAGAATAAGCCACACATGGCAAAACCCAAAACAAAGCATGTTTTCCATAGAGCCATAGAAAGGATAGTTTGAACAGTTAATTGAGTAACATTAGCAAGCAATAATGAGCGCTCTGAAGTCAACTCACTCCTGTCCAATGTACATAGGAGGAGCATGCAAACACATTCCAAGAACAGTTCCATGTGTTGAAGAAACTGAGGTCACAAGACTCTTGTTTCCTTAGAGTTTTCTCACAAGCAATCAGAAGTCTCTCACATAACTCCATTCTTGGGCTATGTTCTGACAGAATAGCTTTCTAGAACAAACTGAAATTTCATGTTGGATTTTGTACTTTGACATTTGAATGAATGAGAGAGAGAGAGAGTGTGTGTGTGTGTGTGTGTGTGTGTGTGTGTGTGTGTGTGTGTATCCACTACCAAAAATGAATAGAAGTAGAAAAGAGATTAGTTTTATATCCTTTCATAATTTGTGTGCATTACCTTCATTCTGTCCTTCCTTATCTCTTAATGTTTATTTAGCTTTTTTTGTTCTCTTTCCTATATATTATACTGTACACACATGTACATTTGTTTACATATATTGGCTAGATTCCAAATATAAGAGAGACTGTGAGAGGTTTTTTTCTTTCTGGGATTGTACATTCTGAGTCCATCCGTTTTCCTGCAAGTTATGTGATCACATTTTTCTTGAGAGCTAAATTGTGTGCGCACGTGTGTGTGTGTGTGTGTGTGTATGTGTGTACACATACACTATATGGATGCCAAATTTTCATTATCCATTTACCTGCTGATGGACAACTAGGTTGATTCCAATTCCTTTCTGTAATGGATAAGGCAACGATAAACAGGGGGTGCAAATATCTCTAGGGTAGAGTATGAGTTCTACGGGTAAACGCCCAGGAGTGATATACCTGGGTCATGGTGTTTCTATTTTTAATTTTTTGAGAAATCTTCAAACTGATTTCCATAATGGCTGTATTAATTTTCAGCCCCTGCCAACAGTGAATAAGGTTTCCTTTCTCTCCATATCCTCTCCAACATTTGTTGTGATTTATTAATGATAGCTATTCTGAATGGGGTGAGGTGGTATCTCAGAGTAGGTTTAATTTGCATTTTCCTGATTGCTGGGGGTATTGAACAGTTTTAAAATAGTTATTGACTATTTGTGTTTTATTTTTGAACACCGTCTGTTTAGTTCATTTGTCCATTCACTGAATGACAGTTTTATTTCCTTGGTATTTAATTTTTGCAATTTTTGTAAACTCTGAATATTAAGTTCTTGTCTGAAGTGAAAATAGTTCATTTCTTTTTTTTTATTTTTAATATTTATTTATTATTTATACAGTGTTCTGTCTGCATGTGTCCCTGCAGGCCATAAGAGGGCACCAGATATCATTACAGCTTGTTGTGAGCCACCATGTGGTTTCTGGGAATTAAACTCAGGACCTTTGGAAGAACAGTCTGTGCTCTTAACCACTGAGCCATCTCTCCAGCCCCAGTTCATTTCTTAATAGGCATTACAAAAATTCTAGTTTTCTCTCTCACTCCATTCCCTCACTCCATATATATATGGAATGAGGGATTCCATAGGAAAGGAAGGCAGCTTGTGTATTGTGTGTGTGCATACCTATGTGTTTGTTTATGCTGAATGTTGCTCCAGTGTTTGTTGAAGGACTAGCCTTCCTTCACTTCCAGAGGTGTACTTTCTCACTGTTAGATGTCGTTTTAGTTCTGTATTTGTTACACTGTCCCTTGATCTGTGTTTGTGCTGATAACATTTTCCTTTAATTTCTGTAGAGAATGAAGTCAAGAAATACCATCTGTTTGTTTCTTAGTTTAAATTGTTCTACATACATTGATTTTCTATGAGTTTTACAGCCAGGTAGACAGTTTGTATAAAAAAATAAATAAACCCTCATGAGATTTTGATCTCATTAGGACTCTGTTGAGTACACATACCAGTTTGAGAGTTGGTACCTAAGCAATATTGAATCTTCTTTCTCACAAAGACGTACTTCTCTCTTCTTTACATCTTCAGTTTCTCTCAGTGGTGTTTTATACTTTTTGATGTATTGGTTTTGCACATACAAGACCAGATACACTTACTGGTTTCTGAATTTGTCTTTTATCCTGCACCCTTACTAAATTCACCCTTTTGAACACATTGAATTATAATTAGTGTGGTTCTGACAGTTGCTTTTGATGTTTCAGGTCACCTGCCATAGGTTAGCCCCAATCCTCATTTTGCATATGCTTCCATGTTTTGAATGCCTTCCATGCTTGTGAATTTTACCTAGTTAGGTGCTTGGTGTTTACATATTCTTATATGCATCCATTATACTTCTGGAATATAATTATTTAGACTGAGGATCTTTTAAAGGAGTTGTTTTTAATAGCTAATGAGTAGCTCCAGAAAAATCTGCATACTTATGCATCCTCAACCTAGTACCTCTGAATTAGGATTTGGTTAGAGTCCAAATACCTGTGTCACTTTGGGTACTTCTACATAACATGACTTAGTGAATTCTTGAGGAGGCTATGCAGACCTCTGAGGGCTTTTCTTGTTTGTTAGGGTTTTATGTTACTTTTTGTTTGAGTAAGAGTAGGAAATGGAAGCCTCCCCACTTTGTTATCCTTACAGCTCCGTTCTCCTTTGTCTATACTCTGTCCAAGCCAGCTGGCTTCCTGGTTCTAAGAACTCAATAACCAAGATTCAGCTGAGTTTTTCTTGTTTATTTTGTGGTGCCAGAGATTCCAGTCAGGGCTTTGTGCATTCTGGGCAAGTGCTTTTAATACCTTTTAACTGTTTTAGAATGTTCTAAATGCCATATAAATTTTGAAAATCATGGAATGCACACAACAAATTTTAATTCTTCTAGGTCATCTGATAATAACCTGAAAAATGAGTTAGTAAGGGTTCATAGAGAAGACAGGCTCACACTCAAGCATGTCGTATTTGCTAGCAGAGGTTTTTGTTTGTATGCTTTTAGGTTTTGTTGAACATTTGTTTTGTAGCAAACTCAGAGTCCTCACACATGTGAGCAAGAGCTCTTCTTCCCTAAGAGTTTTTTTTTTTTTTTTTTTTTTTTTTTTTTGATACATCATAGTAAGTAACCAGAAGTCCTGGTCTGTCCTAGGAGAGTTTGTGGTCCTACTCTGTTGGACTGTCTTGTAGTGCTTTGTATTTAGATTGCATGTCTGTGTGGTCAGGATTTTATAATTTAACTAATTTCCACAATAAGATTATAAAAAGTACCCTGAGGCTGAGCGGTGGTACACATGCCTTTAATTCCAGCATTCGGGAGGCAGATCTCTGTGAGTTTGAGGCCAGCCTGGTCTACAGAGCGAGATCCAGGACAGGCACCAAAGCTACACAGAGAAACCCTGTCTTTTCAACAACAACAACAAAAAAAAACCTAACAGAAGTACCCCAAAGACACATGTTCCAGAAGACACAGATGTCCATTCACATCCACCATCATCTTTGTAGTCCTGCAATATCCTTTTAGGATTGTTAAGTTCTTTGTTTCTTTCTTTTTTTTTTTATTTTTTATTTTTTATTTCTTTATTATGTATACAGTGTTCTATCTGCACAGCCAGAAGAGGGAGCCAGATCTCATTACAGAAGGTTGTGAGCCACCATGTGGTTGCTGGGAATTGAACTCAGGACGTCAGGAAGAGCAGTCAGTGCTCTTAACCTCTGAGCCATCTCTTCAGCCCCAAGTCCTTTGTTTCTAAAAGGCATGCTGATTGAGCAGAAACTATAAAATAAGGGACTCCTGAATATTTTCTGTGAAACTCTTAGAAACCATTAAAAATCTGAGGTGTAGATTGGGGAAATGGCTCCATTAATAAAGTGCTTGCCACAGAGTGTGAAGACCTGAGTTCGAATCCCAGGACCCATGTAAAAGCCAGCTGTAAAAGTTCAAGCATCTGTAATCTCAGCGCTCTTACAAAGACGTGGGAGGTAAAGACAGGACAATCCCTGGAAGGTCGTGGGCCAGTTAGCCTGATATACACAGTAGAAAAAGGGCAGACTGTCTCAAACACACTGGAAAACAAGGACCGACACACGAATGTGCACCCGTACGTGTACATGTTGCACACAACAAAACTGGGATATGATTTTTATCTCATTGAAATTAACGACAGGAGTTAGAGCATCACGGAGCTGGCAAGGGTCCATGTATCTGTGAAATCAGCCACACTTCTCTAAGTGTTGAAGATACTTAAAAAAGCAGTGACTGTAGAGCTTGGAAAGTTAAAAAATAAATCCTCATGGAGGTTATTCTCTGAGAACTGCAAGCCTCAGACATCTAAAGGGGAATTAAAAGCTACTTTATTGCTGGTGGACCAAAAGTTAGCTATGTCTATCTAGGGCTTAGGATCCGTTAACCCTTCTAGTCAAGTAGAATAAGAACCAGGAAGTAAATAGTCCTGAAAATACTTAAGTTCATGCACTTCACTCCCAGCTCCTACCAAGAGATGACTTATTCTGTACTCTGTTCTGAAGAGCTTGGTTGTCTAATTGCTTGGCTTAGAATAAACTATGGAAAATGGATTGAGGTAACAAAGAGCAGGAGTCAATTGGCCACCCCTGTAATTCCAAGTGACTTGGTTCATTATAACTAAAAAATGAAATTGCCTGAAGAAGTCTGTAGAACTAATAAAAAGTGCCTTCCTGCTAACAGAAGAGAGCAATTGTCGGTTTCAGAGTCCCACTCACGTATGGGGAGGTTTGTAAGCCTGTATTCTAAAGAGGCAACCTTGAGCACCAAGACTGCATTTAGGTAAAGGGTGCTTCTGGGAAAACAGTGGGTAAGGCAGTGTATCTGTTGCAGTGAGTGGCCACTTTAGGAGGGGTCAGTGTGTGGGGCCTGCAAAGGTCCCCTGAAGAAGTGACACAGGAGTGTTCCGGCAGACCCGGTGTGGTTACTGGAGAAGCAGAAAGGCAAGTGTGCCTGCAACATGGTGGGAGGGGTTGGATGGAGGATGCCAGTTGGCCTAATGCTCCTGGGAGGGTGTTGGGGAATTTGCTGTGAGCCCTTGAATAGTTTGGAACAGGGGAATGATCGATCTGTGCAGTGAAGGGCGCTGGGTCAGCCTAGTTGCACATTTTGTAACTTTCAGTTAAATAAGACCAGACCTAAAAGAAAATTCCAAGTAAAACAGTATTTTTGTCACCTGAATGAGATATTCCTGTATTTCTTTTCTCTGTTGCAATAAATACATATTCTCTAGTATTAATCATATCTACTGTACATAGTAGGAAGTTTTCCTGTGTCCTGGCCTGTCAGTGGTCAGGACAAATCTCTCCCACTTACATCCCCCAAGTAAACACACAGAGGCTTATATTAATTATAACTGCTTGGCCACTAGCTCAGGCTTATTACTGACTAGCTCTTACACTTAAATTAACCCATAATTCTTATCTGTGTTTAGCCACATGGCTTGGTACCTTTTCTCAGTTCTGCCTTGCCATCCTGCTTCCTCTGTTTCTGGCTGGTGACTCCTGACTCAGCCCTTCCTCTTCCCAGAATTCTCTTTGTCTACTTCCTGCCAGACTACTGGCCAATCAACATTTTATTTATCAGCAAATTAAAGCAACACCATATTCACAGCGTACAGAACAACATCCCACAGCATTTCCCCCTTTTCTGTCTAATCAAAATGGAAGGTTTTAACTTTAACATAGTAAAATTACTTATAACAAGACAGTTATCAAGCAAGAATTAGTTATAATATCTAGTCTATTTATATTTGGCAAAATTAAAGAAAACATTCTATCTATCCTACATTTGTGAGTCTAAAGTTTTATATCTAATTTATCTTTTATCATAACCAACAACTACATCAAAGACCCCAGAAGGATATATTACCTAAGTGAACAGAAAATGCATTGTAAGCAACTTCTAAAATTTTGGAAATAATAGCTGCCTGCCTGGACAGTCATCCAAAGTCTTCTGTAACTTTGGGGCATCCATTTTCAGCCTATAGGCCTAGAGTCTTAGATCTTTCAGTTGCTTCTCTTTGTGTCCTGTAGAATGTCTGTCAGTTTCTTCTGTGAAGCAGGAACCTGAAGGACCATCTCGCCTTGCAAAGTTCAGTGGTCACTTTCCTATGTGACCTGCATGTCCAATCAATATAATATTTTGTCAAGCAGTCCAGGCAAGAACAGTATCTTGCCCAAATGGCTATTTTTGCCAAGAAGATAAACTCCATATGGAGTGTCTTCAACACCCATCTCCCTCTTTGAAGTAAATCAGTGCTACCAGGAACAGACTTGTCTCACTATACAGAAAGTCTAAGTTTTTAAAACGTTTTAAATGCCATATTCTGTAGGTCTTTGAAGTATTTGGAGATTACCTAACTAACTGAAATATATCTATGTATACCTAGAAAACTTAACTAACATGACTATAAGTTTGACTACCATAGAAGACTAATAATCTGTATTTCTTAATTATTACAATCTAAATGAGTTACATAAACATAATATCTTAAATGAGAGTAGAAATATATATATACAGTATAACAAAATTAACTTTGAATTTGTAGTAAACTAAAATCTATAGCAATGTAAAACATTTTTAAAAAAGTTGCTCTTTAAAAGTAGATTCAATAATCTACCCTTTCATCCTATCATATCTATATCCTATTCTTTTTTCTTTTAGAAAGATACTATGACCAATAACAATTTGTAACCAATCTTTAACAAAGACAAATATCCATAATCCATTTTTTGGGAATGTGGGCGTAGTTTTTTATTCTACTTCCTCCTGTTTGAGGGCACTGGCAATCTTGGGGGGAATCCTGAGAAAATTCCAGACAATGTTCAAATCCAGGGAAGACTGGCTATATCCTTTGTTGATAGATACCATCTGTTAAGATTCAGGAGGTCTGGCTTGATCAAATCTGATCTATCTTAACCTGGAACAAATCCATAGCCTCTTGCTTCCTGTGGAAACAAAAGCAGAGCCTCATTTCCAAAGCAACATATCCTTAGATCTGAGTTTTGAACTCAAAATACATATATATATATATATATATATATATATATATATATATATATATATATCAGTAGCCTTTACAATCAAATGTCTCTCTGCAGTTAAAAATTCCAAAGACAACACAATCCAGATTCTCTGTGGCTTATTTTTTATATTACTTTTACTGCCTCTTTAAAGACTTTATTTTTTTTAAAACTTTTTATTTCTTTATGTAACTGTCTATATTCATTTTCCTCTCTCTTTCAAGCCTACGTACATTTTTACACACACTATAAACTGTTTAGAGTTTATCTCATCTGAATCTGTCTTATTGTGAATCTATTGCTTTAAATTACAGCAGCTAGTACTGAAATGGCAGCTTCGGCTGCTGGCTCCACCCACCTCAGCTTTCCAACATGGTGGAACTACATTTACCTCCAGCTCTGTGGGAACCATGCTCATCACTGACTCTGTGAAGCAGTGGGCTTATTCCATCCAGCAGCGTGTAGCCCAAAAGCCTTTTCTTTCTTTCTTTCTTTCTTTCTTTCTTTCTTTCTTTCTTTCTTTCTTTCTTTCTTTCTTTCTTTCTTTCTTTCTTTCTTTCTTCTTTCTTTCTTTCTTTCTTTCTTTCTTTCTTTCTTTCTTTCTTTCTTTCTTTCTTTCTTTCTTTCTTTCTTTCTTTCTTTCTTTCCTTCCTTCCTTCCTTCCTTCCTTCCTTCCTTCCTTCCTTCCTTCTTTCTTTCTTTCTTTCTCTTTCTTTCTCTTTCTTTCTTTTCTTCTTTCCTTCCTTCCTTCCTTCCTTTCTTTCTTTCTTTCTTTCTTTTTGGTCTGTACTAGCAAAAACTATATCCACCATGCACTATGCTGTATAGCTTGCAGACGCCACTGTATACAGTGGCAGGAATCCACCATGCTGCACTCAAGCCTATATGCCATGAACCCTCCATACTGTAGCTCAAATCCACACTCCACAGCATCTGTGTACCGTGGCATCTCTTTATCTTGACTCACATGAGACATGAAGTAGAAAGCTGTTTTTGACTCCATTATTGTGTGTTTAGAAGTCCTTTTTAGGGCTGGAGAGATGGCTCAGAGGTTAAGAGCACTGACTGCTCTCCCAGAGATCCTGAGTTCAATTCCCAGCAACCACATGGTGGCTCACAATCATCTGTAATGAGATCTGGTGCCCTCTTCTGGCCTGCAGTCATACATGCTGTATACATAATAAATAAATTAATTTTAAAAAAGTCAGATTTTGCCTTTAAAAAAAAGAAAGTCCTTTTAAAACTCTTTTAGGTCTTATGGAAATTCGAGAGCTGCTGTGGGACGGTCTGTATGTCAAATTGCTCTGATTGGTCAATAAATAAAACACTGGTTGGCCAGTGGCCAGGCAGGAAGTAGGTGGGACAAGGAAAGAGGAGAATTGTGGGAAGCGGAAGGCTGAGGTGGAGAGACACTGCAGCCGCCGCCATGACCAGCAGCATGTGAAGACGCCGGTAAGCCACCAGCCACGTGGCAAGGTATAGATTTATGGAAATGGATTAATTTAAGCTATAAGAACAGTTAGCAAGAAGCCTGCCACGGCCATACAGTTTGTAAGCTATATAAGCCTCTGTGTTTACTTGGTTGGGTCTGAGCGGCTGTGGGACTGGCGGGTGACAAAGATTTGTCCTGACTGTGGGCAAGGCGGAAAACTCTAGCTACAGAGAGCCCCATGTTGGTACACGAAATGTAGTTGGAAGGTTTCCTGTGTCCTGCCTGGCCCGCGGTCAGCACAAATCTCTCACCCACAGTTCCGTAGCCTTTTATAAAATAATCACACAAAGGCTTAATATTAATTACAGACTGTATGGCCATTAGCTCAGGCTTATTACTGACTAGCTCTTACACTTAAATTAATCCATAATTCTTATCTATGTTTAGCCATGTGGCTTGGTACCTTTTCTCAGTTCTGCCTTGTCATCTTGCTTCCTCTGTGTGTGGCTGGCAACAGCCTTCCTCTTCCCAGAATTCTCCTTGTCTGCTTGCCTGCCTATATTTCCGGCCTGGCTACTGGCCAATCACCATTACATTTATCAACCAATCAAAGCAACATATATTCACAGCATACAGAATGATATCCCATAGCAACCATGACCACCAAGATGTTGTAATCAACATTTGAAAAGCTTTATGCCCCTGCTGTAGAGCTAGGAAACAATGAGCACTGGCCTGCAGTAGTGTGTTTGGTGCCATTCTCTCTGGGGCCTGCCTGTGGAGTTGATATTATCTTCATATTACTTAAAAAAAAAAAATAAAACAAAACACCAGAAAAGCGAGGCATATGGTTCCCAGGTTTCGCAAGACGGTCTGTACTCATCACTGCTTCTCCTAGGTTATTGTCCAAGTATGCAGGAGCAATGATGGTGTGTACAGACTTCACAATAGATCAGGAGAAGAGGGGTAGAGCAAGGGACAAGTGACAAGTAGTACCACTCCTTGAGGATGGGAATGCATGGCAGAACCATAACAGAGGCAAACTTAAACATAGCGTATTTCATTATCAGATGGCCAGTAATTCTCAGTGAGATGCCTGTCCTCAGAGAATGACTCCGTTCATTGTGTACATAGTAAATTCCTCAATCAGAGCACAAAGGCTGCAAGTTGAGTGCATGACTGCAACCTTCCCAGCCAATCTGCTGGCAAGCTGGCCCTATGAAAAGGCAAAGACAGGACGAGCCCTTCCTAAGAAACTGAGGCCGAGCTAGCTTTATAGATAGGCAGCCTGTGCTGAACCAGAGACTCTTGATCTGTAGGCATGATTCAGCTTGTCTAAATGTCCCAAGTCATGTCTAAAGCAGGCTGGGATGACTCTGATGGTCAGTCTGCTGACATCAGGTACAGCTTTGGAATGGACCCTGGCACTGCTTTGTGAGCTGTGATTAACAAAGAGTATCTGTGTTCAGATTCTTAACATTTTGGAATGGCAATTCAGTGTTTGGGAGGGTGGGGGTGAGGCTGGGGGGTGTTCCTGTCATCCTGTCTCTGAGTACAGCAGGTGCTTTGGAGTTACCTGTTTCGAGTCCCTTGTCGCTTATGCATGATTTGGTTCCTAGGAACTAAACCCCCAAGTTTCTCCTGTTTCTCACAGCATTTAGGACAAGGTAAAAACGGTACAAGGGGATGTGTTTACTCACCTCTCTGAGTAAGTGAGAACACCTCTGAGTTCTCTCTCCAGTAACAGGCATGCTTCCATGCTAAAGCCGTAAAGGCCCTTGCACGTAGGAGAGTCACTGCAGAGTGCACAGCCCTCTCACTCTGGAGATGGCGACCTCACCCCCCCCCCCCTCCAGCTCTGCCTGCTTCCAGGCCGTTGATTGAAAACAGCCTCGGAGTGGGAACCAGAGTTCTCTGTGTCCTGTCCTCTACATACATGTGACTAGAACTCTGACAGGAATATAGGAGTTCATTTGTCCTTGAAATCTAGAAGCTAAAGTCTAGAGACAGAGTTGTTTTGAGGTAAATACCTACTTATATTTACAGTACTGCAAGTTATTGGTGGCCAAAGCATACTTCACATTGGTAACCTGATACATTTCCTTCCTAGGTTTGAGCAAGAAGACTAGTTAGGTTCATAAACAAGGTAGGGCTTCATACATGTCAGAAAATTTAAAATGACATGCCAAGAATTATTGCATGACTTAAAAAAAATAGCTAACATAAATTAAGAGGCCCAGAAAATGGATGTTTTATGTCATCCTTAAAGCATGAAAGAGCAGGGGCGGCAAGATGGGGCTTAGTGGATAAAGGAGGCTTGTCCTGCGCCCGGACGGCCTAAGTGTGACTTCCGGAACCCACATCGTCGGCAGAGGAAGTCAACTCCTAACCTCTATATACATAAGCATCATGACATGCCCCAAATCATAGATTAGTAAGTGTGGGAGATTGTGAACATGAGGGAGATCCACACCCATGGCTCTTTTGTGCCACTGTGAGTGTGTCCAGGTCAAAATTCTGGTATCTCTTGAGTTTCTGTCCTTTGTACAGTAATAGAAATGTTCTAGTCTGTACTATTTAGTTGACACCAGATAACTGAAATTTTACTTTATGTTAATGAAAGTCTAAATAACCATATGGAGAATGTGATCTATTTGTGTCACAATCATATTTTCTTCTTAAAGTCTTGATTTTTTCACATGGGCCTCTTCTCACTAAACTAGGCATGGGAAAAATTTCCTCTGTGGGCCAAAGTGACTCAGAGAGGTAAGTCTGCCTACAAGAGAAGTTCACTTATGCAGTGTTAAAATTGAGGTTAATAATTAATATGAGATTAATAATTAATAAAAAGACAACTCTGGAAGCTACTGTCCTGATCAAGTATACCAGATGCTGACCAAAGATCAGAGCAGGGTGAGGCCAAATTTATTTTGATTTCTAAATATCTAAATTTGCCCTAGAGTGTATTATATAATTCTGTGGCATAAATTGACATTGAAGTGTATGTGAGGGGCAAGGGGAGCTATTGTCTTACGATACATGAGATGTTTTCAGATTCCACTAAAAACCTTTTTGAGGCATGAACAATTTATTGTTTCATTTCGCCAGTTTACAGTACTACCATATTATCACAGGCAGAAAACCATAGACGTGTATACTTTGTACTCCAAAACTGCTGAACATGACCAGAAATGCAGTAGTTTTGATATTTATGATAACACTAGAGTCCACCTTAAATCAAAATCTGACCCATCTCAAAGTTTGGTGTGAAAATTTCTGTCAGGGTTTTGTCCTAGTCACTGTTGTGTTGCTTCCTGAAGAGACACTGTGACCATGGCAGCTCTTTAACTGGGGGTTTGCGGGTAGGTCCATTGTCGATCATGGTGGGCAGCATGGCCCTGGAGCAGTAGCTGAGAGCTACATCCTCATCCACCAGCCACAAGAAGAGAGTCTTAGACTTTCAGAATCTCAGAGTCCACCCCCAGTGACAGACTTCCTCCAACAAAGCCACACCTACTCCAACAAGGCCACCTCTTTCTTAATCCTTCTATTCCTTTCAAAGAGCTCCACTCCTTGGTGACTAAGCATTCAAATCATGAGTCTTTGGGGGCCGTTCTTATTCTAACCAGCACAAATTTCCCATTCAGTCTTACACTATGCTCAGCATAAATGTTCTTGGTTTTGACATTTAGATTCTCCCTACTATGGGGTGATTACAAATTGAGTAATATCATGTGGCTCTCACCTACAGGGGCTTCAAGTTTGGGTGTCAGGCTGGATGTGGAAATGGTGCTGTCTAACTTGATGGCTGAGAGTGTACCCCCAAAATAAGTTACTAATACTTTCTGTGTAAAGAATCTTTCCCGAGACCCCAGGCATGAACCCAGGGTTAAGAGTTTGTGATTTAGAGAACTATTGTGAGATGATGTCCAATGTGTGAGCTCCTGCCACATCTACTGGGAAGACAGCAGCTCCCCAGGAGTGGGTAGGGACGTAGAGCATCCTGAAGGGAAGTTGTACTTACGTAGCAGGAATGTTCTGTAGAAACTTACCTTTGTGTGGCCAGTGTCTCTTCGAAGTATTAGCTAAAGTTTAAATGATGCATCCTCTGGAAAGCCCTCTGGATCCCTAGATTTAATTAGATCCTGTTACTCTACATACATACATACTCTACACCATTCAGTTAATTTAGTTTTCTAGTGGTTTTGATTGTCTTTCTAGCTATAATGTGATAAGAGCAAAAGCTGCATCTCCCAGACTCTTCGGTGTTCCCAATACCTGCTCATCTCAGGATTTTGTTGAAGAATGAAAGAACAAAAGAAATAATGTTAGGCAGAATGGGCAGCTGGACCATGCCTTACATCTAGAAAACAGTTTCCCCACATAACAAAACATTAATGAGCATTTTGGGGAAGAACTCCAGCCACCGCTAATTAGTCATCTTTTCTCACAGAATGGCTGTGGATTGTCCAGGAGTTGATATAAGGAGAGGTCTGGGTCTCTGGGGAGTGCTGGTGCTTCTAGCAGTAGAGTCAAGAGAACTAACAGTGGGGTGCAGGAGGACTGACCCTGAACCTGGCTTCTGCCCTACACTGACCCTCTATACCTTCTAGGGTATAGAGAGTACCCACCATACACACTGTAGGGGAAATAGAGTACTCTGTGACTCCTTACACATCAGGTACTGGGTTCCTTCTCTCCGGGGGTCACGTGCATGTTGGGTGGGTTTAACACCTTTGAGTGTGGAAATGGCTTAGTTGTCATTCGTATGGAAGCTGACAAAAGAGCTTTCTCAAAGTATACTCTTTCTCTGGGAAACCTCCCTTTTAGTCCTAGGCTAATGAATCACTTCCTCTTTGCTCTAGTAGAAACCAAGAAGGCAGTGCTTTGTAAAAAATGCCCAGCATGCCTCAATATCTAGCTCCCTTCCTAAGGGCTTCAAAACTTATAAAACTAAGAGGTGGTTGAAATTTTAATTTATACTACTGGCAAGTACCACTTACAGGCTTTATGTAAGTCCTAAGATTTTGAGTAGTATTACTGTTATTTTAACCTTTAATACTACAAGTATTTGCTGTATGTCTGTTCTGTATTCAGTAATTTACAGAGTACTTAGGTCACTCTCAATTAAGGTTCTTTATTTTTATTAGTATAATTTTACATGAACATAAAGATGCTCATCTTTGCTCAAACCTGCATTATAACTTAGAATTACATGTTTGGTTTCTGGCAACCATAAAGCAGAGCTCACAATAGCCTTTTATGTGTGCCTTTGTCCTGATTGAACAACTCAGAGACATTTGAGACTAGATTTGTATGTCTGGTCTTGATTCAGATGTTGAAAGATAGTAGTGACTTATCTAATGGGATAAAAATTACTGTCAACAACAGAAATGTCAGGGATATAAGTGTTAATATATAGATTTAAACAGATAGCACAGTGAGCAGGCATTTTTACTGGTCCCTTTCTCCATTTGGAAGGATAACTAATGGGTCCTGGGCAGCCATGTTTCAAATTCTGCGTAGGGAGTTGTCTGTGTATTATGGCGAATAATAGACGTTTGGTGCTGGTGTGTGCTGAGTGTTTTGTTTCTTCCTCTGCTACTTCTGGGATGTGCTTTGATTACATGAAATTGAATTGGTCACCCTGCAGCCCATTTATAATGTTTTCAGAATGGTGCTTATGAGATGTTGCTGGGAATCTGGCTGTACAGCCCAGTCAGAGTTAGAGAATTGGCATGTTCACTCCTTAACCATTAGGGTTAGTTAAATCAAGTTTAATTGCTGCTCACGTGAGAGAGTAACAAATAATTATAATACACTGTGATAAGAGTTACGGGACTGATCTTTGTCAGAAGTAAAGATATAGCAAGCTACACTGCGTGTAGCTGAAATCAGAGAAAGGAAAACCTCACGGAAGGGCGACTCCTGTGGCTAGTTATCCCAAGTGCTGCCTAGGTGGCCTCGCTGAATTTTCCCTGCTCTAACGTGTTCTTGGAGGGTCAGGTACCTGTGGGTCAGAAGTCCCTTTTCAGGTGGACTAGCTCACAATAATCCATCCTCAGTGCCCCAATACCAGAGAGTTGCCATGACAAAAGTAAAAAGTGAATTCCCAGATAATCCCTGCCTGTTCCTAGGAAAGGCATGGACTCGTCCCCTTCTTAGCCCATCCCTCCCTCCTGTTCTCTGTAACCTGACCCCCAGGTGTTGAGAAGCCGATTTGTGGGATTGTTTGGCACTTCTGGCTTAAGCCTTTTCAAACTTTATCTTCCTGATAATTTAACACTTCACTTCCTGGACATCTTCCCTTCCCCAGTGGCACTGAGTCTTGTAGGTCCCACATTTCTGAGGGGTAAGAAGGACCTAGTTCGGGGGCAGTGACTGAAAGCACTATGTGTTATTCCTTGGTGCAGAAGGCTTCCACACTGTTGACTTATTCTCTCTTTAGCTTTCTTTCTCTCTTTTATCAAGGAAGCAGTTAGGAAAGGAATGAAATCCAGGCTCGTCATGTAAACCATTGGTTGTAGCTTTAGGCATCAAGTATGGGGAGCTTTGGCGCACTGTATCATTGTTATCCTTCATTATTTAGGTGACTGAGCCAAGCCCCACTTTAGCCCTGCTTTGGTTGTTAGAGATTCCATTAGCACTTGAGGTGACGGGCTGTGCCGGCCTCACGAAATGAGCAATTCTGAAGACTGCTATGGAAAGGCAAGAGGAGGAAAAAGCTCGTTTTGTTTTATATTTATTTAGTTAAAATTGAAAAGTTCTCAGGAACTTTTATAAGATTTCATTCAAACTTAGGCCTTATAAAAAAGTCAGGTTTAGCCAGGCGGTGGTGGCGCACGCCTTTAATCCCAGCACTTGGGAGGCAGAGCCAGGCAGATCTCTGTGAGTTCGAGGCCAGCCTGGGCTACCAAGTGAGTTCCAGGAAAGGCGCAAAGCTACACAGAGAAACCCTGTCTCAAAAAAACAAAAAAAAAAAAAAAAAAAAAAAAGAAAAAAGAAAGAAAGAAAAAAAAGTCAGGTTTGTTTTTTTCTCATGTAATAATTATTCTGATATTTTCTATTCTGTTTGCTTCATGAGATCACGGGATGATTTTCCAGTTAAGAGCTGATTTATTAGCATCTTCAATGTCATTCACTTGGCTAATTTAAAACAGAATGAGTTTGAGATTTTTGCCCCTTTGTCCTTCTTGGTGCTTTAAATTTGAGGCTAGGGTTTCTGAAATTTAGGATTTCAATTTTAAACTAGGAAACTAACCAAAGTCATTTCAGTTTAGCTGTATAATGACCACAGATATTCTTGATTATTTTGGACACAGATAATTGATGCAGACCCAGTAAACTAAGAGTTATCTTTTACTTTATCTTTTAGAAAACTTATTATCTACTTAAGATCCATGTGTAGCTGATGATGCCAGGCCAGTGAGTAAAGGAGGAAGATTCAGT
Source organism: Peromyscus maniculatus bairdii (assembly GCF_049852395.1). Taxonomy (NCBI): domain Eukaryota; kingdom Metazoa; phylum Chordata; class Mammalia; order Rodentia; family Cricetidae; genus Peromyscus; species Peromyscus maniculatus. The sequence goes on from NC_134858.1 coordinate 75,296,422, forward strand.
GTAGCTCTCAGAAGCAACTTTGGGAGGAGAGCGGTCCTGGTCTGTCTGGGAGTGGGAACCTATGGTGACAAGAGAGGTCTGTTCATGGGAGTGCGAACTTCTGGTATAGGGAGCATGGTGGTGGGAAGCAGAGATCTCAAGACAGAACCAGAAGCAGACACAACTCTCAAGGTGTGTCTCCCCCTCCCCCCAGCAGTGACCACCTTTGCCAGCTGTAACGCTAATCTCAAAGGCTCCACAATCTCTCAAAACAGTGCTGTCAGCTCGGGACTGAGTGTTCAAGCACATGAGGTTGTGGGGAGCGTTCCACATTTCACCTGTAAGAATAGGCTTTAAGGTTAAGATCTCAGTATGAAAATGTCACGGGCACCCTTTCTCTTGTGCTCCTTCGCAGACTAAACATACCTGTACAGACACAGTGCTGATTCAGGGAGTGAGTTTCATGTACCCCTTTAGAGTCTTACAAAGCGCCATGGTCCAACAGTGTTGAGCTAGTCAGGAATTCCTGGGACTGGATGCTGTCTGGCAGTCTGGCAGGTGGGCAGCCCTTCCCCATTCTTCAGTCTTTCATTTTCACTACATCGACGCATCTCATATTTGTGTTTCACATACCTAAACCAAATATATCACTCATTTCTTAAACTGAAAATTCTTGATAGGAACCTAAATTCATCAATGAGATGACTAGTAATCTTAATCGCACGTGTTTTCCTTGGTTGGTTCATTGGCTAGTTAGTTTTCTTTTGTATTTTAAACTGCCATGCCATTTCCTGTGGATAAATGTTCATCTCTCTGTATGTTTTAACTGAAAAACAAAAGAGCCTCTTAAAATTTATTGCTTCTGCCTGGGACTGTGGCGCATACCTATACTCTTCTGCACTAGGGAAGCTGTGGCAAGAAGATTGTGAGTTTGATGTCAGCTTTGGCTACACAGTGAGTTCAAGGCCAAGTCTGCGCAACTAAGTGAGACCCTGTCTAAAAACAAAGCAATTAACAGCAAACCAGCTGTGGAGTGGCTGGCTTAAATGCCCACCAATGCTGGTCTAAATCCACACAACTAAAAGATGAGGTACTGACATCAGCTGTACTCAGAAGGGAGCAGACAGGCTACAGACTGGCTTCTGGGTGTATTGAAGGTTGAAATTCTGCATTTATGTGAAACATAGGGAAAGGGAAGTAGATACAGTCTTACCTGCCTTTCTACCCCACCCCCTTTGTTTAATAAAAATAAGCCAAGCCACACATATCTGGGAGGCTTGCCTTGTGGGCCTTCATCTTGCCACATGTTCGCTATAGTTGCTATCTGAAGAGTCAGCTGAGCATTTGCTTGACTGACGCAGCTCCACACCTTCTTGCTTACGTATGAATAGTGGGTATTTTATTTCATTCACTAATAGTGATTCATAATCTAAATTTCCACACCAATTCTCATTGTTTTAAAGCATACTATCTCAGTGAAAACAAAAGCAAGCTCAAGTTTTACTCTGTCCACAAAAGCCTGACTTTGGTGTTTGACTTGTGGGTTGTTTTGTTTTTGTTTTTGTTTTTGTTTTTTTGGTTAGAATTCTATCAGGTATAATAAATGCACTAGTGTGTCCTGCATTATAAATGGTATTGTGTTTCAGATCAGAAAGTTGTCTTCAATTACTTGTATCATACCAAAACTAAATTGTTGGAGCCTCTAAAATAATGTCTTTACATTGGTGTGTTTTTGATTTTAATCCTTGAAGAAGAATGGGAAATTACAGGATTGTAGAAGAATCTACCTGGAACTGTCATCTATCTTGACTCTGATTCTGGAGAGCCTTTTTGTTAAACAGTTCAGGCAATGAGCATTAGAATGCTTCTTTTTTCAAATGTGTCTCTCAGCATCTCAGCTCTGAAGGCATCTCCTTTAAGTAGCACTTGTCAAAATGGACATCTTGACCTTTCTATGGGATAAGAATTAGAACAGAGGAAAGAGACTGAAGAATGAGTTCTTGTCCTCCCACAGTGAACTACAGACCATGCTCTGCAGGTTTTTATGTTATGCACAGGAGTTGTAGTGAAAGAGATATGACCGTCCCCAGTTTCTGTGACTCTTTCCAACCTTCACAGTTCCCTGTTCCCTGCTCTGTTTCTTGGGTTTATTTGTTTTTGTTTTTGTTTTTTGTTTGTTTGTTTGTTTGTTTTTCTGAGACAGGGTTTCTCTGTGTAACCACCATGGCTGTCCTGGAACTCACTTTGTAGACCAGGCTGGCCTCGAACTCAGAGATCCTCCTACCTCTGCCTCCTGAGTGCTGGGATTAAAGGCGTGCGCCACCACTGCCCAGCTTCCCCTGATTTGTTTCTGAAGGTCATGTTGAGTTCAAGTCTGGAAAAACATTAATCTTGTCTTTATTACTTTCCACAGGTGGAATACATGTTGGTGTCCTTTGATCATGAAAATAAAAAAGTCCAGTTGGTGCTGTCTGGAGAAGATGTTCTTGAAACTCTGCAGGAGAAGGGGGAGAGGACAAATCCCAAGTAAGCTGGTGCACCCGAGACTCGGCCTAGTGGTTCTGGAACCTTCAGAGTAACTAAGATATAGCTAGGATCTTTTCCTTAGACTTGTAGAAGGCAGGATGACAGGGGTCCCAAGTTACAGTTTCCAACTCTGGTTCCTCTGCTCACAGTGCCTCAGTCTCCTCATCTCTATAGAGTGCAGATAATGATAGTCGCCTCGGGGCACCTCAGAACGTGAGCACAGTCAGCTGCAGCAATGTGGAAGGAAGGGCGTGTTTGTTCTTAAAGACCCAGTTCTGAAATAGAATTGAGATCCACAGCAAAGTCCGGACAGCTGGAGGCAGTTTTGTTTTGGCAGCAAGATGTTTAAATATTTTTTCTTTTTTTTTTTTTAACTTCAAGTTTTTTGAGATAGGGTCTCCCTGTGTAGCCCTAGCTGTCCCAGAGCTCACTCTGTAGACCAGGCTGGCCTCGAACTCTCAGAGGTCCACCTGGCTCTGCTTCCCGAGTGCTGGGATTAAAGGCCTGTGCCACCACCGCCTGGCTAAAAATTTATATCTCTTAATGAGGCTTTTATTCATTTGTACCTAATAACTTTAAATTTTTTAATGCAACTTGAAAACATTCTGAAAAAGTGAGTGGACCCCAGTAAAAGGACACTGAAACTAAAATGGCTTCTCTGTAGCCACCCAACCCTCTGGAGACCGGAGTACGGAAGTTACATGATTGAAGGGACACCTGGCCAGCCCTACGGAGGAACGATGTCCGAGTTCAACACAGTGGAGGACAACATGAGGAAACGCCGGAAGGAGGCTACTTCTGTGTTAGGGGAAAACCGGGCTCTCTGCACGATAACTTCTTTTCCCAGGTTAGTTCCTGCATCAGCATCTTAGATCAGGAGTGTCAGACTGGAGGTGATGAAGTCCTGGCATTTCCCTTTACAGTCCTCCCACTTACAGAGGTTTGTACGTTGGACTGTGCGGCCCCCGTCATCTTCAAAGTTCACTGTGAGATGTAAAGTGAGACACGCACACACATAAGTCTCATGTTTTAAATCAATCTACAGTCTTATATTGGCCACCTTCCCAGCTGACCTGCGGCATGTGTGGCCCATGCGCTGGAGGTTGGACTTGCTTGCTGACATTTGATAGACTCTTACATGAAGGCTGCTACAGCAGTCGCACAGCATCCTCAGCTGGTGGCTGGTGCCTGGACACTGGTGAGAGAGCACACGTGTGGACTGGGTTGGAAAGCCCCTGGGACTGGTGATCGGTTGGCAGTGTGCAGAGAGTGTGGCTCTGGCCCACCCCTGGGGCTCCTCTCACTGGGCTCTAGCAGTTGCCCACATCTGCATCTGCCCTCTGGCACTCTCACTGGGGTGTTCTGAGCCATGGTTCCCAACCCCCAGAGTGCTTTTGAACACCGAGGAGGGAGCATACTTTCACAATCGGGCAGACATCTAGCACAGATAAGGTGAGCTCCGTGTGGGCAGCGCCGGAGCACCTTGGGCACTCTTGGGCCTGGTGTACTCTTGCCAGATACCATCTGAACACGCCGAGTCACATTTGTGATGTACTAGAAACTTAGCGTCTGTCGTCAATCTCGTTAGGACAATAAATACCAGTAAGTAAACAGAGAGAAGGTTAGAACGGGGCACACAGATGTCCTATAGTAAGTATAGTGCCCTATGTGAGATCGGAGTTCTGCTCACAAACCTCATTTACCTAAGCTAGACATCTGCCTTCTCCATCAAAAGAGCTATGGGGGTGAGTATCCATAACCTTAAAACACTACACTCTTCTGATGTTGCTTTCTCTTCTGAGAGCACAGGCATTCAGAATCATACCATTGATCTTAGAAGGACATTATTTTAAATAAGAATTATAGTTTTTAAGCTCTCTATTGTAATGTCTACATATAGGAGTTAAAACCTTAAAGTCAATTATCTTAGAGACACTGAGTGCCTGTTCTGTTCTGGACCCAGGCAGGCTTTGATCTGCAGAGCTGAGGGCACAGCAGAGATTAATCAAATACCCATTATATAAATATGAAATATCTAGTAATAAAATTAGGGAGTGCCGTGGGGTGTGGCTGTGGCTCTGTGATGGATTCTGGGGTAGAGGAAGGTCTCTCCAAGGGAAGATGATGGAGCATCATCCAGGAGGAGTTCCACAGGAGAGGGAGCAGAGGGGTATTCTGGGGAAGAGGAGTCCCACAGTCAAGCCTGGTGGGAAGTGGAAGAGAGCAAGTAAGCTGTTGTGACCAGGAACCTGAGGTGCAGGTGATTGGTGAGGCTGGGTGGGTGTTGGGAACTTTGTTATTCTAAAAGCAGTAGAGACCTTGGGAATCTAGGCCGGGTAGATATTATCACAGTTTGCTTTGTAGCCTCATCTGGGCTGTTGGCATGAGAGCGAATGTATAGCAAATGCCAGGGCATGCCAGGAGAGGGGAAAGGGAACTCCCTAGGGCGCTGTCTTGGTGGCAATGGAAGTGGATGGACCATAAAATGACAGAATCTGCCAACCTGCTGGAGGAGACTAGAGATACCAAGGGTAGTGCTATAGGTATCCCGGGGAACCTGAGGATAACGGAGGAGCAGCCCAAGAATCAGGCTGTGGGTGTTACTTGACAACTTTTAGCAAATGCCACATTTTTTTCTCCTTAACATCGAGAGAATTATACATCTAGCTTTAACAAACTAAAGTAGGGGGGGGGAGGCAGCACAAACCAGAACCATTTCAGACAGTTGAGAAATGTACAGCATTGCACGGAGTGAGTGTTCTCTCTGGGCCACAGAGTAAAGGTGTTTGGTTAAACTCTACTGTGTCTCTTGCCTCAGTTAATGGCTCTGTATGGGATAGGTGTTCTCTGGAGAAAAGGTTTATAGTGGCTTCTTCCACTCTAAAGAGAATTGAAACAGGAATAGGTTCCATCAAAAAGTCTGTAATTCTTTAAAATTATGTTTTTAAGAAAAAGCCTGGTTACATGTACTAGAATGGGAGGCATTTGGGGACTTGTAAATGACACAGTAATAATTACTACTGATTTAGTTCTTTAAAACCTTCCTGTAGGGGCTGGAAAAATGACTCAGTAGTTGAAAGTGCAGACTGCTCTTGCAGAGGACCTGAGTTCAATTCCCAGCACCCATATTGGGTGCTCATACCTGCCTGTAACTCCAGCTCCCAGAGATCCTATGCCTCCTGCCTCCAAGAGCAGCTGCACAGACATGCACATACCCACATACACACACATAAATAAAAATAATAAAAACAAATCTTAAAACCAATCCCTGTGCAGCTATTCTGAATGATGAAGTTTTGCTGTATCTTGGGATTGAGCAGAAAATGCTGTGCTGAAGTATAAACAGTGTGATTTTTCTCTAAAAAGAGGCACAGCTCTGTAGTCTGGAACAGTGCAAAACTGAATTTCAATTAACTTTGTATGCAGTGAAAAATCACGCTTCTTGGTCAGACTTGCCTCACTTCAGGTGCTCATAGTTGGTTTGGACAGCATGGTTGATCAATTTTCCATTATTGTGGAATGTTCTGGTGGACAGTACAGGTGAATGGTAAAAGTGGTGCTGTGATGTCAGAATATACATTCTGAGTTTAGTGTCTGTTCATCCCACCTGGTTCTAGGAAGCTAGGATTTCCACAGGTTAATGTCTGTCATCTCCTAAAGGACTTTTTAAAAAGGCTCAGAAAAGATGCACAATTGCTACATGAATGCCCAGGAGGCCTTGGGGCTAGGAACTGTTTTCCAGATGAGCGACAGCTTCAGTTGTTTGTAGGTGGTGGGCAGCTGCACAGCCTGGCCTGACTTACAGAAAGTCCGGTTAGTGGTTCCCGTTGCTGATCTAAACCCTGTCAAGAGCCTGCTTTGTTTTGCTTTGACTAATTTGGAAGGACTGCCTTAGCGCAAGTGAGGGCTTCTTGAGGTTAAATTAGACAATAAGGTTGGATCTTGGATATCAGAGGGCACTCTGGTATAAATTGGGGACATGAGAGACTCTGTTTAACCTTGAGGGATTCCTGAGGAGATGTGCAGAGGCAAAAATCAGGACACCTGGTCCATATTCATCATAAGGTTGGAACAATGGAGTAAACAAGATCGAAAGGTAATTTGAGCATTTGTAGCTAGTGAAGAACACTTCAAAACAATGTAGGGCACTTCCATTACACATACCTCCTAATAGCATGTGACCAAGGGATTCGTTCTCTTCTTCAGGAAGCTGAGTAAATGTTTCTAGATGCTGGTGGAGACTGATAAAGTCAAAATCAGCTGGAGTAAACAAATAAGACCCCAATGCAAGGCAATTGGAGTACAGAAAAGGGCCATAAAGGAGCTGGTATTCACAGTGTTTACATTGGTTTGGAAACACTGCTAGACCCTCCAGAGTAAGGAGTAATGGAAGTTAGATGTTTTATTTTTATGTGTATTGGTGTTTTGCCTGCACCTGTGTCTGTGAGAGAGAGTCAGGTTCCCTGGAACTAGAGTTACAGATAGTTGTGAGCTGCCGTGTGGGTGCTTGGAGTTGAACTTGGGACCTCTGGAATAGCAACCAGTGCCTTAACCACTGAACCATGGAAGTAAGATGTTTTTAACCATCGCGCATTCTGGTGATACTATAGTCAATTTGTTCTAAAACCACTTCTCACCTATTCCTTTCTCAATTGGTTGTAGACTAGGCTGCCCTGGATTCACATTGCCGGAGCACAAACCCAACCCAGAGGAAGGAGGTGCATCCAAGTCCCTCTTCTTTCCAGATGAAGCCATAAACAAACACCCCCGCTTTGGGTGAGTATAGCTCAGACTCTGCCTGCTGGGATACAATATTTGGTCTGGGAATTCCTCTCATGCATGTACTGGGTTCAGAGGAGACAGCAGACACACATCTGCTCATGTCCACAGGAGCCCAAAGCTATTCCCTTGTTACTTCCTGCATCCAGGTTTGCTTTGTCCATTTCCAAGTCATCCTTCAAGTTCTTGGCTCCTTTTCTCCGCTTTAATTTACAGGTAGTTTTCAGTTCTAATTCTGCAAGCACGTGTATTGGGAGGTTTCCTTTATCTGGTCCTTTCCCGTCTAAGTTACCACCAGGATCTGTGATCGCCCTGTATTACTCTGTATGCAGTGACAAGGTCAGATATGTACATCACCTGTTAGAGCAGAGGCATTCTCCTGTGTCTTCTAGGTCTGTAGCCGGTAGTTTAATTCTTAGCTTTGAAGTGGCTTTAGGTCCCGCATCAGCTGGATCTTGACTTTACCTGTGGGCTCACCTATCCTCCTGACCCAGTGGCAGGGACACTAGGAACTCTGAGTTTATTCCTTTCACAGGGCCTCACACCTGTCACATTCAAAGGCTTTGCTTTCACAGGCCCCCACCTATTTCACATTAAAATCTTTGTAAGGGTAGACAGAGATTTATTTATTTGTTCTGCTGGGTTTTGTTTTGTTTTGTTTTGAGAAAGGATTCTGTCTACATAGCCTTGGCTATCCTGGAACTCATTATATAAACTAGGCTGGCCTCAAATTCATAGAGATCCTCCTGACTCTGCTTCTCTAGTGCTGGGATAAAAGGCATGCTCCACCATGCCCAGCTAGACAAAAATTTATAAATACAGTTTCTCTGAAGCATTTTCATGTGTTTAAAGAGAAAAAATATTGAGCTTCAAGAAAAGACAGACCATGACAGTTATCAAATGCTGGCACCAGAATTCCTCGTGGACGAGGAAAGCACGGGAGGTCATCATGGAGAAGGATAGCAGCGTGTCCTGACTGACTGAAGGAAAGCAGCCTCAGAGCAGATGGAGCATTCACGCTGAGTCAGTGACAGCACTGTGCCAATCTTGTAGTAGTCATAGTAACAGAGAAATGAAATAAGCCTAGTTTCATAACTTACTGTACCTCATTCGTGTAAAGTGTTACTGCAGTTTGTAATCAGTTTCAGAAATCTGAGGAAATGTTTTCCTTTCTTTGTGCTGTTAAAATTGTGTGTTTGAATTAGGACTAGTCACGTGCTCAGTGGCCATAGTCAGTCAGGTTAGTCCCGGGAGTCAGGGTAGTGCTGGCAAAACCCAAGTTCTTAAATTTGACTAAAATGACTGTGGCTGGCCTTGAACACCGAGCTGGACCTCGGGTGAGCACTAGGAGGAGAGATGGCGCCACCCTGAGCTGAGGAACTGCTGGATGCCAAGCTTCTTCTAGAAAACCCTTAGAGTAGCGTGTTACATGTGCCACAAGGCTGTCTTGGTGTTTTAGTCTGAGGTAGGATTCCGTTCCGTTCCTCTTGATGTACTCCACCTCTGTAACGTGGCAGTTCTTGGGTGACCTTTTCTTTTGTTTGCTTGTTTTAGAACTCTAACAAGAAACATCCGGCACAGGAGAGGGGAAAAGGTCGTTATCAATGTTCCAAGTAAGTCAGTGGGCCATGGGGTGATGAGCCTGCTGAACTGTTGATTCTCCTTGATTCTCAACTCTTCTTCTTCTTCTTCTTCTTTTAAATAACAATACAGTATTTAAGGACAAGAACACACCGTCTCCATTTATAGAAACATTTCCTGAAGATGAGGAGGCAGCAAAGGCTTCTAAGCCAGACCATATTTACATGGATGCCATGGGATTTGGGATGGGAAACTGCTGTCTTCAGGTATTGCTTCTGTTACATGAAGAGGCTAAATGTCCTCTTCCTTTCTTCTTACTAACTCCATGCATGTTTCTTGTTTAAAAACCACCTTCTAATCAGAGTCAAAGATAGAATGCTTTTCTGAAACCAGATTGTTTTAGTAACATCATTTGTAATCTTTTGACTAAGAATTTAGAGTTCACCACAAAGATATATTGTTGTTACTAAGCTTAAATGCAAAGTATTTGTGAATTCTTTCTAGAAGCCCGGTTTTTACTGCCATCTAGTGACAGCCTTTGAGGATTTAGACAGGGCTCAGATTGATTTATTTCTGAAAATGACCTCTGATGGGAGAATCCAATGAGTTTGTGATCCAAGGGGAAAGGCATTTACATTTCTTTGGCATTTATATTTTTATGTCTGTGGGAAGTTCCCTCATTATTTAAAAGGAATAAATATTTAACAGCTTTTTTACTTACCCCTGGCTAAGTTACACAGCAAATTCAATAGCACTTCTCTGTTGACTTAATTGACATTTTTGTTGGGTCTAATCAAATAACTGATGGCCCCTGGCGGTGACTGTGCCCAGGGCCAGAATGGGGTGCAGAGCTCAGAGCTCCTACTCCCACATTCTCCCCTGCTCAGTCATTCGGCTTCCTCCATCCTTTTTAGGGCTCATTTTATTAAACTGGGCTGTAGCCACTGCACAAGAGGCCACAAAACTCAGCCTTCCTCTCTCGAGGCCGGGGGTGTCACATAAGTCTCCAGACTGTTGTTTTCAAAACTACAGGTATAATCCAAACTGAATGCCCAAGTCAGACTTTCCCACACTGTCTGTTTCTAGAACATGATAAAGGACAAGGTATTTTGTTTCTTCCACATATTTGGGTAGGATCAGATATGTGGCCTCCAAACACACAGGCCAGTCTGTTCCCTTAGAAATGGTCACAGTCATTTAAAAAGAGGCTGACTGAACTGCATTATCTGCTGTCCTATCTTAAACACAAACATTTCTAAAATGGACCATTAAGCTCTAGCATTTAAAGTACCTGGCTTCGGTATTCTGTGGGTGCTCTTGGAACCCAGCCTTCCCTTGGTTTAATTCTGAACCGGGGAAGCACAGTTATGTAGCACCATACCAGAGGGACAGTCTCTCCCTTGTGACACTTGCTTTATGTAAATAAGGGTAAACACAGTTCTCTAAGGCACGAGTGTAGTGCTTGCTCCCCCTGACATACCCTGTTACAATATTCTACTTTAACAAGTTATAGCCACAGATACTTAAAATGTGTGATAAATGAGATGAATTCACAAATAGCCACAGAAGTTCCTAACTGGAACAGAAGGAACTGTTCATTATAGAAAAGGACCCGAAAAAAGATGGAAAGTAATGTTTTAGTCAATAGAAGATTTAACAAAACACCTTCAAATTTGTGAGCTTGCCAGGTGCTAGTGCTGCTGTGACCTCAGTGCTGCAAAAGGGTTCTGAGTTCAGGGCTCCTGGGCTCCGTAACAAGACCATCTCAAAGAAAAAGAAATCTTCATCTTTGGACTTTTTGAGAATCATTTAATAACAAAAAGGTCATGGCCTGCTAGGGGTTTGTTTGTTTGTTTGTTTGTTTGTTTGTTTGTTTGTTTTCCACTTAGGAAAAGTATGTGGCCTCAAAACTGGTAAACTTGAGATTCGGTTTCTGACATCATATGTTCATAGTTCCTCCTTTGCCTCTTGTTGGTGTCACTTCCTCTTAATGATCCTTTAAGAGGACAGCCAAAGCTAGGGCTTCCTGTTTACACCTCTGTTAAGGTACCAGACTCCTTGGTTTTGCTTTCTCCACTAAAGGAGGCACCGTCTACAGTGATGTTCTGTTTGACTTGATGGATGTACTGGCTCAGTTCTAGAGCCAGGAAGGTAGTCAGGAAATTTACTTAAAATAACGAAGTCGTTAGAAATGAACTTTCAAATTTTAGTTGCTACTTTTCTTAGATTTTTCTAAAGCTGGTTTTTCAGGATGTACCTACAAATCCTCTGCTGTGTCCCAGGCAACCTGAGAAATCACTGAAAGCCATTCAGGAAAAATGTTCATTACCGTATCTGCAAAACCAAAGATAGTAACACACAGGAACAAACCCAGGAGTCATAGGAAGGAGCTAGACCAACTAAGAAACACAAGCCCAACAGACTCTGTCTGTCACAAGGCCTGGAAATACCTGGATCTTTTAAATCCCAGTGGTTTTTAAAGTAGCTCAACATACCTTTTCCCCATGTTCCTGTCTTTATCGTCGTCTTTCCTGCATGACTCTGTAAATGTAGTAAGTGGGTGGCAGACAACTGCCCCACAGGCTTGGGATTCAGAATGGCCAGGCTGAGTACTACAGCTCACCCTTAGTGATAGGAAGGAAGGACCAGAGCCAACATGAGTGCTTTGCTTAACCAGTCTTCCATTCTACACTGAATCCTTACTACACATAAAGTATGTGCAAGCTTGCTTGTTTGCTTGCGTCCTGTGTGCATAGACCAGAGACCAGCCTCAGGGGTCATTCCTCAAGCGCTCTCCACAAGGGTCACTCATTGGCCTGGGGCCAGCAAGCCCTAGGAATCTGCCAGCCTTTGTCTCCCCAACTCCAAGACTAGACACATACCACACACCCAACTTTTGGGAGTTCTAGGGATCAAACTCAGGTCCCAGTGCTAACGAGGCAAACACTTTACCTCCTGACCTATGCCCCTGGCCTTACAAGTTGGTTTCTAAGTCCCAAGTCGCTGGAGAAGCTACCTTGCCTTGCTCATCAGTGACCTCATCTTCAGCCCTCAGTTTTTACTGTGGCCTTTGAGACTCATTTTCCTTAATGGCTTCAGCATTGCTTCCCATTGTCTTAATCTGTGGTGGCCAGTGAATTGTCAGTATTTAGAAATGAAATGTGCTACTCAGCATTTGCATGGAAACTACAGGACTATCAGGACACTGAGCTGTTTAAATAATTGTTTCAGTAGCCAGTTAACCATGTAATTCAGTTGGTGTGTCCCCCGTGGAACTTGTTTGATGTCATAAGGGATAGTTGAGATAGACAGTTAAACCATTGGAACTGAGATTCAGAACAGTGCACTTGTCGGCCACTGTTATGTCAAGGTTTAAGCACATAAATTATTTCCTGCATCAGGCCAAACTCAAAACCATCATTATTGAATAGCCGTAATGGAAGAAGTTAGAATTACTCCCCATTTGTGGTTATAACACTTGGCTGTTATACAAAGTGTATTCCTTGACCATTTTACCATCACCAACACTCTTCCCCACGAAGGAGCACAAGACTTTGGGGCAATTACTTTAGAGGATTTGGGTGATTTCTTTTTTTTTTTTTTCTTGTAATTTTCCAGACTTGATAGTGTTTTCCATTTACATTGATGTTTAGAACTATTTCCTATGCAGTGGGACATGGTTAAGTACCATTTTCTGGTTAAGGTCACCTGAGACAAAAACTTTTTTTGTTTATTTTTGTTTTTCGAGACAGGGTTTCTCTATGTAACAGCCCCAGCTGTCCTGAAACTCACTTTGTAGACTAGGCTGGTCTCAAACTCACAGAGATCCGCCTGCCTCTGCCTCCTGAGTGCTGGGATTAAAGGCATGGGCCACTACTACCTGTCCCACAACAACTTGTAAACAAAGCTCAACACCTAAAGCCTTCTCATCTGTAAGGTGACCCCTTCTATTCCCACCATCTTTCTTCTCAGTCTTACTTCTTATGGGGCCTGATAATGGCTTTTTATAATTTTTTTAATCATTTTTAATCATTTTAATAATTTTTATTCTTAAACAGGTGACATTCCAAGCCTGCAGCATATCTGAGGCCAGATACCTTTATGATCAGCTGGCCACCATCTGCCCAATTGTTGTAAGTAGAAAGTATGTCTTCCTTTAAATATATCTGTGAAGAAAATAAGACCACGTGGCTATTTATTGAACTAATAACACACAGGTGGAGAACTGTGGGGCCAAGCTATAGTTCCTTTTGCTATTACTAAGTTTGAATATGACCATCCTTTTTCCTCTGCTAAGTATGTCCTCATGGTGTAGAAGGGATGATTCAATAATAAATAAAGACTTGGGGTCTTTCTTGCACGCTCTGTGTATAAAACAGCAGCTGGGAGCACCTCAGCAGAGCCTCGGGCTGCGTGGGCCGCTGAAGTGGGGGGGCTCCCTGTGTCTGCAGCACTCTGACTGCGTTTGCTCACGTTGGTTGCAGATGGCTTTGAGTGCTGCAGCTCCGTTTTACCGAGGCTATGTGTCAGACATTGACTGTCGCTGGGGAGTGATTTCCGCGTCTGTAGATGATAGAACACGGGAGGAGAGAGGACTGGAGGTAGGAATGCTTTCTCCTTAACAGATCTTTTACGTCCAGCAATGATGTACGCATATTGTACCCACTTGTACTTTGAAGTCTCTCTTAGATGTTTACCCTCTGGGTGTTCACACAATGGAAGAGAATACAGGTGGTGAGACTAGCTTTGTTTTAAGTGGATATGTGAGGAGAAGGGTGGTTAGTTTAGGTGAGGAGTCAGCTTTTTATCCTTGCTTAAAATTTCCATTAGTTGTAGCTTCTTTAAAAAGAGTGCCCATTTTCTCTTGTAGAAGTCACACTGACGACTGATTTACCAAAAGACTCTGGGCACTGTTGTGAGTGCTGTATGTCCAGTGGTTTCTGTTAGGAAGTGTAATTGGTGGTCAGATGGTTGTCTCACTGGAAGGCTTAGGCTCTGCCCCGTAAGGGCTGGTTAGCACTCTTAGCATTTATCGGTGTAGAGCTGTAGCAGTGAGTACTTTGAACTCTGCACTCCAGAGAGCCAGGCACCCAGCTTCATCCTAGATGAGACTCCAGTACAAGGACCTGGCTGGACATTGGTGTTTTTAAAGGCTTCCATGAAGGATGTCTCCACTAAGGGCATTTCTGTTCTGGTCTTTTCTTAATTATCCACAAATTGTTGAACCTATTCTATAAATAGAAATAAATGTGCAATTTTATTACTGCATGTGAAAGAGAAAGGTTGGAAGGGGCAGATGTTCCTCAGCATATGTATAGAAGTAAGAGAACAACATTGTACGTCAGTTTCCTCCACCATGAGTTCTAAGGATTGAACACAGGTCACCAGGCAAATGTGCTTCTATATAATTACCTGGGTGTTAATTTCAGATCATTTCTTTTGTTTCAGCCTCTGAAGAACAACCGATTTAGGATTAGTAAATCTCGGTATGACTCAATAGATAGCTACCTATCTAAGTGTGGTGAGAAATACAATGACATCGACCTGACCATTGATAACGAAATCTATGAGCAGCTCTTGCGGGAAGGTGAGCAGCCCCCGACTCCTAAGCTGATCATATGTGCACCTTTTGTTCTTCAAAGCGCTTTCAACTTTGCTGACTCCTGGTCTGGTTTCTGTTTTTAGTGTGAAGTCTCTAACTTTTCTTATGAGGCTGCTTGTTCCTAAAGTTTCAAGTTCCAAATACTTGTGAGATCTTCTTGACTTTTAGCAAAAGGAACTTTTTGGAGCTCTGTATCTAGGTCCACACCAGTGCCCAGCAGGCATTGTGTGAGGAGTGAGTAAACTCCGACTCTTCCCCAGTGTCCATAGGATAAAATCCTGGGCAAGGTGAGAACACTGAACCACCCAGCCATTTCCTACGTCTAGACACCCTTTCTTCAGTCTGTGGACTTAGAAATTGTACACGGTGCCTTGCCCTTTGCAGTTAGTCCCCTGCGGTCTGTCTTTGCAGGCATTGATCACCTTTTGGCACAGCACGTTGCTCATCTCTTTATTAGAGACCCACTCACCCTATTTGAAGAGAAAATACACCTGGATGATGCCAACGAGTCTGACCATTTTGAGGTATCTCCCGTTCAAGTGCATTTCACTTCCCAAACTGAGGCAGGATTGTTTATGTGCCTGTGAGGGTCAGTGACAGGAGAAATCTGTCTTCATTACATAGTGCAATAGAGAGCCAAGAAAAACTAAAAGCTAATTTAAAGTACTCTGTATGATTCTTTCTAGTTATTTCTCAGTTCTATGATACTAAAGTACAAGCTGCACAAAATAAGTGTTGAAGACGTGTCCTGACTTCAGGGAACACTTATACTTTGTTCTAACAGGTCACACTCAACAGAGTCTTAAAGTTGTAATGTTAATGTATTTGTAAACTGGGGAGTATTAGGTATGGATGGACAGTAAATAGTCTTTGTCCCTCACTAAATACATGGCATCTAACTGTTGTAAATGTATAGAAAGTTGGTTTTATCCTATTTTTGTTGTTGTTGTTGTTGTTGTTACAGAATATTCAATCCACGAACTGGCAGACAATGAGATTTAAGCCTCCTCCTCCAAACTCAGACATTGGATGGAGAGTAGAGTTCAGACCCATGGAGGTGAGACACGTGCTTTGGCTTGGAAGCTCCCTTTGACCACCCCACCCTCCTGATGTTCTTCTCAGAGGGCTCTGAGTTTATCCAAATGTGCCTCTGAATAGCGACTCCAAAGCCACTGGGAGCTGATACCAGAGCGTGGACCTGGATATAGGGCCTCAGCCTCAAATGGGAGATGAAGGCGCTCAGGATAATGCAGCCTAGGGAGAGGAGCTGGGGCAGGCAGTCGGTCCCTAACCTTCTGGTCATCGTCACTAGGTGCAGCTGACAGACTTTGAGAACTCTGCCTATGTGGTGTTTGTGGTTCTGCTCACCAGGGTGATCCTCTCCTACAAACTGGATTTCCTCATTCCACTATCCAAGGTAATGATGGGTGTGATTACAGCCATGAACACAGACAGTGCAGATGTGTTTAATTACTGTATTCACTGGCCAGTTCCAACCTATCTTTACATAGTTTTCTTACCTGTTAGGATAAACCATCTCTACTTTGACTCTGGTTTTCCCCATAAGCCTAAAGATGTTTAAAGATGATGGCTGGAGGTGGTCCCACGAGCTAATGCCATCTCCCTGACAGTCCATTTGGTCTACAATGTCAAAATTAGGATGACTGGAGGCTTACCTGTAGAATTCAGGAAAAGGTGTCCATGCAACCAAACTTGGGATATTTGTGGAGGATGTGATGGCATTAGATTACCAAATTAAGAGTTACAAATCCCAGCACAGGAAGACCAGAGAAGAGGTTTCCTGAAGGAAGTTGGCCAGCAGAGCTTTTGAGCATGTCCTTGCTCAGAGGCCACAAAGCTAATGATCTGGAGCAGTCCTTAAGGTGGTCAAGGCCAGTATTCTTGGGCCAGTATCTTCTCGACATCCTAGTGGATGGGAAAGACTGATAAGTGGAGTGAGGACTCTGCTGCTAAGGAGTCAGGCCACCGAAGCGTCAGAGCCGCCTTGTCACAGCAAACCTGGGGGGAATTAAGAGGCTTATTGCCCGTGGGTGTGTGTGCTGGTTAAGTCAGATCCACCCAAAGAAGAGGCCATGTGGGCTACTCATCCAGGCCTCTGTGAACATGAGTAGATGTCCCAAAGCTGACAGAAGGCTAAAAAAAAATCCCAAAGAGAGGGTTCCAGCTTCCTCACTTGGACAGTCCTCAGTAAAGCAGTGAACTCCAGCACCCAAATCTAGGAATTTTATATCTCAGCAGAACCGTCCTGGACAGGTGAGACAGTGAGGAGGGGAGAAAAGGAAGTGATAGTACTTCTTTACTGAATTTAATGCCAGAGTTGGAAAGAGCACTGTCTGAGGTCGCTTCCCATCCAAGTGGTTTCTTCTCTCTTTTGTATAACTTAGTGTGTGTGTGTCCTAGTTTGTTTATGTGACTGTGATGAACACCATGACCAAAGCAACTTAGAGCAGGTTTATTTTGTCTTAGGATTCGAGGTCCTAATCGATCATGGGGGAAGTCAGGGTGGGTGCTCAAGGGTTTCTTGCTTAGCAGCCTGCTTTCTTATCTAACCCAGGATCACCTGTCCAGTGGTGGCACCACTATGGTGGGATTGTCCCTTCTATATCAATCAGCATCAAGGAAATACCCCCCAGTCTTGCCTGCAGACCAGTGTAACAGAGGCAGTTGATCATCTGAGGTTGCCTCTTCCAAGATGACCCTGCCTTGTATCAACTTGACCTAAAAACCAACTAGCAGATGCTGTGTGGCAAGGGCCACTTTCTCATTCTTAGATGATAAGTTTTTCCTGTGTCCACAGATGACAGAGGGGCCTTGCTAGCTTTGGGGAGATCTCCCCTTTGTTTATGGTGTTTCCCCATTCAGTGTTGGTTTTCTTTAGTGGTAGAGAGGAACCTGAGACTTCAGGCATGGGAAGCAAGTGCTCTACAACTCAGCTACACGCCATTGCAGTCTGAGGTCTTGAATAAAGGCTCTGTTCCCATTCAGAAGGGCAAAGCCTCCCAGATCCTGATCCTGTCGCACTGGGGGTCAGGGTCATTGCGTGGATTTTGGAGTGACACAGACACTCGTGCATTCTGATGCTGTACATGGAGAAGATAACACTCTCAAAACTGCTATTTAAAAACAAAGAAAATGGCCTGGGAAGAGGACTGAGCAGTTACTAGCACTGACTGCTCTTGCAGAAGGCCAAGGTTTGGTTCCCAGCACCCACATGGTCACAACCAGCTATAACTCTAATTTGGGGTAGGGGATCCAGAATCCTCTTCTGGCCTCTGTGGGCACTATATACTCATGGTACACATAAACACATGCAGCCCAAACACAAAAATAATGACTCTTTTAAAAATAGGAACCAGGCGCCGGGCGGTGGTGGCACACGCCTTTAATCCCAGCACTCGGGAGGCAGAGCCAGGCGGATCTCTGTGAGTTCGAGGCCAGCCTGGGCTACCAAGTGAGTCCCAGGAAAGGTGCAAAGCTACACAGAGAAACCCTGTCTCGAAAAACCAAAAAAAAAAAAAAAAAAAAAAATAGGAACCAGGACTCCAAGATGGTTCCGTGAATAAAAGTGCATGCCACTGGGCCCAGTGACCTGAGTTCAAATCCCCAGAATCCACATGGTGGAAAACTAAAACTGACCCCTGCAAGTTCTTCTCTAACTACCACATGTATATCATGGGGCACACGTTTTGCTCCCACCCCCTCACATACACTAAATAACTAAACAATTTTAATTAAAAATAAAGCATCTAGGAGTGTAGCTCACCAACAGAGCCCTTGCCTAACATGTGAGTGATTCTTATCACCACAAAGAATAAGAAAAATATACAAAGCTATTTATTAACCCTCAGTGGCAGGATATGATAATTCACCTAAGATCTCAAGTACTTGGGAAGCTGAGGCAGGAGGATCACAAGTTCAAGGCCACCTAGGCTCCATAAGCAAGAACCTGTGTCAAACATAAAAAATAAACAATATGAAAAGAGCATTTGTTTAAAACTAAAGTTAATTCCAAATGATTGGCTGGAGCAAGAAAAAGAAGAAAGAAAACGTCTTAGCATTAGGAAGGGAGTGTGAAGCCGGAACTCACAGAGGGAAAGCAGTGGGATAAATGATGGCAAAAAAGGACTGGAGGGGAGATGGCTGTACAGGTGAGGGCATTGGACTCCACACAAACCGTCTTCTGGCACACACAGAGATAGACAAATGGGAAAGTGTTTCTGAGAAGAAATGGGTAACATCAAATTGAACATTCCAGTATGATTTGCTTTTGTAAGACATTCCCAAAACAAGGACAAATGCTGGAAATCAGAAACACACTGACCTTTTCAAAAGTTGAGAGGAATGACAAAGTGTCACATAAAATAAAGGGTGAGGTAGACAGGGTCACGTGGGCTGGTGACAGCAGTGCTGACTACTTGTCCAGGATGATCGCCAGCCCCCTGCTGTCTGTACAGCGAAGTGGAGGACATTCGTAGAGGCATTTAGTGTGGTGGGCAGGAGATGCATAAGATCTGAAACTCAGTGCGTAAGCTGTTTATCCTGTTTACCAGTTTTTTAACCTGGGCAGGCTGCTCATGGCCTCTGTGCTTCCTTCCACATAGGGGATAGGGTTGTCTAGCTTCCCAAGAGGCAAACCACTTCGCCTGTTATGTATAATCACAGGCTGAGGAGCCATAAGCAATTAAATGATATATTAACAAGTTTAGATGTATAGGCTAGATCACATGTCATGTCAAAGAGCATCTTTTGTTCACATGCCTTGAAGATTTATAAAAGTCAATCAAGAAAAATCTTCACTTCTCAAAAATACATTATCAGAAGTGCATTCTCACTAAAATTCAACAAAATAATACTCAAGAAAAAATTGACTATTGGAAGTTTAAAGTGTCTTTCCTAGTAGATCTTGAAGTAAGCTAAAACTTGAATGACTGACAGGCAGGAAAATTGATGGTGTGAATGTTGGTGGAGCAAAGCTAATAAAAACCAAATATTATAAGACCCGAAAACCTTAGAGATGCCCACAGTCTTAGCCTATTACTTGAGTGTGTTCGTAGATGTGTCTAGATATCCAGAAGGTCCTGCCGTATCATTTTAAGCGTCAAAGGAGTAACCATAGCTCTCTTTCCATAATGAATGTGGAAGGAGGCTAAATATCACAAAAGACTTTGTAACCAGGCTGGGGAGATGGCTCGCTGGGTGAAGCACAGATCCTCACCATCCACTTACAAGCAGGGTGAAGCAACTTACTACTGTAACCCACCCCAGTTTTGCGTGTGGAGACGAGTGGATCCCAGGCTCAGTGGCCAGCCAGTCTAGAAGAACCTGAGAGTTCTAAGTGCAGAGAGAGAGGCTGTGATTGAGAAAGACACCCCAGCCTCAGCTCTGGCCTCCCCCCACCCTCAGTCTGTGTTATATATTGAGGCTGCACATAGGTAACATGATAGAGAACTGGAGAGATCATTCAGTTGTGGAGGACCCAGGTTCAGTTCCAGCCCCTGTGAGAGCTGATGCCCTCTTCTACCCTCCAAGAGCACTGCACGTACATGGTGGTCAGACATACATGCAGACAAACCCCATACACAAAAAGTGGGGAAAAAAGATAAACATTGCAGAAAATGAGAGCTACTAAAATACTTTAAAAGGTTCAAGTATTAGAGAAATGGAGAATGCGTGCTTGAGTTACCAGGAAGGCAAATGCATTGGTGACCCCGCCCTTGGTGAGCCGTCCAGTACTGCAAACCTGAGGCCTGCTGCCCCTTTGCTCACTTGAGTGAGGCAAGGCTGAGGAGAACACTGACTTGAGACCAGGATCTTTAGCCCTTCTATGTCTCAAGACCTTGGTAAGCCTTAGGAAGGAACATTTTCAACTTGACTTTGTTTTCTGAAATGAGCTTCTCTTAATTTCTTATTATTTTGCACAAACTAGTGTGTGATGAGTACAGTCTGTTTCTCCAGTGTGAAGGATTGAAGGGGACAGAATTCTAAGGGGAGTGATGAAGGCATTGGTTTGATCCAAGATGTTCTGACTTCGTCCTGATTCTTTTTCTCCGCTAGGTTGATGAAAACATGAAAATGGCACAGAAGCGAGATGCTGTCTTGCAGGGGATGTTTTATTTCAGGAAAGACATTTGCAAAGGTATTACGTGTTCGGGTTTATTAGGGCCAGTTGATGCTGAACAAGCCGCTGAAGCTCCTCTGTGCTCCCTTGGTTGGCAGGTGGCAATGCTGTGGTGGATGGATGTAGCAAGGCCCAGAGCAGCGCCGAGCCGGCAGCAGAGGAGTACGCTCTCATGAGCATAGACACCATCATCAACGGGAAGGTACGGCTGAGCGGGACTTGCGCTGGGAGCCCCAGCCGGCAGAGTTTATAATGTGTTCTTCTCGTAGGAAGGGGTGTTTCCTGGACTCATCCCCATTCTGAACTCCTATCTTGAAAACATGGAAGTAGATGTGGACACCAGATGCAGTATTCTGAACTACCTAAAGCTAATTAAGAAGAGAGCATCTGGTATAGTAGATATTTTTTCCTTTTCTTTGTCTGACTCCTTACAATATTTGGTTCTGTGACGTGCTTAACAGTATATCACACTCTAGCCATGCTCATTGTTTTCCATATTTTGCTAATTGTACAGTTGCATGCACCGTAAAATCTTGGGATCAGTTTTAAATTGAGAAAGCTTCCCCCCCCCCTTACTAGCTTATGAAATAGTGATGCATTTTTAGATGTGGCATTTCGATGAGGTGTGGTGACTGTAGTGTCACTCTGGTGTCACCTATGTTTGCTGTATGTCATGGTGAACTTTTGTCAGGCTAAATCACCACAGCTCCAAAAGTCTGCACTGCCGCACATGTGCAGCCCTCAGCTCCTGTACAGCGGCTCCTGAGGACCTGTCTTCGTCAGTCTTCAGAGCTAGCTCATTTATAGCGCCTCATTGGCCTTGCCAGTACTTACAGGGGAGCGGCTCATGCAACCTCAGTGTGAATGCTAACAGCATCTTGGCAAAGGTCATCTGCAAGAGCACATCACCTCCAGAATGTCGTATCTACAGCTTCCCTTTTTATCTGTGTACTCATCACTGTAGGGACCTTATAGTCCACTGAAGTAGTCACATAACAGCATCATCTATAGACGTAGTCCTCTGGCTGAGGAGGAGGACAACATAACTCTTATAAACAGTGCTGACCCTCCGTCCCTTAAGAACTGCTAGTGTCAGCCTGTGGGTGCCATCTAACTGGGTATGTATATGCTGGTTGATGTCCAGCAACCTTCCATTCATCCCCGTCAGTAAGCCTTTTGAATGTGATGAAAGCTATCCTCTCAGCTCTTACCATGTGGCACTCCCAAGTCATGTGTTTGCTAGTCATTAAATACCCACTTCTTAAAGCACCTCATTTTTTTTTTCAGGAGAACTAATGACAGTTGCCAGATGGATGAGAGAGTTTATTGCAAACCACCCTGACTACAAGCAAGACAGTATAATAACTGATGAGATAAATTATAGCCTCGTTTTGAAGTGTAACCAAATTGCAAATGAATTATGTGAATGTCCAGAGTTACTTGGATCAGGATTTAGAAAAGCAAAGTATAGTGGAGATAAAAGCGACTCTTCAAACTAGACATCCAGTAGAAAGGTGCGTCGCTGTTGAGTTAGGAACAGACGCAGCACTGACTCCTGGCCCACGCGGATGCTGTGACACCTACGGGGCCTGCAGTGTTCCTGTGCCAGTGGCCAGCAAGTGACCAGAAGCTTCCTTCAGAAGGCAAACCTGAGTTTGTACATGTATATACTAAAGTATTTTTATGATTAACAGCGTATTTTAATAACATTGTATCTAAAGTCATAGTGAACTGGCTTGTACATTTTTGAATTCTTACTCTGGAGCAACTGTGTCGAGGCAGTTTTGTAAATGTAATTGTACAATAATACCTGCATTCCAGAGTTTTCAATGTTTACTGTAAATCTTCCTTTAATACTACCTGGGACCTGATTCACTGAAATTTACTGAAAAAATGCTTTCTCGTAACTGTTTTTTGAGTTGCCTCCTTTGCTGTGTACATAAAATCACTGGACTGCACTGACGCCTGAGGGTGAGACACCTTACCTACCCGTGATGTTTCTTTTCCAGAGCAGTCTCATGCTCTTACCACTGAACTGGACTCTGCTGGCTCTTAGAAAAGAAACTCCTTCGGGATTTGTCTAAATATATAGACTCATGGTTCATGCACAGAGAATACTGGGGGTGATTTTGTTTCATCTGAAAAGGGAAATCATTCCCTTCTACACTCACCAAGAGCTCTGTCAAAGATGTCTGCTCTTGCATTTCCTCCAGTTGTGTGGCCGCTGTGCTAGTGAGCGGTCACATCAGTGCAGCTGCCAGGCTTTGTTTCTTTCTCTAGTTTGCAGTCAGCACATTGGCAGGCTGTCTGCTAACAGCCGTTCATTCCAGATTTCCCCTGGGGAGTGTTCTGCATTCTGCTTGCTTTCTCTCTAAAACTCACAGATCAATCATGAAATGCACTAATTTGTGTGAATCAGGACCCTAAATGTTTAATTGTAAATAATTTGTTTCATAGATTGCTTTAGCTTTATGTTATCTTCTTCATTGTTAACTAAACTTAACTACTTCTGAAATAACTGTACTGTAGATTAAGCCAAGCTTTATGAATATAAATATTTACTGTAATGCTAATTTTGAAAGATTACAATAAAGCTGCTTCAGCTTAAAACTTTAAGGAGTAGGATTGACTATATTTCATCTATTTTGATTAGTTTTGTTATGTAAATCAGGTTGTCAAAAGGATAAAATGTTTGTGGTATAAGAAAATATAAGAATTGAATTCATGGTCTGGAGAGATGTTTCAGCAGTTAAGAGCACTGACTGCTGCTCTTCCAGAGGTCCTGAGTTTCCAGCAACCACATGGTGGCTCACAGCCATCTATAATGGGATCTGATGCCCTCTTCTGGTGTGCAGGTGTACATGCAGACAGCACTCATACAAAAAAAAAAAAGTGGAGTTCATATTCAAAAGTTTGTGCATGTATGAGTGGTTTTAAGGGTTTTTAATTTTGTGTTTGGGGCCTTTTTTTTGTTGTTTTGGGTTTTGTTTTTAACTATGTTGCCTGGCTTCTGGTTTGTACCCACTTTGTGGTTCAGGCTGGCCTTGAACTCACAGATACCCACCTGCCTCTACCTCCTTAGTTCTGTTCAAAGCATGTGCCAATATGCCTAGTCTTGATTGGGGAGATTTTTGTTTTTTGAGACAAGGTTTTTCTGTGTAGCCTTGGCTGTCCTAGAACTCACTATGTAGACCAGGCTAGACTTGAACTCATAGAGATCCACCTGTTTCTGCCTCCCTAGTGCTGGGATTAAAGGCATGTGCCACCACCGCCCGGTGTGGGAAGATTTTTTTAATTAGGCCTGCTTGTGTGGTGTCATTTCATCATTGCAGCTCTCCAATCCTTGAAGAGAACCAATAGCTGGAGTTTTCTCCGATCCCACCCAGGTCCACAGCAGCTCAGACCCAAAAAAACACACAGAGGCTTATATTAATTATAACTACTTGGCCATTAGCTCAGGCTAACTACTGACTAGCTCTTACACTTAAACTCAGCCCATTTCTGTTAATTTATATGTCACCACCTGTTCCGTGGCTTTACCTGTGTGTCATTACATGCTGCTCCCTGGACAGTGGGCTGGCATCCTGACTTAGCCTTCTTCTCCCCAGCATTCTCCTTGTCTGTTTATCCCACCTATACTTCCTGCCTGCCTACTGGCCAATCAGCTTTTCATCTATCAACCAATCGGAGCAACACATTCACAGCATACAGAACATCCCACAGCACAGGTGGATCTCTCTCACCCTTCACCCACACCTACCTTACACCTACCTGCAGAGTGACATCGACCTTGAATTGTGGCTTATGCACACTTATACACTCATATATATGCCTCAGGAAGAGAATTTTCCTTTCACTCTCAGCCACCCTCATGCTGCTGGGCCAGTGATGACCTGGAAAATGTAGTCTATGCTGGAGACACTTAGACTGAGGAATTAACAAGCCCTGCAGAGCTATTTTTAGCTTGTCTGAGTCCACATCACATCCTCCACATAGACTAAGCTCAGGTAATATGTTTTTATTGCTCCCCAGCTTGAGAACAAAACTAGAATGATACAGTGCAGATGTAAAGGAGAGATGTTATGTATAGCAGGAGGGCTATTTCCAAATCATCAGGCAATTATGCACAAAAAGGGATTTTATTTTGTTCAGGGACTTCATTCTGCAAAGTACTTTGGGGACATTCCCAAGCATGCTCAACTTAAGGTGATAATTTAAGAAGGAAAATGGGAATGCTTAGTTAGAGATCATGTTTCACAGCTTTGAAAGGCTGAAATGGGAGAGAAGAACACCTATTGATGTGATGTGCTGGGTTTCCATCAGAATTTCAGCTGCAAATAAAGGGAAAAACATATGGAAGGTACATGTGTTAGTGAAGGAGTGTGTGCCCTGAAGGGCTTTCCCTTGCTCGCCTTCCTCTGGCCAGTAAATACACTTAGGGCTGTGACTTCCTTGGCAGCACTTAGCATTGTGATCTGCATCACCCGGAGTGGAGTCCACATTTCTACATTGCTAACAAGCTCCTATGTGATGCTGGTCTGTGCTGATCGCATGAATAACAAGATTTATTACCACTTCACACGCAAGCTTCAGATACATCAACTTAAAGCATTAACACGACTTCAGGATATGCCTAGACTGTTCTCTTGCTAAATTTGAAACCAGGCACACTTCAGTCTGTCATATATGCTCTTCTTCTCCACTCCTGACAGAGCAAGTATGACCCACAGCTTATGAGCTGTACCATTCAAACAGTTCAGGGTTGTGAGCCAAATTATAAACACAAGAATGAAGGATGCTTTGTCTTTGGTAAAAATACATGAAGACTTCCGAACCCCCACTGGTTTGTAAGCTAATTAAAAACAAGGAGTTTGGATAGAAGTACCCCACATTAGTGAACAATGCTGAGAAGACAAGTTATTAAGTGAAAATCTCAGTGCCAGGCATGGGATTCTCTGTATGGTTAGAGAGGCCCAGTGGTACCCAAAACGATGCAGATAATTGCCATCGCTCTTGGTTATCCAGCAAGGTGGTAAGATCCTGTTGTTGAAGATCCACATGCCTTAATTGCAGGACACAGAGAACTCCAACTGACCAGGAGGGTTCTCTCCCTGCTTGCTTCCTTTTAGTGCCAAAAGGGGCTATGTAGGCTGCTAGAGGAGAAAAGATATTAATCATCTTGCCCAATGGTAGACTAGACTCCGCCTGCTATGAACCCCACCTGCCAGGCAAGAGGGAGCAATAGTGGGGAGACCTGCTTGGATTGGAGGTCTGCTCCACAGGAGGAAATCATGCCTGTGCTGTAAACATGCTCAAAACCCATGGCTAGAGAAGTTAATAAGCCCGGGGGAGAACCTATTGCTGTTATTCTAAATTATCGAGTCAGAGTGCCTTCTAGATTATATTTATACCTGTGCCCGCAGTGGGCCGTGGTTAGTGCAGAGATGCAGCGCTGTTCAGAGTACTGGGAATAAGCCACAGAGTGCTCGGCTGCACATGGGACAGCTACGTCGACACGCCTGCTCAGGAGTTCGCAGAAGAGGACCGGAAGGAGTAGAAAAGCTGGAGGATGGGTAGAAGTGCTCTCCTGGACATAACATGGCTGTTGCACCCATAAACTCACGGCGGCGGTCAATTAACTGCACAAGTCAAGACACTTAAAAATTCTGGGAAGAGGAAGGGAGGGTCTTCTGGGCCCCTCCGCTAGCAGAGGGCCTATTTGTAGTTGCTGGCTGCTGGGGGAGGGCTAGTTACTTTTGTGGGGAGTGTGGCCACTGGTAGGTTCCCCATGCCTGGTGGATGACCCCACAGCCATGCACATAGGGACAGCATTAATTGAGTTAAAAATAAATGCATAATTATAAAATTATGAAGTTGGGAGGGAGATGTCATGAGGGGTTCTGGGGAGAGCTGGAGGGAAGGGTAGTTATAATCAAGACATTCTATACATAATTTTCAAATTAACATTAAAAAAAAAAACCCTAAACCATGGTCAAGCCTGGACTCTGTTCTCTTATTTAGACATGGCCTTTTTTACCTGCTGGTCACAGGGGCATATCCCTTGTGGTGAGCAGATCCTCCTTATTTCTAAGATGCCTCTTTCATCTCAAGAGATGGAGCATGCCTTGCCCTCTTAAACCAATGCCTAATTGAAAAATTGGCTGTCACAGGCGTCTGGGGTTTGGCAAGGTCAGGCCCAAGTCTTGGGGTGCTAGGAAGTGTATTAGGAACCTACAGAGGACAGATGAAGTATCCCCTCAGGATTAATGGGCAGAAGATGGTGGTGAGCCTCTGATGGCTGAGTCTTTCAAAGTTTAGCTTAGGGGCCTTCTCAGCTTCCAGGAAGCCACCTGGTCACCGGGCTCTCGGAGGTCCTCATCATGAGCTCCCCTCGAGGTCAGCTCGGGTCATCATCTTTCCCCAAAGACAAGTGCCTGCGGTCTACCATCTGCTCTCCCATTGCACTGTGCCCACTGTGTAAGCATTCTACCTTCTCCACGAACACTTCGGGGTTCCCACCAAATGATAGAGAAGCTGAAAGGTGTCTTGGTGCAGACGCCAGGCCAGCGTCGCAGACTCCATGGCTTGACATCATTCTCAGTTTTGAAGACTGGAAGTCCAGGCTCAGGCATTGGCACGTAGGGCTCCTGGTGAGGGCTCTTCCTGACTTGCAGATTAACTTAGTACTCTTCTGATGGATGGTGTGGGTCTCCTCTGATAAGGGCATTGGTCCCGTTCACGTAAGCTGCCACCACCACCCGAACCAACTTCCTTAAGGTCCCACCTGTAAATCCAATTGGGAGGTAGGCGTTTGAGGGGAGACACACTCAGTCTGCAGCAGGAAGGAAGTAGGGAAACCAGCACTGAGAGTGAGACCTTGATCCAGCCTCCCTGGGAAAGGGGCATCCTTGGACTGCCTGATAAGGAGAAGCCCAAACAGTCTGAACCCCTTTTCACTCTAAACATCATGGGAAGGGATTGTGGGGAAGTATGGAAGAGGACTGGGAAAGACCAGTGGAATGGGGAAGTGGACTGCGCTGTCGTAGCACAGGCTGTCCCAAGGGAGAGACTCCAGATACGACGTGCCCTGTGTGGGCTCCGCTTGTAATCAATACATAAAGGATTCCTAGGAGTTACTCCACAGTGAACACTGACTGGAACCCAGCCATCAACTGCGATGCTAGGCTGGGTTTCTACCCTAATCTGAGTGACGAGTCGGTGTGCTGAAAAGTACAGGGTGTTGGCATTCTGGCCCATCATCCCATGGAGACACACAGGCTCCACCCACGTTCATCTTGAAGTCCAGCTGTGACAGGCTGGGAGGGATGGCCTGGTGAATGTCCCAGGAGGTCCTCAAGACCACTGACAGGTGACCCAGCGACAGTGCTGGAAGTTCAAGGGTCACTAAAGCCAGGGCCACACACAGTGTCTCAAGCTCTCTTGCAGATGGGTATCAACACAGAGGCTGGAGAAGCTGTGTCCCAAAAACATGGTAGTGCAATCCTAGAGACCGGTTCCAAAGTTCCAGGTTTTGTATTATTTCATCATGCGGTAGCTTTGCGCTCTCCAGGCTCACAGCCTTGGGCTGCTGGTTGGTTCACTAGCACACCAACACCACCTTGGAGTTAGCTCATTAGCATATCAAGGCAAGTCCTGGCCTGGGCTGTATCTGAGCTGTGCCTGGCCTGCCTAGGACTTATCAGAACTGCCTGGTGACATGCTCAGACATCACATTGTGCCAAGTCACACAAAATGATGTTTTAATTTACACAAAAATAGTTTCGACTATGTTCCTAACAAAACTCTAATATTTTCATATACTAGCTTGATGAGAAAATAAATAAGAAACCTAACATCTTTGTTTCTAAGAGTCACACGGGTAGGAGATAAAAAAACGAAACATAGCTTTCTTCTGTGGAGCCTTACCCCATTGTTACCCTCTCAGAGAATGCGCCTCTGTTATAGATGACAGCCCCCACACACACACACACACACAGGACTCTAAACAGCCTAATGCATCTTCTTAAGAGCTTCTTTGAAATTGGAGACATTTCCAGTGATGCAATGAGAAATTAGAACAAGAAAAAACAAAACAAAAAGCCGGCCATGCTGAAAGCTAAAGCTGAGATTCCTGGGGAAGGGGAGGGCGATGCAAGAGCTTTCTCTTTTTCGTCAGCTCTCAAACAGGGGCCTAGTGAGTTTCCTAGAGTCCTTTTGGGCTTGGGTTTGGGTTTGGATTTGCTTTGTGACAAAATAGAATTATGTGTTTCCAATGCTCTCAGACTTCTCAGGAGGTGGAGGTGCTGGGCGAGGTTAGAGCAGTTGGGTGTAGACGGCAGAAAAGCCTGGTGCCTAATAGCTTGGAATTCAAAATAAAACAACCCATCTCCTTGAATAGTAAAATGTCCAAGGTGTGACACTATGTCCTCAAGTCCTAGACTGCCACAGCTGGCCTGTGCTTTCTCAGACTACAGTTCCACCTTACCACAGCAGCTCCAGCAGCTCCGGGTGTTCTCACGGGCTCTGAGTCCACAGCACAAGCCCGTCTGAGTGACTAGCGAAGACTCCCAAAGCCGGCCCTCGGTCTGAGTCCTCCCAGGATGTCTGATACTAGGGCTGTCATTGCTCCCTCTAAACCTCGATTTTCTTCTTTTCAAGATGTGTAAGATCTCACCACTCTCTCGGATCTACTCCAGAGCCAACTTGCTTTCTCATGAAAACCTTACTCCTTTTGAAGCCAGGGGTTACCATCTACTCAGTTGGTACCTTTTTATGCAGACTCCTTCCGAGTTTTGGTCTTGTCTGTTTTAGTTTGCAAATACCTCCCTGGCCTATCCTGAACAACTTGCTATGAAGTAAAACTCCATATTGAGTTTTTATTTTTATGTGGATGGGAATTTTGTTTGCATGTATGTCTGTGCATCACATTCGTGCCTGGTGACCCCAGAAGCTAGAAGAGGGCACTTGGATCCCCTGGGACTGGGAAACTCCATATTGAGATGTACTTTAATTCTGTTCTTATAGTTAGATATAAATGACCTTTCAGTCTAACATAAGCCCGTAAGTCGTGGGCTCACTTTCACTACTGCTACATGGACCTGTTGTTTTGTTACACTGGTTTTTTTGTTTTTGTTTTGTCTTGTTTTGTTTTCATTTTGCATGCACTAGCCTGCACACACATTTGTCTAGGTATCTTTTTATTATCTTTATAGCTAGCATAATTTCTTTGTTCACAAAATATTCTGAATGACTCTAGTACTTTACATTTTTAAAAACTTTTTTAATAGCTCAACATTTGCCCTTTCATAAAAAATATTCCATATTTCTTTTCATTTCTGCTGTTTCCTAGTCTTTTAATCGACATTTCTTCCTAGTTTTAGGTCTGTAATTGTCTCATCTCTATTAACTCAGTTATATCACAGTGGTTTCTTTTAAAGGTTCATCTTCACATGTTTCTCAATAAACATGATGCATATTTCTAACATTGTCTCAATGAACATAATGCATATTCCTAACACAGCTAAGCATGGATCTACACTGTCACAGTTCATGTGTAATCTAAGCATCATACATAGGGATACTCTTTGGTCACCATTCTTTCGGTGGTGGTTGCTGTATATTTTACTGAAGTGATCATGTTGCCCACAATCCATTATTGATTGATACTTTATACTAAAAATTAAACATCCAAAGTCTTTGTCTCTAACATAACATACATAAACACACACACACACACACACACACACACACACACACACCAATAGTGATAGCTCACAAAAACTCATTAATGACATGCAATGCCATTATAAAACAGGAGAAAGATCTGAAGGACTAGTTAGGAAAGCGTTGAAACATGAACACTGGAAAAGCTGCTCAACATTACTAGCTGCTAGGGGGAGGCAAAAGGATGTGGCCCAGTGAACGTTACTACACACTTACCAGAAACACTGAAACACAAAATAGTGTAACTACATTGCTGGTCGGGACAATGGTAACAGCCACTCTGGGAAACAGTGTGAGAGCTTCTGATACTAAGTATGTAATCATCATTTGGCCCAGATGCTGTACTCCAGGGCATTTGTCCCAGAGACATGGAAAGTCCTGTCTGCACCAAGGCCTGTTTATAGCAGCTTTATTCCTGGTAGCCAGACACAAGAAGCAACCCAGCTACCCTTCAAGGGCTGTTCAGCAAACAGGGGTACATCTCTACCATCTAAGATCAGGTGGTAATAAACGGGATGAACTATTGATGTGAGCCGCCATGTGCATGGATCCCCGGTGAATCACGCTAAGTAAAGAAAGCCCTACGTCAGTTAGGCCACTGGGGCTTCAGGACAGGCAGTGAGGATACAGGAGATGAACTGGTGTGGTTAGAAGAGGTAGACCAGTGCAAGAGATGCTGTGGATGGCGGAACCGCTCAGTGTCTTGACTAGGATTGTGAATACACAAGTCGACAAAAGTGACAGAACTGTGTACGATGATAACACACGAAGCACAGTAGAGGAAAAACTAGACAAGTCTACAACTGATGACACTGGACAGCCTGGACAGCCACATACATTGGAGACATGTGTGTTCACCAAGGGTGCATGGGGGGTTTTGTTTTGTTTTAGTATTACTTCCTGTAACTGTGTATTAGTCTGTAATTATCTCTGCTGGCGTTCAAACTGGTGACAAGTGGTGCGTGATTCTACACGCTTGACACACAGCATCTCCTTGATCTCCCCCACAGCCTTCTGCAACAGGACATCACTCCCGCCATTGCTGGTAGAGGGAGTAACACACGGTCGGGTGGAGTAACTTAGTGACTTGTCCAGTCGGAGGAGATCTTGATTTGGTGATCTTCAGTGATATTTTGATGCCACATAAAGAGCACTAGATGATTTGTGAAAAATCTTAGGCCCCAGTCGCATTTCCAGTGATTCACATTTTAGTTTAAAATTGACTTAAACACTTACTTGGTTGCTCCGTGAGGGATGGGGGGGGGTGCAGTATGTATTTTTATGATTCCCTGACCTCACCTTGGGGCAGGCAGAAGGCAGGGGACATGAGCAGGGATAGGGGAGAGATAGGCTTAAAGGCTCTCTTCCTGTAACCTACATCCTCTAGCTGGGTCCCATTGCTAGTAACCCATTCAACTATGAACTCACCAATAGATTGATCCACTAGTTAGTAGATGGGTTTAGGACACTCCTGACCCAGTTACCTTTCCAAGCCCCATTTTTGAACATTGCTACACTTGGGAGTCAAGCCTTCGCCATAGGGATCTTTGGAGAATCTTTTCATATTTAAAGTAATTCAAGCACACATGCCAAAGCTCTCCACCCCCTCAAAGCCCTTATGGTTTTCGATCAATTATAAGTTTAAATCTAATCATATTACTTAAATAATATAATGTAAAATTCACTTGCTCACTTTCACTTCCGAAAATTGACTTTTGAGACTAGAACCGTTTTCTAAGTACCTTGAAATTCCAGCAGCGCCCCCATGATGGCAGTATAAGACTAGTCAGCATGCCTGCCGCCTCTGGGGCAGTGAACTCACCCACCGGCAGGCAACGTCTAAACTCCAGAATTATGTGAAATGCAAAATCAGGTTGCTCTGAAGGGAGACAACGTTCCTCAAACATCCAGGTTGTTAACCTTAGAAACAGAAGAAATGTGACACATTTCCCAGACAGAGAAAACAATTTCTTACGGGGAAAACAAAGCGTCTACTCTGTGAGAGCAGCCTTTTCATAAGTCTTGGACAGCAGCCAGCAGCAAACACAATGGCCTGTCTACAAATGTTTTTCCTATTTCCTCTGTCCCCCTGAAAGCAAGCATCTGAGAATAAACAGTTCAGTTCTCCTTTCCTGGTTGGCTCCCTGGTTGTAAACAAGGGACAAGTGGCCTATAGAAATGTCACATATTTTTCTTGGCTGCACGAAGCCGTATGAAGCCCTGCCGGGGAAGTACACTAACAGCGAAAAAAGTGATTCGGTCAAGTTCTCAAAGTGCTTTGTGGAGAGTAATAAATATACCCACCCTCCCAAACACACCAGGCCAGCAGCATGCACTGACTTATGGCCAAGTCCGATAGACAGCTAGAAGGAGATCGGGTCTCTGCGGGTATAGTCATTGTTCGGTTTGGTCCTTTATGGACCTGAACCATCTGTGGATAACAGAAATAACCCCCCCCCCCACACACACACACAGGTCTTGCTTTCACTTCATGACTCTTGGTCATGGCTGATTGGCCTAGAGGCAAATGCCTGATACAGGAGAAGGTACCTCAGAGCCACGGTATATCAATTTAAGAATATCAATTAAAACGCAGTCACAAACTAGTGCTTTCAGCAGTGGATAGACTTTGGAGAGAAAGTCCAAAGACCCCCTGATGCTGAGGCTTTGATTGTCCAACTTTCCTGTTATTCTGAAGGGCTAACAAATATCCTACCCCATAAATTTGTAACAGTGTAAATTTATTTCAAGTGAGTTTCTGCTACATGTGTCTCCTGCCAAATATACCATCTTTCTGTGCAAAGTTCAATGGGTATAAAAAAAATTATGATTTGGACCCACAGAATCTTCTTTGCTATCAAAATGAACAGATTCTCTGGAATTCAATCCTGCTTTGTGACACCAAATTTTATTTTATTTTTTCCTTGTTCTCCATAAACACACACACACAAAAATGATAACATCTGCCTGATGAAGTCATTCAAGCAGGAAGTAAGTACTCATCTGGCCAGGTGCCCAGCACAAGATGCCCAGTTCAAATGAGCCCAGAGCCATGCCTTCGTCATTCCTATAAAGAAAAAAGAAACAGCCAGGCAAAGGATCTCCCTGGAGTCTGGGGTTGGCAGCAAGCAATGGGGTCTACTTCTGAGCGAGAGGTACAAGAACTGCAGAGAAGAGATGTGCCTCACGTGTTTGAAGGCAGTGGTGCAGATGAGACAGTCCCAGAGGACTTGGGACCACTGTCGGAGAGCACAGGTACAAAGCAAGGATAACCTTCCTGACTAAGCCACAGCCCCTCTGCTACTGCTACTCCAAGAAAATGCTCACCCCATCAACTCGTTATCTCGAAGACACGGGAGTCTGATGTGTGGACCCCTCACTAGGCGTTTTCTATGAAGTCAGTGAGGACGGCAAACAGAAAACCTCTGGGGAAACTCCTGGCTCCCCCTTACCTGTGGGGATCTTGTGCTTCTTCCTCGTGGCCTTTGTGGGTTTCTGCGGAGTCTACAAGGAGAATCATCATCTCCTGGTCACATGATATTGCTAACTCCCTGTTTCATCACTCAGAGGGGTAGACGCTGCCATGCGGCCAGTGTGCCTAGAGATGAAGAGGCATCGGAGCCTCCAGCAATAGATACAGACTGGGAAGGGAAGAAAGAAAGAAGGAAGGGAGGGAGGGAGGGAGGGAGGGAGGGAGGGAGGGAGGGAGGGAGGAAGGAAGGAAGGAAGGAAGGAAGGAAGGAAGGAAGGAAGGAAGGAAGGAAGGAAGGAAGGAAGGAAAGTTCATGCTGTAGCAATCCTGGGCAGGATGCTGACTTGAGCGCGGCGGCCCTGCTAACCACACAGACTGGGAGACTATCCCAGGAAGCTCCTGCTGCGCAGCACTGCAGTGCAGAAGAGCAGGTCTACCTGAGGAGGGTGGTTTCGGCAGTGGCTGCAGCAGCCCTGGGCCTTGTGCTCGGGTAGGGGTCCCGGGAACCATCTTTGCAGGCTGGCTGGAGGAGTCGCTAAAATGCCACGAGGCTATGTAGAAGGTCTGCTCTGGCCAGCACTCCAGGGTTTATTAGATGGGTCGTTTGGGAAGGGAGGGGAAATGTTACTTCCCTGGAGCTGTCCATATAGAGCCCATAACAGACTTTCTCATGGTCTAGCTGCCCTGAAGTCATGTCCAAGATCTATGGGGAATGTAGAAGGGCTGTCTCTTCAAAGCTCTTCAGAACAGTGGGGCAATGAAATTGTTAAAAAATTAAAAGGAAGATTATTGCATGGCCCAACAGTTCTAATTCTGTACATACACATCCCAAAGAATTGGAAGGGTGATCTCAAGATGTATTTATATAGAGCAACATCATTCACACTAGCCAGAGGCAGGGGTAATACAAATGTCCAGCAACAGACCAATGGGAAAAGAAAAGATGGAATATCACATACAGTGGAAAATTCAGTAACTTTTAGAAAGAAGGAAATTCCCATAGGTTCTACAACCTGAATGAATCTTGAAGACATTATACTGTTACAAATGCAGTTACAAAAGAACAAATACTGTATTGTCCTACTTATATAAAGTAACAACAGTAGTCAAATTCGTAGAGACAGAAAGTGAATGGCAGTTACCAGGAACTGTAGGAAGAAAGAATGAGGAGTTGTTTAATGAATCTAGGGTTTCAGTTTTGCAAGATGGAAAACAGTATGGAAATTGGTTGAACAAAATTATGAATGTACTCCACTACAAAACTGTGCACTTAGGCATTGTCAGTGAAGATGTAAAATGGTTGAAGTGATAAACTTATGTTACATAAGTATTTAGCCAGTTAAAGATAAAAATACATAATTAAAATATTTTAAAGAAAGGAACGCTGATGGACATATGGAACAATACGAATTCACACAACGCAAAGCAAAGGCTGAAACGGGATTGATTTTCACAGCAAATCTGTTTGCCCGTAAACAGCCAGTCCTGGAATTAATAAAGCAGAAGGCGAAGTCCCCACTTTAAAGCACTACACCAATTGCTTAGAAACACCCATGTTGGGGGCTAGAGAGATGGCTCAGAGGTTAGGAGCACTGACTGCTCTTCCAGAGGTCCTGAGTTCAATTCCCAGCAACCACATGGTGGCTCACAACCATCCATAATGAGATCTGGTGACTTCTTCTGGCCTGCAGAGACATATGCAGGCAGAACACTGTATATTGTAATAAATAAATAAATCTTTAAAAAATGAAAAAAAATACCCCTAGGGGGTGGAACGATGGCTTGGTGGCTAAGAGCACCTGCTACTCTTCCAGGGGACCCGGGTTCCATTTCCAGCACCCACATGGCAGCTCACAACTGTCTTTAGCTCTAGTTCCAAGGGATCTGACACCCTCACACAGGCAGGGAAGACATCAATGCATACAAAATTTAAAACCCTTAATAAATAAATAAAATCTGTTTAAAATACCCACATCTTTGCTCTTACCATCTACTGTGGGATCTGTCTGGAAAAGGTGATTAGAAATTCAGGGTCTACTACATGAATATTCATATCTGTTCAAAGATCTCCCCACTGTTTTGTTTGTTTGCTTGTTGGTTGGTTGGTTTTGTTTTTCAAGACAGGGTTTCTCCGTGTTACAGCCCTGGCTGTCCTGGAACTCACTTTGTAGGCCAGGCTGGCCTCGAATTCACAGAGATCTGCCTGCCTCTGCCTCCCGAGTGCTGGAATTGAAGGTGTGTGCCACCACTGTTCGGCTCCCACTGTTATTTATAATAAAGGAAACTAAAAAACCCAAAGCTTAGTAATAAACAAATGGCTGCAGGTGCTACCTGATAGAATGTACTTCCTGTAGGCCTTTCAGCAGCTGTTAGGAACTATATTTCCAAACAACTTTTAATGGCATGAGAAAACGGTTGGTGTAATTGTTAGTACACAGAACAGAGTTATGAACGTGATATATACTGTATAGTATCTATTAATGCGTATGTAAGATGCACACTGAAACTGAGCAGGATGAATGTAGGCCGTTCCGTCTAAGACTGCTCCAGGGCCTCTGCAGTCCCAGCAGGGTTGCTAGGCAACAGTTCCTTGTTAGTGGACACTGTGGCTAACAGCAATGCCATCCCCTTCAGTCCTCAAGTCCATCTCCTCCTGTCTTAAACTCTAGTTACAGAACATAATCTCATCACTGTCATTACAAGGTTCATGCGGTTATATGGTAATCACACACACACACACACACACACACAAAATCACACATACAGTTAGTAAGACCACTACATCATTTACATTCTTAAGAATTTGCCATAAATCAGGAGTTCTTTTTTTTTTTTTAGCTTTGTTCTACAGAGCAACTTTCTGAAAGTGTAGATGAGGAAAGCAACATGAAAGGCATACATGAAAACTGTAAGTCCCGTTACTCTCTCTGTTCCCTGACTTGATGTGATAACAGACTTCTTTCACCGAATAGGAACTTTTAACATCCTGTGGAACTGCTTCCTGGGGATGATGGTTACTCTTGTTGATACGACAGCATTGAGACATACGTAGGAGGTCAGTAATAGTACAAATAATATTAGTGGTATATCAGCCTGCACCCCACTGGACCTGCAGGGTAGCAAGGGCCTAAGGGAGTGTTAGAAGCCAATGACTGTGGTGATAAAAGCTTCCTCTTGACTTTCAGTCAATTTAATTGTTGCTTTTAAGTTAGCTACAGACAACGCATTGTCTTACTGTCTATGCAGCAATGGCCATTCTTTCCTTCCTGTCTTGATGAGATATGTCTTTAAATCAGTGTTGCACACTGAGGTGTGTCTTCCAAAAAAGGCATATTGAAATCTTAATACTAACATAATACTAACATTCACACACACACACACACACACACACCACCACCACCACCACCACCACCACCACCACCACCACCACCAGTCCCATGAACGTGACCTTATTTGGAAACAGGTTTTTTTTGGAGGGTATAACTAAGTTAAGGTGAGCTCTAATTCCAATGTCCATCAATGTCTGCTATCTATCTTTGACTTTGACTGGTGTCCACCATTGACTGCTAGCCATTGATGTCTGTTGTCCATAAATGACTGCTGTCCACCAATGACTACTGTCTTTTTTTTTTTTTTAAGATTGGAGCCATGCAGACATACAAAAAAGAAGGCCATGAAGGAAAAGATCGGAGTCCATGTATATTACAAGCTGAGTATATATCTCTAGGAACCACCAGAAATTAGAAGAGGCCAGAGAATTCTTCCCTGAGCCTCCAAAGGGAATATGCCCTGATAGCATTTTGATTTTCTACTGCTAGTCTCCAAACTGAGAGAATAACTTTCTGCTGTTTGAAGTCACCTTGCTTCTTCTATTTTGCTACAGCAAACCTAGGAAACTGGCATAGTCAAGAAAAGCTGAAGGCAGTGGTCCCTGGCTCAAACAGCTCTTTTTCTGTTTTGAAGCTTACACACCGGTAGATACCAGCTGCTCATCTATTCCTTTTTGATTAATAGTCAGAAATACTTGACAGGTTCTGGAATGCCTTGAACGATCTTGCCAGTTCCATGCCCCACTGTTCTAGAGAAAGTTCAGTAGTGACTTGCTTCCAAGATACACCACAGGAGGGAAGTGCTTCTCATAATGCCTTTTATCTACTCCATATAACATTTAAAAGAGGAAATGACAGCTGCAGCTATGACATCTTGAATGACACCTGGCATATAGAAAATCTCAATCAAAATTGGCTCAAAGAAGTGAATGAGTACCAATGAATGCCATAGTGTAGGGTGAACATGCACCTCTCTTTCTCATGACCACAGAATCTTTAGTTAAAACAATCTTCTGAAGTCACTTTCTGTGATTGTTTAATTGGCCCCCATAATCTCATAGGGAGTGGCACTATTAGGAAGTGTAGCTTTGTTGGAGTGGGTATGGTTTTGTTGGTGGAAGTGTGTCACTGTGGGGGCGGGCTTTGAGGTTTCCTATGCTCAGGATACTACCCAGTGAGACTTCCTGTAACCTGCATATCAAGATGTAGCCAGCATCACATCTGCCTGCATGCTGCCATGTTCCAAATCATGATGATAATGGACTGAACCTCCAAATTTTAAGTATGCCACCCCAGTTAAATGTTTTCTTTATAAGCGCTGCTGTGGTCATGGTGTCTCTTCACAGCAATAAAAAACTCCAACTAAGACACTTTCTTATTTTTGTGGACAGAAAGAAGAGAGGAATTTTCCCACTTCCTATCTCAGAAGTAAGGTAGATCTCTGCCTATTCTAGCCTGCATCACTCTACTGCAGAAACAGGTACCAAGGTGCTCAAAACAAGGCCCCGTGGATATCCTGAACAGCAACAACACATTAGGCCACATCAGCTAACATCCTTCTGAGACCACAGCCATGTTTTGGCTCCATAAGACCACAGAGGCAGTGAGGATTAGCCTCGACTGTTCTAATTTTGTCAAAGGCCACCTGAGTATGGAACATAGACAATTCCTAGCTCCATATGAGGGCAACTGCTGGGAAGTGTTATTTATAGAGTGGTGTAGCGGGTGGAGGAAGCAGAATCAAATACCATCACAAGAAGAAGGTTGCTTCAGGCTTATAAGACCAGGACTTCCTCAGAGAGGACACACAAGGCATTTGTCTGATTCTGGCCTGTGGTGGTTGGAAAGAAAATGGGCCCCTAAAGGGCATGGCACTATTACAAGGTGTGGTCTTGTTGGAGTGGGTGTGGTCTTGTTGGAGGAAGTGTGTCACTGCGGAGGCGGGCTTTGAGGTATCATATATGCTCAAGCTATGCCCAGGGAGACAGTTCACTTCCAATGAATCAAAGAAAGATGTAGAATTCTCAGCTCCTTCTCCAGCACCATGTCTGCCTGCACACTGCCATGTCCCACCATGATGATAATGAACTGAACCTCTGAACTCTAAGTCACCCAGTTAGATAATTTTCCTTTGTAAGAGTTGCCCTGGTCGTGGAGTCCCTTCACAGCAATAAAAAACCCTAACTTAGACATGGCCCAAGCACGCTAACTTCACTCCTGGTTTCCTAACCAAGAATATTACTGTGTTTTCTCACTTTTGCCCATATTTCTTACAAAACTGCTCCTTTGCTCAGGAGCCTCCTCTTCCTTTAACCTCCCTGCTTCGAGGGGCCCGAGACATCCCACTAGGTGAAACTGATTCCTTCTCAGGCAGGACTCGGGAAAGAACCTAACAGCTGCAGAATGCCTCCTGGGCCTGGATTGCTAACAGTTTTGTCTCAGACTCAAGGATCTGGATACCCTCCCCTGGTACACTCAGTTCACCACTTCCCTAGTGTTGGTTGGGCTCTGACCTCCCTGGCAGGCTAACCTCTCCTTACCCTTGGCCTAGCATCACCACCCCTTAGGGGATTTTCCCAAAGATGCGACGTGAGGCCAGCATCTGCTGTTTGTACTCCATGCGATGATGCCTTTGCCCGGAATTTTATCTCCTAATCGCCTGCATATTCTTCTCAGTTTTCAAAACTAACTGAATTCCTTTCTTTGGCCTGAAAATATTACAGAGACTTGGCCCCGGCAATATCTCTTGATCCTTTTCTGAACTCTTGCCTCTGTGCTTGGGTCACACTGGACTCTTGCTGACCCTGGAGTTCCCAAGTATGTCCCACCATGGCCATTGTGTTTCTGCCCCTCAGCCCAGAATGCTCTTCTCCTACTGCAGTGTGTGTGTGTGTGTGTGTGTGTGTGTGTGTGTGTGTGTGTGTGCTCCCATGCTCACATTGTCTCGAGCCCCGGCTCCTCCAGAAGCTGATTTTAAGTTGCATATGTATGTGTATGTTCCCAGTCCACCTCCTAGTAGTATGTAAGTCCTGTGCCTATAGGAGAATTTTTGCTCACCACTACAATGTAAGCATGTAAAAGAAAATCTGGCCAGATGCTGCCCAGCCTAATAAACAGTAGCTGAACACGTGTTGTTTCAATGTGATGTTCCATTGCCCTCAGACAACTCTGAATGACGAGAAGGCTCCATGCATGCCTCACATAGATTTAACTCAAATGACTTATGAACAGGCCAAGTCATCAACAGAAGCTACTATAAATGTCAGGGTTTGGGGATACACTTGTGGCATCTACAAAACCTACCTCATTAATGAAGTAACATGCCCAGAGATCATTTAGGCTTCACGGCCAAGGTCATAGGTCCCCCAAGCCTTCCTACTCCTCCTCTTGGGAGCAGAAGCATCGTTTAGACACAGCTCTTTGGCTTTGGAATTCTTTAATACCTAAGCATGAATTATAATGGAGGTAGTAAGAACTGAATGGCATGAAGAGATTAAAAAGAAAGATAAGGTAAAGAAAGAAATGATGGGCTGGAGAGGCGGCACTGTACAAG
This sequence comes from Peromyscus maniculatus bairdii, assembly GCF_049852395.1. NCBI lineage: Eukaryota > Metazoa > Chordata > Mammalia > Rodentia > Cricetidae > Peromyscus > Peromyscus maniculatus. The sequence goes on from NC_134858.1 coordinate 75,337,105, forward strand.
AGCGTGTACTGCTCTCGCAGAGGACCAGAGTTCAGTTCCCAGCACCAATGTCAGGTGGCTGACAACCACCTGGAACTCCAGCTCTGTGGGATCTAATACCCTTTCCTGGCTTCCAGCAATACTGCACACACATATACATGTAACTGAAAGTAAAATGAAACTCTTTTTTTGAAATTTTCAAAGAATTAATAATTTTTATTAATTTATTTATTTTACATTCCAACCACAGCCTCCCCTCCTTTCTGTCCTCTCATTCCCTCTCCCGTCCTCCCCTCTGTCCCCCCGCTCAATCCACCCCTCCCTCTGTAATCACCCCATGGGTTTCAGCAAAGCGTGGCATATCAAGCTGCCATAGGATCAAGCCCCTCCCCCTGTATTCAGGCAGGACAAGGCCGTCCAGCATGAGGAATGGGTTCCTAAGAGCCGGGCAAAGCGCGGGAGACAGGCCTGCTCCCACTGCCGGGAGTCCCACAAACAGACGAAGCTACTCAACTGTCACATGTATGCAGAGGACTAGGTTGGTCCCGTGCAGGCTCCCTGGTTGTTGGCTCAGACTCTGAGTTCCCATGAGCCAGGCTAGTGGTTTCTGGGGGTTTTCTTGAAATGTTCCTGACCGCCCTGTCTCCCGCAATCCCCGCTCCCTCTCCTCAGCAGGACTCCCTGAACACAGGCCAGTGTTTGGCCGTGGGTCTGTGAATCTGCCTCCCTCAGTCACTGGATGAAAGCTCTCTGATGACGGCGGGGTGGTCACCAATCCAATCACAGGGGGTGGCCAGTTCAGTTCACAGCTACCAGGAGTCTTAGCTGGGGCCACCCTTGTAGAGTCGTGGAAGTTTCCCTTGCATCAGGCTTCTACCCGACTCCATAAAGACCCCATTTCCAGTCGTCCCTCACAGCACTGTCCCCCTCCACCCGGCAACCCGATCCCTTAAGCTCCTATGCCAAACCAACCCCAGCGCAACCAGGAGAGCTCCTCTAGTTCCCCTTCCCAGGGAGATCCATGGGTCCCCCCTTGGGCCCTCCTTGTTACCTCCCTGTTACCTTGGGCCCTCTCTGGGTTTGTGGATTGTAGCATGGTTATTATTTACTTTTCTGGTTCTGGGTTATCTCACTCAGGATGATTTTTTTTTCTAGTTCTATCCATTTGCTTTCAAATGTTCTAATGTCATTGTTTTTATGTACCACATTTTCTTTATCCATTCTTCTATTGAGGGACATTTAGGCTGTTTCCAGGTTCTGGCTATTACAAATAAAGCTGCTATGAACATAGTTGAGCAAGTGTCCTTGCAATATGATTGAATATCCTTTGGGTATATGCCCAAGAGTGGTATAGCTGGGTCTTGAGGTAGAGTGATTCTCAATTTTCTGAGAAACTGCCATATTGATTTCCAAAGTGGCTGTCCACGTTTGCACTCCCACCAGCAATGGAGGAGTGTTCCCCTTGTTCCACATCCTCTCCAGTATAAGCTATCATTTGTATTTTTTATCTTAGCCAGTAAAATGGAATGCTTTAAAAAGAAATAGTTAAGAACATTATGTCAAAGACCACGGTAACTAGAAAAAGAAAGAAAGATGTTGGCAGTGATCCTCAGGCCTGGCAGCAGCAGGAGTGATAAGCCTGGCAGCAGCAGGAGTGATTCTGGAAGGAGGTGGAAGCTGGTTTGTGGTAAGGGGCAAAAGCTGTGAGACAGGTATGATCTTTGAATGGTGACAAATGCTTTGACATTGCCCCATAGGTCCACACCTCCTCATTGCACAAACCTGAGCAGCAGCATTCATTTTGAACACACTATGCGTGCTAGCATTAAAATGTGCCTGGTAGAGTCTGAGAAGACAACGGACTATTCTAATGTAACCTTTCTCAGGAAGTACATTTAACAAGCCCAGCCTTTGAATTACATTCCTGGATATCATGACATGGGAAGTTATAGAAATGAGGACATCTTTTAAGCGGTACTACGGACAATAAAGTCACACACTTGGCCTGGGGGACATTTTCAATCAAAGGAGGAGAACAGCAGGGTGGCTCTGACCTGGTTTCTGAACAAAGAAGAGCTTCCCTGTTAAAGGAGGTCAACAGAGATAAACACTTCAAAGAGAAGGGACAGGGCCATGTCAAATGCCAGGGGCGGTCAGAGAAGCCGTGAAGCAGGGTCTAGATGGGAAGGGGTTTTGTTGGTTTTCCTTTCTTGAAACAAGGCTCACTAGCCTTGAATTTTATATTCGTATTGCCTCTGCCTCCTGAGCATTGGATTTATGTATGGAGTGAGAGGTTCCTGAAAGGACAAGTCCCTTCCACATCTGTCATCTTGCTGTCATGCTAGTATTCCACATCTGTCATCTTGCTGTCATGCTAGTATTCCACATCTGTCATCTTGCTGTCATGCTAGTATTCCACATCTGTCATCTTGCTGTCATGCTAGTATTCCACATCTGTAATCTTACTGTCATACCAGTAGCAGCTCCTCTCACTCTCACGAGTGTCCCAGTTGAGCTGAGTCACAGGATTTGAAGAGAAGCCCAGTTTGATTGGGTTAAGGGGAAAGATAAGAGTGGAGGCAGAGCCCTGCCATCTCTACTTGGCAGTCTCCTGAGAAAACAGAACAGAGGGATCACGGCTACTTACATTCTGTTCCTTTGCAAAACTGAGGACCGAGACCAGGGCTTCACACACATTAGACAAGTTCTCAACCACAGAGTTACAGCCTCAAGACCTCTTCAAGCTTTTTTTTGTTTGTTTGTTTGTTTTGTTTTGTTTTGTTTTGTTTTGTTTTGTTTTTTGAGACAGGGTTTCTCTGTGTAGCTTTGCGCCTTTCCTGGAACTCACTCTGTAGACCGGGCTGGCCTCGAACTCACAGAGATCCACCTGGCTCTGCCTCCTGAGTGCTGGGATTAAAGGCGTGCGCCACCACCGCCCGGCCTCTTCAAGCTTTTTAAGACAAGGTCTCACCAAGTTATTAGGATGATCCCACGCTTGCAATCCTCCTGCCTCAGCATCCTGAGTATCTAGTACTGTAGATCTATGCCACAGACCTAGGTAGCTTTGCAAAGACATATTTACTCTTTGGTCTACATGGCTGGCTTTGTTTCAGAAAAGGTAAGATAAAAATCAAAGACGCCATCTGTCCCACTAAGTAGCTGCTAATAAAGGGGATGGTGTCCTTTGACACTGCTGGGGACTGTGTCTGAGTGTGCAGAATCCCACCCATCCCACCCATGGGTGATTTGGCAGCCACCACCTCCTCTTCCTCTCCCTTCCTCCTTTTCCTCTTCCTCCTCCTACAGCTCCTCTTCCTCTTCCTGCTTCAGAACCTTCTCCTTCTGAACCATTTCCTTCTGTCTCACACCTTGGTGTTTATACCTTGAGAACAATTAGCCACTGGGAAGGAGAGGTAGAGCTGAAGCAATCAGAGGACATCTCGGTAGCTTTCTGTCTAAATTCTATTACTTAATAGATTATGTAATTTTTATCACTCTCAGGTACGATTATGACACCTTTACGTAATGCATAGATAAACTGAAACCTTACATGGTCGCCTACTAATATTTACTTTTAATATTTTACATATACTAAGTATAAGTTCTAAAAATTTTTGAGAAAAAATGCAGGTCAGACAACCTAAATGCTTAGGATTTTAAATCTACGCATTATATAATCTAGTTATTTAGTCCTTGCCTGTGCATGCACGTGTGTGTGAAATGGCTCAGCATCTTATTTTCTAGGGTGTGAAGCCAAACGACCATTTTAAGTCATGGTTTATGCGTTAACATGGACCTTTTCTTTCTCTAAGTCAAAGTGTAAACACCAAGGTGTGGGCCAGAAGAAGGTTCTGAAGGATGAAGGAATTAGAAAAGGGCGTGACTGTAAGGGTGAGAAATCCTCCCAGTGAGGGCAGCTGCTTCATGTATATGAGATGTACGCACATTTTGAGAAAAATCACACAAAGCATCCAAGTGATTATCTGAACGAAGAAGACAGGAGGGTCTTCCAAGAGCTCTAAGACAGGAGGGTCTTCCATGAACTCTGAGCTAAGCTGGTGTTTTTCTCGGGAGAAATCACCTCCTGATCCTCTTCCTCAGAGAACTGGAGAGAAGCAGGCCTGGAGCCTCCTTCGGACACTGGGCTTCTCAAGGGCAGGCCTCCTGTGTGCCTCAGACCTACTGGCGAAGATCCTACTGGTGAAGAGGCCAGAACTGGTAACTGATGGAGGTGGCTAGAGATAACAATGAATGCAATTCTCTTGGGGGAGTGCCAAAAAGCTATGTTGCTTGCAGCCACCCCCTCTGGCATTCAGATATTTCAAATGGATTGGCACATTTCCCTATCTTTGCCTGTGGTAACATACACCCATTGCCAGACTTAGCTACCAAAAATACAAGAAGCTAGTTAATGTCTATTTTAAATAAACAACTAATAAATGTTTAGTGTAAGTATATCCTGTACAATATTGGGAGCATAGTTAGACTAAAAACTTCATTGTTAAAATGAAATGATAGTGGGGACACTATCCCCACTCCAGGTGCAGACTGTACATGCACAGTTCAGGAGCTAAGCAAGGAGTCTTTCGTCTTACGTCATCAGTGTGCAGTGGTGACTACATGCGCGCTGAATGGTTACACAATCAGCGTGTGCCTGGCATAGTTCCTTAACCCATCTGCTCCTTAAAAAGCCAGACATAGACTCCCTCCTTCTCCTCTCTATTCTGTTCTCTCTGCCCCCCACCTCTATCTCTCTCCCCCTCTCTCTGCTCTCTGCAGGTGCTTCCTCCTAGGCCTGGTTCTTTTGTGCCGCCCCCCCCTCCTCCTAATAAAGCTCTGATACTGGATTTTGTCATGCCTCATGACCTTTCTCCGCATGGTAACCAGCACTGCTTATCATTTTTAAAACCATCAGAAAGTACTGTAGAAAACAGACTATTATCAACTTAGAGACTCAAGGGACACCCCATAAACTGTGTTTGGTGGGCCTCCTGGTTTTTTGTTTGTTTGTTTGTTTTGGTCAATTTGACTCAAGTTAGAGTTATCTGAGAAGAAGAAGACTCTCAGTTGAGAAAGTACCTCCATAGATTGCCTGTAGGTAAGACTGTAGGGCAGTTTCTTGGTTAATGATGGATATGGGAGGGTCCAGCTCACTGTGGGCAATTTCACCAATGGAAAGATGGTCCTGGGTTGTATAAGAAAGCAAGCTAAACAAGCCATGGGGAGCATGCCGGTAAGCGGCCTTCCTCCATAGCTTCTTCTTCAGTTCTTGCCTCCATCTTCATGCCCTGCTTAAGTTTCTTCCTTGGCTTCCACACTCTCAATATAGTGGACTGTGACTGAGACATGCAAGCCAAATGAACCCTTTCCTCCCCCAAGTTGTTTTTAGTTATGGTTTTTATCACAGCAGTAGATAACAGACTCAAGACAGGGGTCATGGTCAGCCATTCATGGGCAAAGAGCCAATGAAGGAGCAGGCAGGCTTCTTGGGAAAGGTAACTTTCAGAGAGTTAGGGACTTGCAAAGTGGTGAAACTGTTATGCCCAGATCGCAGGGACCCCCAAAAGACCACCACAGAGATGGAGTCTTGCATGTAAAAGCAAAGAGTCTTTATTTTCAAGCTCAGAACTTGGAGTCTCTCTCTGATGCAGCGGTGAGAGCAGAGAGCCCAGAGCCCAGGCAGGGTGGGGTTTTCATCATAGCAGAGGTTGGGGTGAGGGGATTTCTAGGGTTCAGGACCCTGATTGGCTGACATTTGTCTAGGGGTACAGGGAATGTTTGGAATGTCAGGTATTTCCTCTTAGATGCAGGCCCCACTGGGTGGGGTCATCTTTTTTTTTTAATTTTTAATTTTTATTTTTTTACATTTCTTTTTTTTCTATTAAGAAAAATTTTCCATTCATTTTACATACTAATCAAAGATCCCCCTCTTCCCTCCTCCCACCACCCCCCAGCATACCCCTCCCAACCCATCCCCTACACATCCCCACAAGAAGGCAAGGGCCTCCCATGGGGAGGTACATCCAGCAGAGGCAAGTCCAAGCCCTTCCCCCTGCCTCAAGGCTGCACGAGGTGTCCCATCACAGGTAATGGGCTCCAAAAAACCCACTCATGCACCAGGGATGGATTCTGATCCTACCATCAAGGCCCCCCTTCCCAAGAAATCAAGCTACACAACTGTCTCGTCATGCAGAGGGCCTAGTCCAGTCCCATGCAGGCTCCACAGCCATTGATCCAAATTTCATGAGTTCCCGCTAGTTTGGTTTGGTCGTTTCTGAAGGTTTCCCCATAGTGATCCTGATGCACTTGCTCATAGAATCCCTCTTCTCTCTCTTTGACTGGACTCCTGGAGCTCAGCCTGGTGTTTGGCTGTGGATCTCTGCATCTGCTTCCATCGGTCACTGGAGAAAAGCTCTGTGATGACAGTTAGGGTATACACCGGTCTGATCACTGGGGTAAGCCAGTTCAGTTCAGGCACCCTCTCCACTATTTCTGGTAGTCCAAGCTGAGGTCATCCTTGGGGATTCCTAGCAACTTCCCTAGCACGAGGTTTCTCTATCCCCAAGATATCTTCCTCTATCATGATATCTCTTTCATTGCTTTCAGGTGGGATCATCTTATGGCTTTTCCTGGGTCCAGGTATTGCTGCCAGAAGCTGTGTCTGGGCCTCAGGTATTTCCTCTTAGACGCAGGCCCCACTAGGTGGGGTCAGCTTATGGCTTTTCCTGGGTCCGGGTGTTGCCTGCCAGAAGCTGTGTCTGGGCCTCTAAGCCTGTTATGGCAGCTGTGTGGTCAAGCTGTTTTGCCCCGCCCCCCCTCAAAATAAACCAGACCTGGGACAGAGGAAACCATGAGAGCTGAAGAACAGGGTGGGGAGGGTGCAGGAAGACAAGTGGGAGCAGGCTAGGGTGTCTGTTCTGGGGTCAGAAAGCTGTTCAGAAGGCCCGCGCTTAGGGTGCGGGTGGAGAGAAGGAAGTAAAAATGTTGGGTTGGGGCTACGTTAGAGTAGGCCTTAATGAGGGTCCAACAAGGTTTTCTTTTCTTTGAGGCCAATGTCAGGGGCTTGTTCAACATTTGCTTCTGTGCTCCTGCCCAGTTTCCTTCCCTCAGACAAGTGGGGAGCCAGAGTGTGATGGTGCCGTCAAGAGGCCACACGCATTGGCAGCCTATGTCGCCATTCCCTGGTCCCCACCAAAGTCCCCCTCACTGATACCGACAGGCAGTAAAGAGGGTCAAGATGAGCCCTTGGGAAATTAAAGGAGACTGCAGCGAACTCCCTGCCAGCTTCTTTCTAATGTGTGACCTCCATTCATCCTCCATTCATGCCCTACTCATGCCCCATTCATCCTCCATTCATCCTCCATTCATCCTCCATTCATGCCCCATTCATTCCCCATTCATCCTCCCATCCCTGATCTGCCTTCCTTCCATGTGGAAGCATAAGCCGACTAAACCCTTTCCTCCCTAAGTTGCGTTGGTCATGGTCGAAGCAATAGAAACCTTAGCTAAAACAAGCCACAAGTGCTCTTCACTGTTGAGCCATCTCTCAGCCCCCAGGCGCATGTTTAGACCCCTTCCATAACCAGCCCAAATGGATATGGGCTGTACCAGGAGAGTGCAGACTAGTGTTGTTAACTGGGAAGGACAATAAAAGTATGCCTGTCTCTGTCACAAAACTTTGGCTTGGGAAAATTTATTGCAGCATTTAAAAAGTCGTTCCATCCCATATTCTCCTCACATGACTGAAAAATGTTAAAAGCTTAGCCAGGTTTCATGTCATTTTTAATTACAGTTACTCAGAATGAACCAAAACAGCTTATCATTAGCAATCATAAGCCTGTTTCCATTCCTTATCAGAACCAAGAAGCCATTTCCTCTCCCCCTAGATGATGCCGAGGGAGGAATCTCCCTTGATCTCTCCCCAGATTGTCGTTAGGAAAGATAGATTTTTCACAGATCTTATCGAACATTTGCTCACTGAGTGCTGCATGTAACCCTGTGCCCAGGAGGACTCTTTAGTTCCAAATAATAGCAATAATGGGAAGACGTTAAACACAAGTGTCACTTGAAAGTTTTGGCCTTTCAAATAAAATGTTGGTTGGACACACCCAAAGATCTCTTTGTCTCTCATAAGGCTCGCTGTATTCATGGAGAGCATCACCCTGAACTGCAACGTGAGGGTGTGATAGGACTTGCCATCAAGGAGAAGCCCACATTTGGGAACACTCCGTATACATGAGAACAGTGATTATGGAAACAATTTAAGATAACGGTAGCTCTGAAGTTACTATGGTACCAACAAATGGTGTGATAATGGAGACAGACTCTCATGGTCTGCTATGCTTATGTCTCTAGGACAGAACTGGCCTGAGGAACTCCTGCAGATATCAGTGCCCTGTGAGACTCAGTATAGAGTGGATAGCGGGCACAGAGCCAGAATGGCTGGTGAGGAGATGAATGGGAACCTGCCATATCTCCACAAGGAGTTAACATCTGTATTTTGAACAAAGTCATTTGTGGACATGGAAATCCTGGGCCTAGGATTAATGTGACTAACTAGAGTGTAGGAATAATCTTTCCAGTATTTCTTGGCTGTGTTTGTGGTCAACACCAAACTTAGGCAGGTTATACTACATAAATGGCATATGATGTGTAAAATAGGCCATGTAACTAGTTCTCATCGGCTGATGAGCTAAGCTAGGTTTGGGATATACAGTGATTTGAATTAGACCCTGCTTCATAGGTTCAGATATTTGAATATTTTTTTTTTTTTTTTGGTTTTTCGAGACAGGGTTTCTCTGTGTAGCTTTGCGCCTTTCCTGGAACTCACTTGGTAGCCCAGGCTGGCCTCGAACTCACAGAGATCCGCCTGCCTCTGCCTCCCGAGTGCTGGGATTAAAGGCGTGCGCCACCACCGCCCGGCAGATATTTGAATATTTGGTCCCAGATTGTGGTGCTGTCAGGGGAGGTTTAGGAGGTACACCATTGCTGGAGAAAGCAGGGTTAAAAGTCTAGTGCATCTTCAGTTAGTTTTCTCTCTCTCTCTCTCTCTCTCTCTCTCTCTTTCTCTCTCTCTCTCTCTCTCTCTCTCTCTCTCTCTCTCTCTCTCTCTCTCTCTCTCCCCCCCTTCATTGAAGGTGTGAGCTCTCAGTTTCCTGCTCCAGCTGCCACGCCTTCCAATTGTTGCCATGCCTCCCTGCCTTGATGGACTCTCATCCCTCTAGAGCCGTTAGCCAAAAACAAAAACTCTTTCTTCCATAAGTTGATTTTGGTTATGGTGTTTAATCACAACAACAGATGAATAGCTAATAAAGAAGTTGGTCCCAGAGATGAGGCAGCTGTGAAAATGCTGATCTTGGGGTTTTCTGGAGGAATGCAGAAGGCTTTGGGACTTTGGACTAGGAAAGTGGTTGGATGCTGTTAGTATAGTTTAGTGGGTTCTAGTAGGAGCCTATAAGACTCTAGTGCTGAGAAAAATGCAGATGGTAGAGAGGTCTGGGTCAAGAGGTTTCAGAGGGAAGCAAAGATTTTAAGAGTAACTGGACTAGAGGCCAGTTTTGTGATATTTTGGCAAAGAATTAGTTGCTTTCTGCCCATGGCCTAAGAACTTGCCCAAGGCTAAATTAAACAAGTAATTAACTTCTTTGACAGAAGAAATTTCAAGGTAGCACCAGATTGAATCTTTAGAATAGTTATTACTAACTACTCTTATTCAGGTCTACAATTTAAAAAAGAACAAATAAAGAGGAAAGAAATATAGAATATACAGGTTGGAGAGAAAAATAATTTTAGCAAGATGAATGTTACAGCCAAGGCAGGCACTGGGAGAGAGGTTGTAATTGTCAAGGAGATTAGTGCTGTGGAGGAAAAGCCTATTCCGCACTGGAATAAAGGAAAGGGTGTCCTCAGGGTGGGACCTCACCCAGCTAAGCTTTCACCTTGTGAAAAGGAGCCTAAGGAGTTTCCTGATCCTAGAAAGCAAATGGATCACTTTCTAAATGAAAGCAAGCCAAACACAAAAGGTTAGATAACTCATGGAACTTACTTTTATTTGTATGTATATGAAACATATAGAGGAAGGAAGTGGAAAGGTGATTGACAGTTCCAATGGCTGGAGGAGGAGGGAACAGAGAGCAGCTCACAGCATAAGCAGTTTAGAGGGTCTATTTTGGAGGGGCAAAATATTTTGGAATTCTATAGAACTGGCTGCACAAAACTGTGAATAAACTAATGCCACTGAATGGTTCACTTAAAGCATGAACATTATGACTAACCTCAGACAAAAGGTGTGTGCTAGGAAAATTATAAATGTGGTATATCCTAGTTTTTACTTATTGGAAGGCCAGTGAAACAAAAACCCCTCTGATCTGCAAACCCCTTGCCCAAGGACAGATAGTTCTTGAAATGCTAGAGGCTATAATTTATGGGAGGTAACAAGCCACATGTTCTCACTCCCCTAAACAAGTTTGGCCCATCTACGCCGGATGTGCTTGGTCACATGTGGGCGGGAGAGTCACAGGCAGGAAATACGTCAGGATGTATGCTTGCCCCTGATTGGATCCGATGGGAAATGTGGTAAATTGTGGGGTTTGCTTTCTTAAGCCCCTGCAAACCGTAGCCAGAGGTTCTGGAAATCCAGAGATGAACCTGGCCAGAGCCCATCCACCTGGCCAGTATTTAATTAAAGCTTGCTTCAAATTTGGCTTTAAACTATGGTAGTGATCTTATTCTCCACAGGTGGGACTAACATCTAACAACCTACCACTCACAATCCATGATCACTCTAAAGTGTGTATCTAAAACACAATCACATGCTTTCGGTGAAAGTTTCACATTGTTACAAACAAAACTGACTGTCTTAATTTAAACAGAGCTAAGCTGTAGTAGTAGCCAAGTTCCACCGAAGGAGGAAACTAACAATCCATAGGGCAGTCTGCAACCAAAGTGGGATTTGTATAGAAGGTTGAGGGTGGAGAAGGAGGAAGTCTCCAGAATAACTCCCAAGCCAGAACAACACATTGCTTTCCTGATTTGTGAATTTATTTACATGAAATAATTTGAAAGGCACGAGTTGCTTCCCATTACTTGAGATCACGGTTGTCACAGAAACACTACTCTGTTAGATCACTGTGCTAATGTTGTCTGAACATTTTGTTTTGAGTATATTTCTCTAGGGGAGAGGAGGCTTCAGTTGAACACGTGTATTCTCTGCTGTGGACAGAGGAAAAAAAGTATTTGACATTCTGCCCCTGATCCAGCAGCTTGCTTCTGTTTCAAATCGCAAACACATAAATAAAAAAGAACACTTGGTCAGAAACTGAGTCCTACTGGTAGCTGGAGAATGATCACACAAGCATCAGGCTGCTGACTCTCCACCCAGTCTTGACCCCTCACCACGGCGTTCCTTTGTAGGGAGTCACCGGGATTCAGTGGAAACCAAAGCATAGTCTCCTCTTGGTCTTTTTAGGGGGCAGCATTGTTGAAACACACTCCCGCTGTGTGCGTCCTGGGGTGGGGTGGGGAGGAGGTGAGGGAACAGCCATTCCGTGTTCCTGAGAACCCAGAATGGCTGAGTCACTGAGAGCACAGTTCAATATTTTTAGATGGGTGTTGTTAATCTCAAGAGTGCACATTCCTCAAAAAACAAACAAAAGACTACAAATTCAGGTAAAACACAGAATTCATACTCTGTAGAGCAGGAAACAGACGGAGAAAACAAAAGGGAGTGACGTAAGTCAAAGACTTAAAAGTAAAACATGAAATTCCTTAGGGATAATGTAGCCACTAAACCTAAATAAATCTATTTCTATCTAAATGACCTTCCTTGGCACTGCAGATCTAGCCTACAGTCTGGCAGATGCTAAACAAGTGCTCTCCCATTGAGCTGCTGCTGCTGCTGGGTATGTGGTGTGTGTGTGGTGTGTGTGTGTGTGGTGTGCGTGTGTACATGTGTCACAGCACATGTGTGGAGGTCAGAGAACAACTTTCGGAAGTTGGTTCTCACCGCCCAGGTCTGTTTCTGCTGCTGTGCATATTCTCATGGGGCTACTAGTGTCCCTGCCTCCCATCTCTCTGCAGGGGTGCTGGGACTACTGCAGCATGTGTCCCTGACTGGGTTATTGTTGCTATTATTATTATTATTATTATTACTTTTAATGTATGTGTATGTGTGTGTCCTCACCCATGTGTGGATGTCAGCTACTACTTACAGAAAGCAGTTTGCTTCTCTCCTTCCCTTCACCATATGGGATCCTGGGATCAAACTCAAGTTGGCTCACTTGCTGAAAAGTGAGTCACCCTGCCACCACAATAAACTAGATTTAAGATTTTAAAAAGCAGGGCTGGAGAGATAGCTCAGAGGTTAAGAGCACTGGCTGTTCTTCCAGAGGTCCTGAGTTCAATTCCCAGCAACCACATAGTGGCTCACAACCATCTATAATGAGATCTGATGCCCTCTTCTGGCCTGCAGGGCAGGGCATGCAGGCAGAACACAGTATACATAATAAATAAATAAATCTTTAAAAAAAATTTAAAAAAGCTCTACAAGGCTTTCACGTGTGTGCATACACACACACACAGAGGCTTTCACATGAATGTGCATGTATACACACACACACACACACACACACACACACACACATACTACATATTTTTTTTTTAATTCTCTAAAAAATTATCCAGGCTTCTTCTATAGGGCTGGTAGGTGGCAGGGGTCAGAGCATAAAACACTTGCCCAGAGTGAGGACTGGAGTGTGGGTCCCCAGCACCCATACAGAAACCGGGCTAGTATGACAGCCACAAGCAATCCCAGAACTCAGGAGGCAGAGATGGAGGGTGACCTGGACCAGCTAGTCAGCTACACTAGCCAAATACGTAGCTCTTGGGTCACTATGAAACCCTGACTCTACAAAGTAAAGTGGAGAACAATTAAGGAAGACATGCACCTCTGGCCTTCATGCACACACCCTCACATACACACACACACACACACACACACACACACACACACCTCACACACACACCTCACACACATGCACCCCACACATGCCGTGCACAAATACACACACTAGAAAAAAAGTGTTCTACAAACAATACTGAAGGTGTAGGGGCAGAACATAGTGCTGAAATGGGTACCTGATGAAGTGTGTGTGCATCACACAAACTGTTGAAATTCAATGCTAACAAGCCAACTCAATTAAAAAGTGGGCAAAGGATTGAACAGACTCCTCAGCAAAGCTTCGCTGATGGGAAATGAGAGGATGAAAAGGTGTTACCAATCTTAGTCACTGGAGAACTGTACAGTAGGAGAGCAAGGAGACACCACTGTATCTGACAGAGCAGTTAAGAGCCAACTCATTGGCAACAACCAACGGGAACAAGAATGGAGAGCTTCCAGAACTCTGACTGCTACATCCAGCCTCTTAAAAGAAACAAGGTATCAAGCCGTGAAAAGATGAGAAGGGAGCTTGAATGTGTAAAAGAAGGCAATCTGACAACCAGTGCCAACTATCAGGTTGCCCAGCTATACTATTCTTGAGCATACCATATTAGAACATCACACAACATTACACAAACATTTACAACTCAATGTTAAAATAATTACAAGACTATCACATGGCCCAGCTATACTACTTGCTCCATGAGTCATCACGCCACAGAAATACTTGCTCATCCAGTTTTATGGCTGCACTGTTCACAAGAGACTGAAAATGAAACCAGACTAGATGTCCAACCACAGATGAACAGAAAATGTGGTCCACATACACAGTGGCGCTTTATGCAGCCTCAAAGAAAAATAAAACAATGGTATTGGCAGGGAAATGGACGCAACTGGAAAACATTTTGTTAAATGAAACAAGCCAGACTCAAGAGGCACAGATGCTGCATGTTTTCTCTCACATGCAGAACCTAGTTTTAAATTTATGTCTGTGTTCATATGTGTGAGGGTCATGAAACTAGAAAAGAGATTGTGAGATGGGAGGGAGCAGTCCTTAAGGAGGTGTAACATAGGAAGAGTCATGGAATACATGTGACAACGTAGAATGGTAGACTATGAGGAAGGGAACCAGCCAGAGTGAGAAAGGGATTGAAGAGAAGGCAGTGAAGGAGGAGGAAGGAGGAGGAAAAAAGTGTAATGTCACATGTATATGCAGACACTATGATGAAATGCATCACTTCATTTTCTAGTCCAAAAAAGTTAATAAGAGTGAGAGAAGAAGAAAATGGGGTGGGAGGAAATCTGAAAGGTTCAAAGTGACACTAACATTGGTGCCTGCCCGAAGTTCAGAGGGATGGGAGGGATAAGGAGGAGGAAGACATACTAACAATGTTATTTGTATTTTGAAGTGTGTGTGTGTGTGTGTGTGTGAGAGAGAGAGAGAGAGAGAGAATGAGAGAGAGAGAGAGAGAGAGAGAGAGAGAGAGAGAGAGAGAGAGAGAGAGAGAGAAGTACATCACTATCAGAGGCCAGAAGAGGCATTAGATCACCTGGAACTAGAGTTACTGGTAGTTTTGAGCTGCCCAGTGTGGGTGCTGGGAACTGAACTCTGACCCTCTCAAAGAGCAGTAAACTCTTAGCCACTGAGCCATCTCTCCAGCACATGCTGTTATTAAGACAGAAAAACTCAATGATAAGGAAATGGTAGACACTGACATTTGTACAGTAGAAATGTACAGTAGAAAAAAGTGAACCCTAGCATAAAATATGAACTTTTTATCAAATATGAACTTTTTATCGATAATAATCTCTCCATATTGCTCCAGTGGTTGTAAAATAGGCACCATGCTATTTGCAAGAGGTTAATTATAGGGGAAATTGTAAAGGGGGGGATACACATCTCTGTGTGTTTATTAACTTTTCTGTACGTGTAAAACTCCTGTAGAAAAATTAAGTTAATTTTTTTAAAAAAGAGAGATGAAAAGGTTATATTCAGGATGCAGGAGCACACAGTAGATGGACTGAATTTGGTGTTCTTCAAGTCAGGAATGACTTCCAGGAGGAGGTGAGTTCTAGCCTCAGTCTGGAGAAGGAGGAATGTTGTAGAATATTATTTTAAGATATGTTACATTTGTTTGTGCTGTGGAACATTTATTTAAGGATGCACAGAAGTGTTGCATTCTTTTATGTTGCATTTGTTTAACTCTATGAAGTGGTGCTAATGTGCCTATCTAAAACACCTGATTGGTCTAAAAAAGAACTGAATGGTCAATAGCAAGGCAGGAGAAAGGATGAGTGGGGCTGGCAGGCAGAGAGAATAAATAGAAGGAGAAATCTAGGGGGAAGAGAAAGAAGAAAGGAGCAAGAACAAGGAGAGGGGGATGTTAGAGGCCAGCCACCCAAACACACAGCCACACAGCCAGCCACAGCATAAGAGTGAAAGTAAGATATACAAAAGTAAGAAAAGAAAAACTCCCAGAGGCAAAAGGTACATGGGATAATTTAAAGTTAAGAAAAGCTGACAAGAAAGAAGCCAAGCTAAGGCTCAGCATTTATAATTAAGAATAAGCCTCCATGTGTGATTTACTTGAGAGTTGGTGGCAGGGCCCCCCCAAAAGAGCAAAAACAATAAAAAAAAAAACATTTTGGCGCCCAATGTGGGGCTAGAGTAAAAGATAATCCAACTACATTTTGGCGCCCAGCATGGGGTGAATTTCCGTGTAGGTCCTGAGAAAGTTGGGGGGGAGGGGAAGAAAGAAGAAAAAGGACACAGATCCTCCAAGAGATGCTGCTGTTTAGCAGGCAGTGCTAAATAGAAATGGCAAGCTAAGGAAAACCACAGTGACAGAGCAGGTACCAGCTTCCATAGCTAGGAAGTTTAATGCAGTTCTCAGCCATGAGCCTCCGACAGGCCGTGAGCTTTAGGCCTGGCTTTCTTGATCCAAGAAGGGGGCATGGCCATCCACCAAAGCTGTGCAGAGGTCCTAGCTTTGATGCTTAGCTTTTTTTTTTTTTTTCTCATGCAGACAAAAAAAAAAAAAAAAGGCTAAAAGATACACAATAAAAGAGGTCCAAATTGGAAAAACAAAAAACAAAACACAAAAAACCTCTAAACAGGTTCCAGTGTATTTTTTAACGTGCATAGGTTTAAGAAAGAAATAAAAAGGATATGGACAATCATAGAAAGAAAGAAATAGTTTAAAAATAAAAAAGTCTTTAAAGCGAGAAGTAAAACAATAAAAAAGAATAAGCCACATAGAGATGGGAAATACACAGGGAGTCTGGATCCTGTATGTTATTGTCCTGATTTTGAACTTTTTGAATGTTGATAAGAAAATAATAGCTGCTGGGAGACATAAGATTGTGAGCAGGACTGCAAGGTTGAGCCAACCTAGATATTTTAGGGCTACCTTAACTTTATAATGGAAGTAAAAAAAATACTTGTCAAATGGAAGTTAAAAATGCTTTGGAGAAGAGGCTTTGCTTTTGTTTCCACAGGAGACAAGAGGCTGTGGACTCATTCCAGGTTAATATGGATTAGGTTTGATCAAGGGGGACCTCCTGAACCTTGACAGGTGGTATCTATTAACAATGATTATAGCTGGTCTTCCCAGGACTTGGCCATTATCTCAAATTTTCTCTCTGAGACCCTAAAGATACTTTGTCTACAGACAGCAGGAAGCAGTATGAAGAAAACTATGCCCACATTCCCAAGAATTGGGGGGTCTTGATGGTTTTTGGTTATTTGGTGGTTTGTGGATGTTTGTTATCATTTAGGGAAATATAATATATTGGTACAAATTTAAAGTTAATCTTGCTACACTGTATATATATATGTTTCTACTCTTGTTTGGGTTATTGTGCTTATGCACTTCATTTAAAAATGCAATATATGAATAAGAAATGAAGTTAGTAGTAAACCTATAATAATTAAACTTGTAGTCACATTAGGTATGTTTTATAGGTTAAATAGATATATTTAATAGATAGATGGTCTTCAAACACTTCAAAGACCTATAGAATATAGCATTTAAAATGTTTTGTTAACCTAAAGTTTTCATGTCAATGAGACACATCTGCTCCTGGCAACCCCAATTTACTTCAGAGATGATGGGCATTGAAGAAACTCCTTATGGAATTTGCTTTCATTGTGGCAAGGTTAGCCACTGGGCAAAGAAACTGCTCTCGACTTTGACTGCTGACAGTGTGCTGTGTATATAGGACATGGAGGACACACAGGAAAAAGACTGTTGAACTTTGCCAAAACAAGGCAGGACAATCCTTCAAAATTCTTGCTTCACAGAGAAATCTGCCAGATATTCTGCAGACACAGAGGAAAGCGACTGATGAACTTTGCTAATACAAAGCAGGACAATCTTTCAAATATTCTGCTTCCCTGAAAAGTTTGCCAGATACTCTAGGCCTATAGGCTGAAGACAGATGCCCCAATGTTGCAGAGGAACTTTGGGTAACTGTCCAGGCAGCCAAATGTCTCTGTTGTTAGATATTACATCCTTCTGGATCTTTGATGGAGTTGAAGACCAGATAGTTATAGTTACAGTTTTTCCTTAGTTATGATAAAAATTAAGTTAGGTGTAAAGCTTTGGATTCACTAAGATAGGATAGATAATGCATTATTTTCTATGAATATGCTAACTACAAATGGACAAAAAATTGTAAATGTAATTCTTAATTGATAACTATTTTTGTTTTTGTTTTTTTTTTTAAAGATTTATTTATTTATTATGTATACAGTGTTCTGTCTGCACACACCCCTGCAGGCCAGATGAGGGCACCAGATCTCACTACACATGGTTGTGAGCCACCATGTGGTTGCTGGAAATTGAACTCAGGACCTTTGGAAGAACAAGCGGTTCTCTTAACCTCTGAGCCATCTCTCCAGCCCCAATAACTGTTTTTGTTATGTATAGTTTTGCTATGTTAAAGTTAAAACCTTTCTTTTTATTTAGACAAAAAGAAGAAATGTTGTAGAATATTATTTTAAGATGTGTTACATTTGTTTATGCTGTGGAACATTTGTTTTAATAATGCAAAGATGTATTGCATTTTTTTTTTTTTTTTTGGTTTTTTGAGACAGGGTTTTTCTGTGTAGTTTTGGTGCCTTTCCTGAAACTCACTGCCTCCTGAATGCTGGGGTATTGCATTCTTTTATGTTGCATTTAGTTAACTCTGTGAAACTGTTGCTTTGCCTGTCTAAAACACCTGATGGTCTAATAAAGACCTGAATGGCCAACAGCAAGGCAAGAGAAGGATAGGAGGGGCTGGCAGGCAAACAGAATAAATAGGAGGAGGAGGAGAAGCAACCAGAGAAGTAGCAAGACAACGAGGAGGGGAGGATGCTAGAGGCCAGCCACCCAGCCACCCAACTACACAGCCGAGCACGGAATAAAAAGGAAATAAAAGGTATACAGAAGTAAAGAAAGGTAAAAGCCCAGAGGCAAAAATGTAGATGGGATAATTTAAGAAAAGCTGGCTAGCAACAAGCCAAGCTAAGGCTGGACATTCCTAAGAAACAATAAGCCTCTATGTGTGATTTGTTTGGGAGCTGGGTGGTGCCCCCCCCCCCAAAGAGCTAAGAGAGTAAAGAGTAAAAAACAATCAACTATAGAGGAGAAAGGGAAAGATGGTGGAGGAGAGGAAGAGGGAGAAAGATAAAGTAGGAGGGAGGAGGAAGAGAAAGAGTAAGGAGAGAGAGAGAGAGAGAGAGAGAGAGAGAGAGAGAGAGAGAGAGAGAGAGAGAGAGAGAAAGGAAGAGAACAGGATACCATAGGAAGACAGGATAATAATATACAGTAGTAAGTTGGATAATGCTTCCCAAGAATGATGTCTTAATTCCCAGACCTGCAGAAGTCTTCATATAAAGAAAAGAGATCTTTGCGGATGTAATAAGGTTCAGGCTCTTGACATCAGGAGATTATCCAGGATCATGCAGGTGAGCACTAAACCCAAACACAAGTATCTCATGAAAGAGAAGCAGAGGCAGTTAGACACACTATACTGCTGTTTTTTTTTATTACAATAATAAAACATTTGAATCAGGTTAACTTTTTAAGGAAAAGCTGTTTATCTGGACTTGCAAAACCAATGGTGTATATTTGAGGGTCTGAAATTGGAGACAGATTTCTCACTGGAAGAATCCAGAGGTGGCAGAGGATATCACTAGGCAAGAGATGGGATGCTTACCAGTGTGTGTGCCTGGTCTCTTTCCGTCTCCCTGGAAAGCTACCAGGGCTCAACCACAGGGCTCCTCCTTGATGACTTTCTTCCTAGTCCTACTCAGAGGCCCCACCTGCAATCACTAGGGTGATTGTGCTGATTAGTTTTTTGTCAACTTTACAGAAGCTATAGTCACCTGGGAGAGAGAACCTCTCCTGAGGAAATGCCTCCATCAGATGGACCTGTAAGCAAGTCTGAGGGAACATTTTCTTAGTTAACGATTGATATGGGAGGGTCCAGCCACTGTGAATGGCGTTACCCCTGGATAGGTAGTCCTGGATTGTGTTAAAAAACAAATGAACAGAGACCATGCATGGTGGCACACACCTCCCAGTGCATGGGAGACAAAGGCAGGAGAATCTCTGTGAGTTCAAGGCCAATCTGGTCTACATAGAGAGTTCCAGGCCAGACAACCTAAGACTAAATAGTGAGACCTTGTCTCTAAAACCAAACCAAACAAGAGCAAAACCCAAACAACAAAAAACAACTGAACAAGCCATAGAGAACAAGCCAGGGAGCAGCATTCTCCATGGCCTCTGCTTCAGGTCTTGCTTCCAGGTTCCTGCCTTAAGTTCCTCCCTTGGTTTCCCTAGATCACAGACTGTAACCTGGAAGTCAAATAAACCTTTCTCTTCCCCAAGTTGATTTTGGTCATTTTTGTTTGTTTATTTTCCTTTTTGCAGTGAAAGAACACCTAACTGAGACACGGCCTAAGTTGCCCCTATGTTACCTCTACCAGCACACAGCTTAGGCATTAACCTTCTTGGTGAGTCCAGGAGAACAAATCACATTGAAACCATCACACGCACACAGAAGATGAAAGTAAATGTGGAAATGGAGATGGACTGGCATGACACCACCCCACACCAAGGAGTGCTGGCGACTGCCGAAGCTGCTAGAGTGGTGATGCCCTGCTGACGTGCTAATGGCCTGAGGACACTGACACTGACATGCTAGCTTCCAGGATGATAACAGTTAAATCCCTGTTGTTTGTAAACCACCAGGTTTGTGGTAATTTGTTATGGAAGCCCCTGAAAACTAATACCAAAACATAAGGACAATCTTGTATTCCCGCTGTATATCATAGTGCATGCCTTCCTTATGCATTGATTCAGTTCATCCTCACAAATTCTTATACTGTTCACAATCTTCCTGTTGCTCCACATAGACCTTATCGTTGTTGATTTAATCACCACCACAACAAATTAAGTAGAATTTACCTTCATCCTGAACAGAGGTCACAAATGCTAGAAAATGACAGAAGTGGTGTCCAAGGCCTGGCAGTCTGACCCCGGAATCTTTGTCTTTGGACAGAAGTGGCTTTGGTTTCTGCTGGACATACACATGTGGCTTGATGAGCCGAGCTGTGAGGTACTCTGGGTAAACAGGAGGCAGATGCCTGGTCTCTAAGGTCACCTGATGTCCAGTGTGCAACATCAGGACCACTGTCCATGCCTTGTTGTCTCCTTTTGAAAATGGGAATATAATTCCGAGCGTGATATAAGCTAAATCATGACACCCGCTGTGCAGTGAGCAAACACACAGATGTTTCATATGTAGTGTGAGCAGGAGGGGCGGGCCAGAGAAATGTCCCCAGGAAGGACTCTGGCACAGTCACGGAGGTCGCTTGCCCCCTCCCAGTTTTCTTGGCTTTTAACCTATTTATTTCAATATAACTATACTTAGGTGAATATCCTAACATGGGTTAGTACAGTGAAATGCAATAATTCAACTTATTCAACACAATGTAGGCTCAAAAGTTGTGTATAGTATAAATTTAAAGCAGAAAAAATTAAGACTTGAAATGCATATTCTTTTTTTAAACATTTATTTATTTATTTATTATGTATACAATGTTCTGCCTGTGTGTATGCCTGTACACCAGAAGAGGGCACCAGATCTCCTTATTGATGGTTGTGAGCCACCATGTGGTTGCTGGGAATTGAACTCAGGACCTCTGGAAGAACAGCCAGTGCTCTTAACCTCTGAGCCATCTCTCCAGCCCTGAAATGCATATTCTTTTTGGCTTACATATGAAAATGAATATGTGTTATAGTATAAAGGCCTAAAGCTGGGGGCAAGAACGCCTTTTGTGAGGTTTTCTTGCCAGTTTAATGAATCCCATGATTGCCATACGGCTTTGGACAAAGGACAGGCTCAGCAGCTGTGCAGATCGGGTTAGCCCTGTATGATACTTCCGTCTGCAGGCTGCAGGATTGAACCAGCTCCCTGAGTCTGTAGGAATGTGATGAGGGACACTTTGAAAAACATGGAATCAGAGGATTTTTATACATCAAGTTAAAATTCCATAGTTTTTAAGGAAGCGTTTTTCCTGAATTAAGTGGATTACCTGATTTTACTTAAGGAATTGACTCAAGTTCTTCAAGGCGATAGGAGCATTTCCATGTTAAGCTATTAATATATTTTAAATTAAAAATATTAATTTATGTGTATTGATGTTTTGCCAGCATGTATGTTGGTGCACCATATGAGTGACCATGGAGTCCAGAAGAGGGCATTAAATCCTCTGGAACTGGAGTTACAGTTTTGAGCAGTCATGTGGGTTCTGGGATTTGAACCTGGATCCTCTGAAGAATAGTTAGTGCTCTTGGCCGCTGAATCATCTCTCCAGCCCCTGGGTAATCTTGATTGCCTTTCAGAGAGAAGTGGGAAAAGTTGGTCTTGCCATCTTCAAGCTCTAGACGGAGAGTCAGGTACTGATGTCTGCACCCAAGGTCACTGAAGAACTCCATTTCAGAGCAGCCACTGGACTCTGTGTCTCCCTCAACCTCCCCTGGAAGACTTCTGTTAGAGTCCACTGATGCTCTTAACTAAGACTTCTTGCCAACCAGAGTACTGACTGATTTCAGCAAAGAACACATCAGAGAATTGA